>NC_069500.1:141913536-142242702 GCF_027579735.1 Bombina bombina
CAGGGGGGGGGAGAGAGCACAAAAGAGAGGGTGGAGAGAGAGAGAGCGCAAAAGAGAGGGGGAGAGAGAGAGCAAAAAGAGTGGGAGAGAGAGCAAAATAGAGGTGGGAGAGAAAGCAAAAGAGAGGGGGAGAGAGGGAGCAAACGAGAGGGGGAAGAGAGAGAGCAAAAGAGAGGAGGGGGAGAGAGAGAGCAAAAGATAGGGGGAAAAAGAGAGCAAAAGAAAGGGGGGAGAGAGAGAAAAAGAGAGGGGGAGAGAAAGCAAAGAGAGGGGAAAGAGAGAGCAAAAGAGAGGAGGGGGGGGAGAGAGAGAGAGAGAGAGAGAGCAAAAGAGAGGTGGGAGAGAGGGAGCAAAAGAGAGGGGAAAAGTGAAAGAGAGGGGAGAGAGAGCAAAAGAGAGGGGGAGAGAGAGAGCAAAAGAGAGCGGGGAGAGAGAGAGAACAAAAGAGAGGGGGGAGAGACGGAGCAAAAGAGAGGGGAAAGAGCAAGAGAGAGGGGAGAGAGAGCAAAAGAGAGGGGAAAGAGTAAGAAAGAGGGGATAGAGAGCAAAAGAGAGGGGGAGAGAGAGCACAAAAGAGAGGGGGAGAGAGCGCAAAAGAGAGGGTGGAGAGAGAGAGTGCAAAAGAGAGGGGGAGATAGAGAGCACAAAACAGAGGGGGCGAGAGAGAGCAAAAGAGAGGGGGGAGAGAAAGCAAATGAGAGGGGGAAGAGAGAGAGCAAAAAAGAGGAGGGGAGAGAGAGCAAAAGAGAAGAGGGGGAGAGAGAGAGAGAGCAAAAGAGAGGGGGAGAAATAGAGAAAAAGAAAGGGGGGAGAGAGAGAGAAAAAGAGAGGGGGGAGAGAGAGCAAAAGACAGGGGAGAAATAAAAAAGAGGGGGAGAGAGAGAGCAAAAGAGAGGGGCAGAGAGAGAGAGAGCAAAAGAGAGGGGGGAGAGAGAAAGCAAAAGAGAGGGGGAGAGAGAGAGAGCGCAAAAGAGAAAGGGGAAAGAGAAAGCAATAGAGATGGGGAGAGAGCACAAAAGAAAGGGGTAGAGAGAGCAAAAGAGAGGGGGAGAGAGAGAGGGGGAGAGAAAACAAAAGAGAGAGGAGAGAGAGAGAGCAAAAGAGAGGGGGAGAGAGCAAAAAAGAAGGGGGTGAGAGCAAAAGAGAGGGGGGGTGAGAGCAAAAGAGAGGGGGGGGGGTGAGAGCAAAAGAGAGGGGGGAGAGAGAGAGCAAAAGAGAGGGGGGTGAGAGCAAAAGAGTGGGGGGAGAGAGAGAGCAAAAGAGAGGGAGGAGAGAGAGCAAATGAGAGGGGGAGAGAGAGAGCAAATAGAGGGGGGGAGAGAGCACAAAAGAGGGGGGGGAGAGAGCACAAAAGAGAGGGTGGAGAGAGAGAGAGCGCAAAAGAGAGGGGGAGAGAGAGAGCAAAAAAGAGAGGGGGCGAGAGAGAGCAAAATAGAGGTGGGAGAGAAAGCAAAAGAGAGGGGGAGAGAGGGAGCAAACGAGAGGGGGAAGAGAGAGAGCAAAAGAGAGGAGGGGGAGAGAGAGAGCAAAAGATAGGGGGAAAAAGAGAGCAAAAGAAAGGGGGGAGAGAGAGAAAAAGAGAGGGGGAGAGAAAGCAAAAGAGAGGGGAAAGAGAGAGCAAAAGAGAGGAGGGGGGGAGAGAGAGAGAGAGAGAGCAAAAGAGAGGTGGGAGAGAGGGAGCAAAAGAGAGGGGAAAAGTGAAAGAGAGGGGAGAGAGAGCAAAAGAGAGGGGGAGAGAGAGAGCAAAAGAGAGCGGGGAGAGAGAGAGAACAAAAGAGAGGGGGGAGAGACGGAGCAAAAGAGAGGGGAAAGAGCAAGAGAGAGGGGAGAGAGAGCAAAAGAGAGGGGAAAGAGTAAGAAAGAGGGGATAGAGAGCAAAAGAGAGGGGGAGAGAGAGCACAAAAGAGAGGGGTGAGAGAGTGCAAAAGAGAGGGGGAGAGAGCAAAAGAGAGGGGGGAGAGCGCAAAAGAAAGGGGGGAGAGAGAGCAAAAGAGAGGGGGAGAGAGAGGGGGGAGAGAAAGAGAGCAAAAGAGAGGGGGAGAGAGAGAGAGCAAAAGAGGGGGAGAGAGAGTCAAAGAGAGGGGGAGAGAGAGAGAGGGAAAGAGCAAAAGAGAGGGGGGAGAGAGAGAGCAAAAGAGAGGGGGTGAGAGCAAAAGAGAGGGGGGTGAGAGCAAAAGAGAGGGGGGAGAGAGAGAGCAAAAGAGAGGGGGGTGAGAGCAAAAGAGAGGGGGAGAGAGAGAGCAAAAGAGAGGGAAGAGAGAGAGCAAAAGAGAGGGGGAGAGAGAGAGAGCAAAAGAGAGGGGAGGAGAGAGAGCACAAAAGAGAGGGGGGAGAGAGCGCAAAAGAGAGGGTAGGGAGAGAGAGAGCACAAAAGAGATGGGGCGAGAGAGAGCAAAAGAGAGGGGGGAGAGAAAGCAAAAGAGAGGGGGAGAGAGGGAGCAAACGAGAGGGGGAAGAGAGAGAGCAAAAGAGAGGAGGGGAGAGAGAGAGCAAAAGAGAGGGGGAAGAAAGAGAGCAAAAGAAAGGGGGGAGAGAGAGAAAAAGAGAGGGGGAGAGAGAGAGAGAAAAAGGGAGGGGGGAGAGAAAGCAAAAGAGAGGGGAAAGAGAGAGAGCAAAAGAGAGGAGGGAGAGAGAGAGAGAGCAAAAGAGAGGGGGGAGAAAGAGAGCATAAGAAAGGGGGGAGAGAGAGAACAAGAGGGGGGAGAGAGAGAGCAAAAGAGAGGGGGAGAAATAAAAAGAGAGGGGGGAGAGAGAGAGCAAAAGAGGGGAGAGAGAGAGCGCAAAAGAGAGAGGGGAAAGAGAAAGCAAAAGAGAGGGGGGAGAGAGCACAAAAGAAAGGGGGAGAGAGAGCAAAAGAGAGGGGGAGAAAGAGAGGGGGAGAGAGAGCAAAAGAGAGGGGGAGAGAGAAAGAGCAAAAGAGAGTGGCAGAGAGAGAGCGTGAGCAAAAAAGGGGGAGAGAGAGCAAAAGAAAGGGGGAGAGAGAGAGAGGGGGAAAGAGCAAAAGAGAGGGGGAGAGAGAGAGAGCAAAAGAAAGGAGAGAGAGCACAAAAGGGAGGGGGAGAGAGAGTGCAAAAGAGAGGGGGGAGAGAGAGAGCAAAAGAGAGGGGAAAGAGCGAAAGAGATGGGGAGAGAGAGCAAAAGAGAGGGGAAGAGAGCGTGCAAAAGAGAGGGTGAGAGAGAGAGCAAAAGAGAGGGGGGAGAAAGAGAGAGAAAAAGAGGGGGGAGAGAGGGAGCAGAAGAGAGGGGAAAGAGCAAGAGAGAGGGGAGAGAGAGCAAAAGAGAGGGGGAGAGAGAGCACAAAAGAGAGGGGGAGAGAGAGAGTGCATAAGAGAGGGAGAGATAGAAAGCAAAAGAGAGGGGGGGAGCGAGCAAGGGGTGGGACCGCTGTACTGCAAAAAATGGCCCATGTGAACGAGCTTTAGGACTAGTACAAGCAATAAGGCAATAATAGAATGTTTTAGTCCACATTATTATCTTATTGCAGTTTTATGTATTTTTAATCAGTTATTTAGTTCAAAGGCATCATGGAGCCCAAATGGAGTTTTTAGGGATATGTACCATTTGACTTACACAACATAATTAATACATTGCTAGTGCAAAATATATTTAATGCAATCCAAGTTAATAAACCCCAAAAAAAACTCCAAACCTTAGTTTTTTTGGTTGCATCTTGGCAACCCTTGACCAAGCAAAAAAAAAATTGCCTTCAAAAGTCACATCATCATTGCATAAATGGTGCCCACTTATGTGCAATTAAAGAGTCTAATGATATAAAAATAAATAATCATATAAAACTGCAGATTTTAAATATGTTTTTCTTTATTTCTTATGGAAAAACAAATAAAAGGAATAGAAAGGTCAAAAAGGTACATAGGAGAATTTCAATTTAAAATAAAAGCATTTTTGCAATATGCTTTCATTAGCACATGTGCTTCTAGAAGCTATTACTGTTTTTCTGTGGCATACACACATATCCTGTAGGGCCCGTGCACTAGGGTTGCCACCTCAGCCATGTTTTCCTTTACACTTATGAGTTATACATGCTGCAGGGTGTGCAGGGAGGAACATGAATTTCAACCCTGGACAGCACACAAATAGTGACACTGAACAGCACTATTCATGTTCCACTCTGCACACCCTGCAGCATGTATAACTCATAAGTATACAGGAAAACATGGCGGAGGTGCAACCTTACCGTGCACCAGTAGTCAAACATCACACTTTCTGAGAGAGACAGCAGTGGCTTGTATGACACAAATTACATTTTAAAAAGCAATACACAGCCACCAGCTATGAGCAGGAAGTGACCGCCAGCGTATAAGCAGTAAGCAGTAGCACCTAACAACCAAACAGAGAATTAGCAAGAATTAAACAACTGGTTCTCGTCAGTCTTAACATAAAGGGACTGTAAAGTCAAAATTAAACTTTTAATGATTCAGATAGTGCATGCAAATTGAAACAACTTTCCAATTTACTTTATCAGATTTTCTTATTTCTCTTGATATCCTTTGTTGAAGACAAGGCTCAGCATTAGTAATGCACTACTGAGAGCTAGCTGAACACATCTGGTAAGCCAATGATAAGAGGCATGTGGGTGTAGCCACCAATCACCAGCTAGGTCCCAGACATTCATTGCTACTCCTGAGCCTATACCTAGATATGTCATTCAGCAAAGAATACTAAGAGAATGAAACACATTTAATAATTGAAAAGTTGTTTAAAATAGCATGGTCTATCTGAATTATGAAAGTTTACTTTTGACTTGTCCCTTTGAACAAGCTATTTTCTATTAAAACAAATAGTTAAAAATTATTTTAATGACCTGGCAAACATGTTGCCCTGACTCAAGCTTTTTATTGATACATCTACATATGTTTTTGTTATTACTGATAATATTTCCTATAAAGCAAAGCATTACAAATATCCTTCATTTGAACAGACATCACATTCAAAAAGTTCTCGGCTCCTAAAGATCGACATACACAATGTGTTATGGTGCTTTTTTCTACCTTATACAGACATGATAGAAAACAAAATGTGAGTGAAATTATTTATAACAATCTCTTTGGATCCAGCCTCAACTGTGCTGTAGATAAATGCATTGTATTTTTACACACACACACACCCACCCATACATACACACGCATACACATACATACACATACATACATACACACGCATACACACACATACATACATACATACACACGCATACATACATACACATGAATACATACATACACACATGCATACACAAACACATGCATGCACACACAAACAAATGCATATACACACGCATACACATACACGCATGCATACACACATGCATGCATACACACACACACATACATACACACACATACACACATACATACACACATACATGCATGCACACACACATACACACACACATACATGCATGCATACCTACAAACACATAAATACACACACATACATGTATACACACGCATGCATGCATGAACACACAAACACATGCATGCACACACGCATACACACATACATACACACACATACACGCATGCATGCACAAACGCATACACACAGGCATATACACACACACATGCATGCACACACAGGCTTATACATATACACACGCATGCATGCATGCACACACACACACATATACATGTGCACACACATGCATACACACACATACATACAAACATATAAACTAACGCATGTGCACGCACAAGTTAATATTATTTGAACAGAAGTACTTACATTCCACAATGAGCTGCAGTTAAAACCCAATCTTTTTTAATTAATGCTCCTCCACAAACAGGATATCTTTCTTTTATTAGCAGTGCCATGTATGGTCTTGAATGTGGAACAACAGTTTTTCCTCCAATAATTTCCATAAAATGACCTATAAATGAAAAGACAAGAGCACATCAACTACATAAAGTATTCAGAAAATATTAATGCAGTATCTACATTTATATATTATTTCAAAACATATTATTCTTAGTAATAAAGGCAAATAGAAGCATTATATTCAAATAAAAATGTATTGCACTAAACAAGCACTTACTTTTACCAATAAGCAAGAGAAGGTACATTAACGAAATGGGGAATTTGCTCATCATTACTGATTTCTAACTCGACTATGCAAAACCTAGCAGCAGTACGTGTGATGTGCAAGAGATACTGTGGCTTTTATTTGTGACTCACATATGCCAGCAAAATGCAATTTTTTTTTCCTTTTTGTAACTTACTTTTTATGGTGATACTTGTTGATAAGCCTGCCCAGAGGACAGTCTAATTATTTTTAAAATTACAGATGTAGGAGGCGGAGCGAACGGCTAACCAAGATGGCCGCACCTTACTAATGCTCTTACCACAAGCCGGGTGCTAAAAAGAATATACATGCCCTAATCAGCTAATTCATAAGTTTTGACTACACTAGCATGCATATGAAAGTGAGTGGATCAAGAAAATACTTTCTGTCGTTCCGTTGGCAATTGCTCGCATAAGCGAGTGAAGAAGCAGCATAACACAGCGTGACAGGACTCTGAGCTACAAGCTGTGACGCAGCTTCATATCCAGCATCTTCAGTGCCCCATCGGCAAAGGATCGCATGAGTTGGGACAAGCTGTCTTCTCGGATAATTAAAGGACATAAGGGGTAAGCAATTATCATGCCACTACACCCCTATACCTGCCTAACATCCTTGCAGCCCACCGGAGAGCCAACTCCCGCTCCGGTTCACACTAACTTTACAGTACATAACAGAAGTTTTTGGGAGAGAGGTTGTACTCACATACCCCAAGGTGGACTCTGTAAGGGTACGATCATTTATAGGACTTGAAATAGACAGCTGCTGACACTTCATCACACCTATATCAGACACCGGAGGGCCGTAGTTCCGCTCCGGTGCATATACTATTAAACACCAGCACTGTCGGAAGTGTCACTTACAAGGAAGCTGCATCCATCCATTAAAGTTTATCCTCATAAGCCACTATCAAGTTCACATCCTATACCCACAGATCCAACCTCAATAACAAGATCCTGAAACTGGCGGAATGAGTAGGATTTTTGTGAGACTGACTTGCTGACTTTATGCACTAATACATATATCAACAATTACAGACATGGCCCATTCTCTGGATTAACTTTAGTTCTAACCCTGGTGTTGTCTCTTCTGCCCCTCCCTTATTAACCGGAGGCCATCTATAACTGCGCCCAAATTACATTGCAACTGAATAGCAGGGATCCAATACTCGCTGCCTTTGCTTACCGACTTTAACGGGATCTTGCTAAATCCTTGACAAAAACACAGAAAGCCCCTCTCTCCATCCATTTCCCGCTGTTCACCATAGCAGCGGGTCATATCCTCATCCCCTTTGCCGGCATCGCCCAGTGAGGGCATCTCCCCCTGGAGAGTGGGGCAAATATACTATATCTTTATTATAATATAACTCTACTATACTACGGTATCTTCTGCAAATAGTGTCCCCTGCAACTTGGCCTATACCTCTGTTATCTCACTAAAATGTCGCAAAGAAGAGGGACAAAGAATGACAAACAACACAAAACATCTCAGAAATCCCAGGAAGACATGAATGCTTTTTTCAGGCAATCCGAGAAATTTAAGCAAAAACCTGGGCCCCCTCTTGCACCTTCTAGTAACACAGATGACTTGGAGGACTCAGATATACCGAGAAGTCCATCTCCCACCATTCCTTTGGTAGAGGCCGACTCGCCCATTACTTATAAAGCTATGGAAGACCTGATAAACCAGGTCAAATCTTGTATAAGAACTGAGTGCGCAGACCTTAAAAAAGAGATGGGCGATTTAGGCCGAAGAGTCGATTCCTTGGAGGAACACGAATATGTCATTGCCCAAAAGATGGCGGAATTATCCTCCAAAGTCAAATACCAACAGCAATATTCAATGGAACTGGAGGATAAACTGGATGACCTTGAAAACCGCACTAGACGCAATAACTTGCGGTTTCGAGGCATCCCTGAGTCTGTTCAAGGCGGCGAAATACAAGAGTTTCTACTAGGTCTTTTTGCTGAGATGACAGGCCCAGCTGAGGGTGAGCAATCTAATATTATCCTAGATAGAGCACATAGAGCTCTCCGCCCAAAACCAGCGGCTGACGCCCCGCCAAGGGACATCATTGTCCGTTTCCAAAATTATCAACAGCGGGAGGCGATTTATAATCAGGCCAGACAACAGCAAGCCATGGTTTACCAAAATACTCGTATACAAATATTCCAAGATTTGTCCGCAAGGACTCTACAAAAGAGAAGAGACTTCTCGGCCCTGACCTCTCATTTGAGACAGCTAAAAGTTCCCTATAGATGGGGTTTTCCTACCTCAATAATTGCTACAAAAAATGGCATCCGCCACGAATGCAGATCAATTACGGAGGCCGAAAATTTCTGCACAACACTGGGCATCCCAACCCTGACCACAGAAGATAGACAACACATACGTCACACTACTTCGGACCAGTTGGCCCCAAAGCCACAAAGGAGACCTCAGTCAGATAACCAAGCCAGCCAAGCTAAAAGACGACTAACGAACCCGACTAATTCAATAGAAGAAGACACACAACAACCCGGGTAAAACAGACATGTCTTTCTTTCTGGCCTCAAATGTGCTAACGGCATCTCTAAACCCAACTTATTCTGGAGAAGTTCACTTGGTCCTGAGCTTTAAACATCCTGCCCACACCTGAAACTTCAAAGATCTAAAGGACTGTGGCAAGTATAAAAGACACTGTTATAATATTGTTATGGACTTACCTACTAACTCTCCTAATTATAAGGTTTGACTAGCCTAGCCTACAACTATCAGCCTAGACCACATCTTGTTTAGAACTTACAAAAAGACACTAATATACAGCCAAGGCTCTATACGTAAGCTGCGGCCCATTGTTTATGTTTTTTGTTTATTAAGCTTATACATATTGTTGAGTTAAGTTGACTGTGCATTCTTTGTTTTAGACAGTTAAAAATTACTGAAGTAATATGCTCACGGATTTTGCTATTAACTGCAACCAGCTTTAAGTGACATTTATTAAAACAAGAAATATTTGGGAAAATATGCAATGCCTGATATATAGATACTTTATAAACGGGCATATAGCGATAATTGATCTAAAACAAGCACCCGGCTTGTCCATTTGCCTTGATTGAATTTGCTCTTATAACTGTTACTGTTTTATTGTATTCTTCCTTTTTTTTTTTTTGTTTTTTTTTTGTTTTTTTTTTTCTTCTTCTTTATCATACGTTTTTTTTTCTTTTGTAGCTTCTTTTTTCCTTGCTTCTCCTTTACTTATTCAACCTAAGACCACTCTCCCTTAATCCTTATTTGCCACCAGAGTATTGAGGTCTGACACATCTTTTAACTCTTTACACTCCTCTCCTTTTCTCCCCCTCTCCCTAGTACCCTACCCCTTCTATCCCTAGCCACACCCTCAATCCCCCCCAACCAGCACCCCGACAGGACACGAGTCAAACACATCTGCCTGTACACCTCCTCTGCAGGAAACATCCTCTTTATTATCACCAATAGCCAGCTCTTTGCACCTACCATGAACACACTGACAATAGCTAGTCAAAATGTGAAGGGGTTTCTCTCGGCAGAAAAACGCTCCATAGCTTTTTATGATTTCCATAAAAAAAACATAGATTTCATTATGATTCAGGAAACCCATTTCAAAAAACGCAACGAACCTACATTAGCCACCCGATATTATGATAAACATTTTTTTAGCTCAGGCCCAAATAGAAAAAATGGGGTATGCATCTCTGTTAAGAAGAATGTTCCTTTTGAACTTTTGCAGAAATACTCAGACACGGTAGGCAGACTTTTGATTCTTGTTGGGCTGTGTTACGGCCGACCGATCACCGTAGCCAATATATACGCCCCTAACAGACCTACACCCTCCTTTTTCAGATCTGTAACTAACAAAATAATGGACATCTCCAAAGGCCCGATTATACTAGGCGGCGACTTTAATTTTACAATGACCCCCGCCTTGGACAACTCACAAGGCACATCATATCTCAGTAGCAACATACGAAAAACAAACTGTGCAACACTACACTCTATCTCACTATTTGACACTTGGAGGATAGTTCACCCTACACAAAAGGACTTCACCTTTTTTTCACACCCTAAGCACACATATTCACGCCTAGATTACCTAATGTGTGACCAATCTTTTCTTACCGACTTGACACAATCTCGCATTCTCCACACACCCTGGTCAGATCACAGTATGGTATTGTCCACCTTCCACTGGTCTACTAGACCCAAGAAACTCTCGAGTTGGAGACTAAACGACTCCCTTCTAACAAACCCAGAAATTCTAGAGGACCTGACTAAGGTGACAGACGAATATTTTCTAATAAATAGGCCCGACGATACATCTGCTGTGAATAATTGGGAGGCATACAAATGTTACATTAGAGGACACCTAATCAAACATGCCACTAAACTACGGAAATTAAAATCTGCCCAATTTTCCCTTCTTACCTCCAACCTTCACCAAGCTGATACGGCTCATAAAACTGACCCTACTTCGGCTCAAAAACTCTCTGACCTAACACTAGCAAGAGATAATCTTAACAAATATTTAACCTTAAATGCACACCTAAGAGCACTCACCTCCAAAGCTAAATTCTACTCTGAAAGTAACAAAGCTGGTCGCCTTCTAGCCAGATCGCTTAAAAAAAAGAGACTCAACTCCTTTATTAGGTCTATCAGGCACCCCTCAGGGAACCTGATGAACAAAAATGAGGATATCGCTAACTCCTTTGTCTCTTATTATTCCAAACTATATAACCTTGACCCCCATATATCCCAAGAAAAGCTTTGCAACATTGATAACTATCTAAAAACACTAGAGACACCAAATCTCTCGGACGAGGACAGACAATCCCTCGACTCCCCTATAACGCTTCAGGAAATAGCACTCACCACTAAAGCCCTCCCAAATGGTAAATCCCCAGGCCCAGACGGCCTAACGACCAAATTCTTCCAATTGCTCCAGAACCAATTAGGCCCACCACTACATACCCTGTACACCTCAATAGACAAAGGAGAATCGTTTTCCCAATCCCTACTAGAAGCCCTCATAACGGTCATACCAAAATCAGACAAGCCACTCGACCAACCAAGTAGTTATCGCCCAATCTCCCTCTTGAATGTAGACATAAAAATTTATGCGAAAATACTCGCTAACCGTCTGAACAATATCCTACCGAATTTGATACACCAAGACCAGGTTGGATTTGTCAGAGGTAGAGAAGCCAAAGACAACACAATTAGGGTACTACACTCCTTACAGACCGCATATGAAGACAAAGTACCGCTCACCCTCTTATCAACAGATGCCGAGAAGGCGTTCGACAGGGTCAACTGGCACTTCATGTGGGGGGCCCTGTCGAAGTTTGGCTTCTCCACGACTTTTAAATCCCGAATCCAGGCCCTATACTCCAACCCACACGCAAGAGTCCAGATCAATGGTACAGCTTCCCAATCCTTCCCCATAACAAACGGAACCCGACAGGGTTGCCCGTTATCACCATTATTGTTCGCCATCACTATTGAGACTCTAGCTATAAAAATTAGGGAAAACCCTGACATACTCGGAGTACAATATAAACATATAAATCAAAAATGTTTGCTATTCGCAGATGACGTAATCTTCACACTTCAATCCCCATCCACCTCCCTCCCGGCTTTGATCCATACACTGGACGAATACGGACGAGTATCTGATTTCTCCATAAATATGGAGAAGTCTGGAATTTTGACGCTAAACGTGCCCACTCAGGATGTAGAATTTATAAAAACCCATACGAGATTCAGTCTGAATAACAAACTTAAATACTTAGGCCTCTTACTCCCTAGCACTCATCAGGAACTCTTCCAATGTAACTATGCTAAACTTCAGCAATCAGTACAGGCCCTTCTGGAGAGTTGGCACAAACAAAATCACTTGTCCTGGATGGGAAGAGTCAACACCGTTAAGATGATGATCATCCCGAAATACCTGTACCTTTTCCAAACACTACCAATGGCACTCCCCACTTCCTACCTTCAATCCCAACAAAGAATGATTAATTCATTTATTTGGTCCTATAAAAAACCTAGAATCCCCCAAGACACTTTATTTCTCACCAAAGAGGATGGTGGACTAAATGTCCCTCATCTCCTGAACTACTATAAGGCCGTTCATCTCACTAGAGTGATCTCCTGGACCCGCTACAATCCCCCACCTCCATGGGTGCAAATTGAATGTGCCTTGCTGAAAACTACAACCATGAGAGATCTCCCTTGGCTCCCCAAGCCCCATAGACCACCACAAGCGCACAAAAACTACTATATTAAGACCACTTTAAACATATGGGATCACTTAATTAAGCATAATAAAGGTATATCCACCCCTATCTCCCCGCTAACTCCTTTGCTAGGTAATCAGATATTTTTCCAACATACATCCTTTGCCCAGTCACACACCGAGACACACATGCAGAATCTGCCTATTTATACTCTACTAGACTCAGGAACACTCAAGGACAGAGCAACACTAATCAATGAATTTGGTTCTCCCTTTCACAATTGGTATTCATATTTCCAGATCCGACATGCACTCAATAACAGCATGTATAAACAAAATATACTCAGATCACTAACAATATTTGAACAGCTCTGCGCCAATTCTGAAATCCAGAAAAAGCTTCTCTCAACAAGCTATAAATTGCTCAGAGGGTCCTTTCCCCTACAGAGACCCTCCTTTCTAAGGAAATGGAACACAGAAATACGTTGTGATATTACAGACGAAGAGTGGGGATCATGCTTTAAAGCTACCCACTCTGCGTCTTCTTCATTACTCGTGGCAGAAACAAACTATAAAATAATATCTCGCTGGTATTTGACACCATCACGACTTAGATATATTTTTCCTACGGCGTCTCCCGCTTGCTGGAGACGTTGTGGAGGCACAGGTACTATGACTCACATATGGTGGGAATGCCCCTCCATCTTGGACTTCTGGAACAGAGTTGAATCCACCATAAACAGAATTTTAGGCACAAATTTAACACTAGGCCCTAAACTTATCCTTCTCAATCATCTCCCGACACTTTACTGCTTATACCGCACAAAACTACTCCAGATCATGCTGACTGGTGCTAAAAGATTAATACCACGACTGTGGAAATCCCAAATAATCCCGTCACACACAAACTGGATATCAGAAGTCAAACACATCTTGAATATGGAAAGACAATGTTATTGCTTCCTGGGTAAGCAGGACTTTTTCACAGACATGTTTTTTATTTGGGAACAGGGAACTTCTGCACTTACAAGTACCGCCCCTGTCCCTCCCGACTCATAATTACCCGGGGTATCTCTTTGCAAATGCTTTCTTTTCAAGGACCATAACTATCTTAAATTATATATCTTCTATCATCAAATTTAGCCACATGACACTTATTACTAAGCAAACTTAGCAACCCAGTGAGAGGCAGACACCCATATACCCCCCTTCCCTACTCCACCCTTCCCCCTCCTTCTTCTCTCCACACCTCCACTATTCTTTCTTCCTTTCTCTTGATACAAAATGTATGACCTAAATACTCTCTTATATATGCTATTACTTTAAGAAATGTGTTTAAAAAAAAAAAAACTTGGGTAAGACATTATTGTCTATGTTATTTCGCATTCATACTTGTTGACCTTAATCACTGATGAATCTGACTTGTGCAATTCTTACTGTATGCAAATATGTGAACCCAATAAAAAACTTTGAAAATTAAAAAAAAAAAAAATTACAGATGTAGAAACAACCTATTTAGTAACTGTTCTTTTATATAAATATTTAAGCTACAGGTGTAGCAATGCTATAATTATAATGGACTACTGTCTTAAATATATCAAAAATATTTTCTATATAATAAACTACAGATATAGCCACACTCTATTTGGACAAGATATAGAGTGTGGCTACAGATATAGCCACACTCTATCTGTCCTAAATAAATACAACATTTCGGCCTAGATTTGGAGTTTGGCGGTAAAAGGGCTGTTAACGCTCCGCAGGCTTTTTTCTGGCCGCACCATAAATTTAACTCTGGTATCGAGAGTTCAAACAAATGCTGCGTTAGGCTCCAAAAAAGGAGCGTAGAGCATTTTTTCCGCAAATGCAACTCTCGATACCAGAGTTGCTTACGGACGCGGCCAGCCTCAAAAACGTGCTCGTGCACGATTCTCCCATAGGAAACAATGGGGCTGTTTGAGCTGAAAAAAAACCTAACACCTGCAAAAAAGCAGCGTTCAGCTCCTAACGCAGCCCCATTGTTTCCTATGGGGAAACACTTCCTACGTCTGCACCTAACACTCTAACATGTACCCCGAGTCTAAACACCCCTAACCTTACACTTATTAACCCCTAATCTGCCGCCCCCGCTATCGCTGACCCCTGCTTTTTTTTTTAACCCCTAATCTGCCGCTCCGTAAACCGCCGCAACCTACGTTATCCCTATGTACCCCTAATCTGCTGCCCTAACATCGCCGACCCCTATATTATATTTATTAACCCCTAATCTGCCCCCCTCAACGTCGCCGACACCTGCCTACACTTATTAACCCCTAATCTGCCGAGCGGACCGCACCGCTACTATAATAAAGTTATTAACCCCTAATCCGCCTCAGTAACCCTATCATAAATAGTATTAACCCCTAATCTGCCCTCCCTAACATCGCCGACACCTACCTTCAATTATTAACCCCTAATCTGCCGAGCGGACCTCACCGCTATTCTAATAAATGTATTAACCCCTAAAGCTAAGTCTAACCCTAACACTAACACCCCCCTAACTTAAATATAATTTTTATCTAACGAAATAAATTAACTCTTATTAAATAAATGATTCCTATTTAAAGCTAAATACTTACCTGTAAAATAAACCCTAATATAGCTACAATATAAATTATAATTATATTATAGCTATTTTAGGATTAATATTTATTTTACAGGCAACTTTGTAATTATTTTAACCAGGTACAATAGCTATTAAATAGTTAAGAACTATTTAATAGTTACCTAGTTAAAATAATAACAAATTTACCTGTAAAATAAATCCTAACCTAAGATATAATTAAACCTAACACTACCCTATCAATAAAATAATTAAATAAACTACCTACAATTACCTACAATTAACCTAACACTACACTATCAATAAATTAATTAAACACAATTCCTACAAATAAATACAATTAGATAAACTAGCTAAAGTACAAAAAATAAAAAAGAACTAAGTTACAAAAAATAAAAAATATTTACAAACATAAGAAAAATATTACAACAATTTTAAACTAATTACACCTACTCTAAGCCCCCTAATAAAACAACAAAGCCCCCCAAAATAAAAAATTCCCTACCCTATTCTAAATTAAAAAAGTTACAAGCTCTTTTACCTTACCAGCCCTGAACAGGGCCCTTTGCGGGGCATGCCCCAAGAATTTCAGCTCTTTTGCCTGTAAAAGAATAAATACAATACCCCCCCCAACATTACAACCCACCACCCACATACCCCTAATCTAACACAAACCCCCCTTAAATAAACCTAACACTAAGCCCCTGAAGATCTTCCTACCTTGTCTTCACCATCCAGGTTCACCGATCCGTCCTGAAGAGCTCCTCCGATGTCCTGATCCAAGCCCAAGCGGGGGGCTGAAGAGGTCCATGATCCGGTCAAAGTCTTCATCCAAGCGGGGCAGAAGAGGATCTTCCATCCGATTGAAGTCATCATCCAGGCGGCATCTTCTATGGTCTTCCATCCGGAGCGAAGCGGCAGGATCCTGAAGACCTCCAGCGTGGAACATCCATCCGGACCGACGACTGAACGACGAATGACTGTTCCTTTAAGGGACGTCATCCAAGATGGCGTCCCTCGAATTCCGATTGGCTGATAGGATTCTATCAGCCAATCGGAATTAAGGTAGGAATTTTCTGATTGGCTGATGGAATCAGCCAATCAGAATCTAGTTCAATCCGATTGGCTGATCCAATCAGCCAATCAGATTGAGCTCGCATTCTATTGGCTGATCGGAACAGCCAATAGAATGCGAGCTCAATCTGATTGGCTGATTGGATCAGCCAATCGGATTGAACTTGATTCTGATTGGCTGATTCCATCAGCCAATCAGAAAATTCCTACCTTAATTCCGATTGGCTGATAGAATCCTATCAGCCAATCGGAATCCGAGGGACGCCATCTTGGATGACGTCCCTTAAAGGAACAGTCATTCGTCGTTCAGTCGTCGGTCCGGATGGATGTTCCGCGCTGGAGGTCTTCAGGATCCTGCCGCTTCGCTCCGGATGGAAGACCATAGAAGATGCCGCCTGGATGATGACTTCAATCGGATGGAAGATCCTCTTCTGCCCCGCTTGGATGAAGACTTTGACCGGATCATGGACCTCTTCAGCCCCCCGCTTGGGCTTGGATCAGGACATCGGAGGAGCTCTTCAGGACGGATCGGTGAACCTGGATGGTGAAGACAAGGTAGGAAGATCTTCAGGGGCTTAGTGTTAGGTTTATTTAAGGGGGGTTTGGGTTAGATTAGGGGTATGTGGGTGGTGGGTTGTAATGTTGGGGGGGGTATTGTATTTATTCTTTTACAGGCAAAAGAGCTGAAATTCTTGGGGCATGCCCCGCAAAGGGCCCTGTTCAGGGCTGGTAAGGTAAAAGAGCTTGTAACTTTTTTAATTTAGAATAGGGTAGGGAATTTTTTATTTTGGGGGGCTTTGTTGTTTTATTAGGGGGCTTAGAGTAGGTGTAATTAGTTTAAAATTGTTGTAATATTTTTCTTATGTTTGTAAATATTTTTTTATTTTTTGTAACTTAGTTCTTTTTTATTTTTTGTACTTTAGCTAGTTTATTTAATTGTATTTATTTGTAGGAATTGTGTTTAATTAATTTATTGATAGTGTAGTGTTAGGTTAATTGTAGGTAATTGTAGGTAGTTTATGTAATTATTTTATTGATAGGGTAGTGTTAGGTTTAATTATATCTTAGGTTAGGATTTATTTTACAGGTAAATTTGTTATTATTTTAACTAGGTAACTATTAAATAGTTCTTAACTATTTAATAGCTATTGTACCTGGTTAAAATAATTACAAAGTTGCCTGTAAAATAAATATTAATCCTAAAATAGCTATAATATAATTATAATTTATATTGTAGCTATATTAGGATTTATTTTACAGGTAAGTATTTAGCTTTAAATAGGAATCATTTATTTAATAAGAGTTAATTTATTTCGTTAGATGTAAATTATATTTAAGTTAGGGGGGTGTTAGTGTTAGGGTTAGACTTAGCTTTAGGGGTTAATCCATTTATTATAGTAGCGGTGAGCTCCGGTCGTCAGATTAGGGGTTAATAATTGAAGTTAGGTGTCGGCGATGTTAGGGAGGGCAGATTAGGGGGTTAATACTATTTATTATAGGGTTAGTGAGGCGGGTTAGGGGTTAATAACTTTATTATAGTAGCGGTGCGGTCCGCTCGGCAGATTAGGGGTTAATAAGTGTAGGCAGGTGTCGGCGACGTTGAGGGGGGCAGATTAGGGGTTAATAAATATAATATAGGGGTCGGCGGTATTAGGGGCAGCAGATTAGGGGTACATAGGGATAACGTAGGTGGCGGCGCTTTGCGGTCGGAAGATTAGGGGTTAATTATTGTAGGTAGCTGGCGGCGACGTTGTGGGGGGCAGGTTAGGGGTTAATAAATGTAATATAGGGGTCGGCGCGGTTAGGGGCAGCAGATTAGGGGTACATAAGTATAACGTAGGTGGCGGTCGGCAGATTAGGGGTTAAAAATTTTAATCGAGTGGCGGCGATGTGGGGGGACCTCGGTTTAGGGGTACATAGGTAGTTTATGGGTGTTAGTGTACTTTAGGGTACAGTAGTTAAGAGCTTTATGAACCGGCGTTAGCCAGAAAGCTCTTAACTCCTGCTATTTTCAGGCGGCTGGAGTTTTGTCGTTAGAGCTCTAACGCTCACTTCAGAAACGACTCTAAATACCGGCGTTAGAAAGATCCCATTGAAAAGATAGGATACGCAAATGGCGTAAGGGGATCTGCGGTATGGAAAAGTCGCGGCTGAAAAGTGAGCGTTAGACCCTTTAATCACTGACTCCAAATACCAGCGGGCGGCCAAAACCAGCGTTAGGAGCCTCTAACGCTGGTTTTGACGGCTACCGCCGAACTCCAAATCTAGGCCTTCTTCTCTAACCTAAAACCCCCTAACCTAACAACCCCTTAAATTAACCCAAATTACCTAAACTAATACATTCTAAAGTTAAAAAAAAACAAAAAACTATTGCCTAGATTACGAGTTCTGCATTAGGGTTAAAAAGCAGCTTTAAGGGGTCCTAACGCTGCTTTTTAATGCCCGCTGGTATTACGAGTTTGGCAGGTAAAGGTGTACCGCTCACTTTTCTTCCGCGACTTATTTCTACCGCAAATCCCCTTACGTCAATTGCGTATCCTATCTTTTTAATGGGATTTGCCCTAACTCTGGTATTACGAGTCTTGGAAGAAGTGAGCTGTACAGCCTCTACCGCCAAGACTCCTACCGCATTTAAAAGTCAGTAGTTAAGACCTTTATGGGCTAACGCGGAACATAAAGCTCTTAACTAAAGTGCTACAAAGTACACTAACACCCATAAACTACTTATGTACCCCTAAACCGAGCCCCCCCCCACATCATAAACACTATAATAAAATTATTTAACCCCTAATCTGCCGACCGGACATCGCCGCCACCTACATTATACCTATGAATCCCTAGTCTGCTGCCCCTAACATCGCCGACACCTACATTATAGTTATTAACCCCTAATCTGCCGACCCCAACGTCGCCGCAACCTACCTACAATTAATAACCCCTAATCTGCCGACCGGACATCGACGCCACTATAATAAATGTATTAACCCCTAAACCGCCGCACTCCCGCCTCGCAAACACTATAAAAAATTTTATTAACCCCTAATCTGCTGTCCCTAACATCGCCACCACCTACCTACAATTATTAACCCCTAATCTGCCGCCCCCAATGTCGCCGCTACTATAATAAAGTTATTAACCCCTAAACCTAAGTCTAACCCTAACCCTAACACCCCCTAACTTAAATCTAATTTTAATAAATCTAAATAAAATTACTATCATTAAATAAATTATTCCTATTTAAAACTAAATACTTACCTATAAAATAAACCCTAATATAGCTACAATATAACTAATAGTTACATTACAGCTATTTTAGAATTTATTTTTATTTTACAGGCAACTTTGCATTTATTTTAACTAGGTACAATAGTTATTAAATAGTTATTAACTATTTAATAGCTACCTAACTAAAATAAATACAAAAGTACCTGTAAAATAAACCCTAACCTAAGTTACAATTACACCTAACACTACTCTATAATTAAATTAATTACCTAAACTACCTACAATTAAATACAATTAAATTAACTAAACTAAATTACGAGAAAAAAAACCCCCACTAAATTACAGAAAATAAAAAAAGTTTAAACTAATTACACCTAATCTAAGCCCCCTAATAAAATAAAAAAGCCCCCCAAAATAATAAAATGCCCTACCCTATCCTAAATTACAAAGTAATCAGCTCTTTTACCAGCCCTTAAAAGACTTAGGTTTAGGGGTTAATAACTTTATTATAGTAGCGTAGGTAGGTTGCGGCGACATTGGGGATGGCAGATTAGGGGTTAATAAATAAAATGTAGGTGTCGGCGGCGTTAGGGGCAGCAGATTAGGGGTTCATAGGTATAACGTAGGTGGCGGCGGTGTCCGGAGCGGCAGATTAGGGGTTAATATTATAATGCAGGTTGCGAGGATATCGGGGGCGTCAGATTAGGGGTTAATAAGTGTTAGATTAGGGGTGTTTAGACTCGGGGTTCATGTTAGGGTGTTAGGTGTAGTTATAAAAGTATTTCCCCATAGGAAACAATGGGGCTGCGTTAGGAGCTGGACGCTGCTTTTTTGCAGGTATTAGGTTTTTTTTCAGCCGTCTCAGCCCCATTGTTTTCTATAGGGAAATCACGCACAAGCACGTTTTAGCCAGCTTACCGCTACCATTAGCAACGCTGGTATTACAGGTAGAAGTGGCGCAAAATTTGCTTAACGCTCACTTTTCTGAGGCTAACGCAGCTACTAAGAATAATTACCAGTAGCCCTTAAAAGGGCTTTTTGCAGGGCATTGCCCCAAGATAATCAGCTCTTTTACAAAAAAAAACACAAAGTCCCACCTAACAGTAACCCCCCCACCCCCCAAAATAAAAGAACCTAACACTAAAAAAACAGATTTATAGGTAAGTATTTAGTTTTAAATAGGAATAATTTATTTAATGATAGTAATTTTATTTAGATTTATTAAAATTAGATTAAAGTTAGGGGGTGTTAGGGTTAGGGTTAGACTTAGGTTTAGGGGTTAATAACTTTATTATAGTAGCGGCGACGTTGGGGCGGCAGAATAGGGGTTAATAATTGTAGGTAGGTTGCGGCGACATTGGGGATGGCAGATTAGGGGTTAATAAATAAAATGTAGGTGTCGGCGGCGTTAGGGGCAGCAGATTAGGGGTTCATAGGTATAACGTAGGTGGCGGCGGTGTCCGGAGCAGCAGATTAGGGGTTAATATTATAATGCAGGTTGCGAGGATATCGGGGGCGTCAGATTAGGGGTTAATAAGTGTTAGATTAGGGGTGTTTAGACTCGGGGTTCATGTTAGGGTGTTAGGTGTAGTCATAAAAGTATTTCCCCATAGGAAACAATGGGGCTGCGTTAGGAGCTGGACGCTGCTTTTTTGCAGGTGTTAGGTTTTTTTTCAGCCGTCTCAGCCCCATTGTTTTCTATAGGGAAATCACGCACAAGCACGTTTTAGCCAGCTTACCGCTACCATTAGCAACACTGGTATTACAGGTAGAAGTGGCGCAAAATTTGCTTAACGCTCACTTTTCTGAGGCTAACGCAGCTACTAAGAATAATTACCAGTAGCCCTTAAAAGGGCTTTTTGCAGGGCATTGCCCCAAGATAATCAGCTCTTTTACAAAAAAAAACACAAAGTCCCACCTAACAGTAACCCCCCCACCCCCCAAAATAAAAGAACCTAACACTAAAAAAACAGATTTATGTAGGATCTTGTGGCGCAATCTGATATACAGCGCAGGTTTCGGTGCAAGCGTGGAAACCTGCGCCGCCCGTAATTTCACCTTGCACATCGGGCTATTACATATAGGGCGTCGGCATTTCCTAAGTGCCGTAAGTCTGATAAACTAGCGATGTCCAGAAATGAGCGTAAGTACAAATTTCTGGAGTCGCCAGTGACTTACGGCACTTTAGAAACTGCCGGCGCCTAAGAAAAGTAACTAAAATGTTAAATCTCCCGTAACTGTCTAACACGCCTCCCAAAAATAAGCCCGACACGTATACCCCTATATCCGCAATCCCCCTCTCACTCCTAATAATAAATGTATTAACCCCTAGACCAACAACCCCCCACAACGCAATATGCCTAATTATTAACCCCTAAACCGCCATAGCCCACACCGCAATAAACCTATTCTAGTATTAACCCTAAACCGCCATAGCCCACTAAATCTATTAACCCCTAATCTGCTGCCGCCAACGTCGCCGCCACTATAATAAAGTTATTAACCCCTAAACCTAAGTCTAACCCTAACACCCCCCTAACTTAATTATTATTTAAATAAATCTAAATAATATTACTATTATAATATTAACTAAAGCATTCCTATTTAAAACTAAATACTTACCTGTAAAACAAACCCTAAGATAGCTACAATATAATTAATAATTACATTGTAGCTATTTTAGGATTTTATTTTTATTTTACAGGCAACTTTGTATTTATTTTAACTAGGTACAATAGCTATTAAATAGTTATTAACTATTTAATAGCTACCTAGTTAAAATAATTACAAATTTACCTGTAAAATAAAACCTAACCTAAGTTACAATTACACCTAACACTACACTATCATTAAATAAATTAAATTAATTAAATACAATTACCTAAAATTAAATACAATTAACTAAAATAAACTAAAGTACAAAAAACCCCCCACTAAATTACAGAAAATAAAAAAAAATTACAAGAAGTTTAACCTAATTACACCTAATCTAAGCCCCCTAATAAAATAAAAAATCCTCCCAAAATAATAAAATTCCCTACCCTATACTACATTACAAATAGACCTTAAAAGGGCTTTTTGCGGGGCATTGCCCCAAAGTAATCAGCTCTTTTACCTGTAAAAAAAGAATACAACCTCCCAACATTAAAACCCACCATCCACATACCCCTACTCTAAAACCCACCAAAACATCCCTTAAAAAACCTAACACTAACCCCCTGAAGATCACCCTACCTTGAGCCGTCTTCACCCAGCCGGGCCGAAGTCCTCCAAGAAGCCAGGCACAAGTGGTCCTCCATCCGGCAGAAGTCTTCCTCCGATCGGGGCAGAAGAGGTCCTCCATCCGGCAGAAGTCCTCATCCAAGCTGCATCTTCTATCTTCATCCATCTGCGGCTCCATCTTCAAGACATCCAACGCGGAACATCCTCCTCCGCCGACGACTTCCCGATGAATGACGGTTCCTTTAAATGACGTCATCCAAGATGGCGTCCCTCGAATTCCGATTGGCTGATAGGATTCTATCAGCCAATCGGAATTAAGGTAGGAAAAATCCGATTGGCTGATTCAATCAGCCAATCGGATTAAAGTTCAATCCGATTAGCTGATCCAATCAGCCAATCGGATTGACCTCGCATTCTATTGGCTGTTCCGATCAGCCAATAGAATGCGAGGTCAATCCGATTGGCTGGTTTTAGTTGTTTAGGTGTTAGTTTTTTCTTCTACAAGATACGACGAGTCCACGGATTCATCCTTACTTGTGGGATATTATCCTCCTGCTAACAGGAAGTGGCAAAGAGCACCACAGCAGAGCTGTATATATAGCTCCTCCCTTCCCTCCACCCCCAGTCATTCTTTTTGCCGGTGTTAGTACTAGGAAGAGGTAAAGTGATGTGTTAGTTGTAGTTTCTTCAATCAAGCTATTTTTTATTTTAAATGGTACCGGTGAGTACTATTTTTCCTCAGGGAGACATGGAAGAAGATTTCTGCCCTGAGGTGAATGATCTTAGCACCTGTAACTAAGATCCATGTTGGTTCCCACAGAACTTCTGAAGGTAATACAAGGTAAATCTTCAGTGTGGGGAACGGTTCATGCTACAAGCAGCATTGAGGTATGTGCAGCCCTTAATTTTCTGAAGAGACCGGATAGCTCAGAACTGGCTGACATTTTTTCCCTGCAAGGGAAGGGGTAAACAGTAACCAGTTATAAGGGGTGTTACTGAGAAACCTTTGATTATGTTATTCTGACATTTGGGCTAAAGATCATTGATTATAGACTTTAAGCAATGTGAAAGACACTGGGAGGCTTAACGGTTTTTATTTGATAACAATATGGCCGTATATTGAGTGTTTGAGGGGTGAAAAAATCCACATGGTTTTATGCTCAGACCGCTTCTCCATGCGGTTGTTTGGGTTTTACATCGTCGTCCCGGTGGACGGGGCTTATTTTCTTCACTGTGACTGTAATAGCAGCAAACATTAGCTCCGGTTGAGCCCAGACTACTGTTTAGTTATCCAGATCGTTGTTACGTCAATTGACAGTACCCTGAGGGCAGGGGTTATTTTTGTTATGTTGTTAAATTTAACATGTGTTTGGGCATAAATGACTCTTAGAGGTTAATTTCTCCCTTTATCTTGGGGATGCAATATATTTGGGAACGTTTGTTTAAGGATTGCTAACTTTAAAGCCTTAATAACGTTTTCGGAGCAGTTTGGAAAAATTGTGCACTTTTTATTTCTTAAAGGCGCAGTACACGTTTTTCAAAAATTGTTTAAATCAATAAATAAAGTGTTTAACGACTATTGTGGTTATTACTAGTCTGTTCAACATGTCTGACATTGAGGAAAATCATTTCTCTATGTGTTTAGAAGCCATTGTGGAACCCCCTCTTACATTGTGTACCTCTTGTACTGAAAGGGCCTTACATTGTAAAGAGCATATTTTAGGTAATGAAAGTGTGTCTAAGGATGATTCTCAGTCTGAAGAGAATCAGGATATGCCATCCAATTCTCCCCAAGTGTCACAACCAGCCAATCGGATTGACCTCGCATTCTATTGGCTGTTCCGATCAGCCAATAGAATGCGAGGTCAATCCGATTGGCTGGTTTTAGTTGTTTAGGTGTTAGTTTTTTCTTCTACAAGATACGACGAGTCCACGGATTCATCCTTACTTGTGGGATATTATCCTCCTGCTAACAGGAAGTGGCAAAGAGCACCACAGCAGAGCTGTATATATAGCTCCTCCCTTCCCTCCACCCCCAGTCATTCTTTTTGCCGGTGTTAGTACTAGGAAGAGGTAAAGTGAGGTGTTAGTTGTAGTTTCTTCAATCAAGCTATTTTTTATTTTAAATGGTACCGGTGAGTACTATTTTTCCTTAGGGAGACATGGAAGAAGATTTCTGCCCTGAGGTGAATGATCTTAGCACCTGTAACTAAGATCCATGTTGGTTCCCACAGAACTTCTGAAGGTAATACAAGGTAAATCTTCAGTGTGGGGAACGGTTCATGCTACAAGCAGCATTGAGGTATGTGCAGCCCTTAATTTTCTGAAGAGACCGGATAGCTCAGAACTGGCTGACATTTTTTCCCTGCAAGGGAAGGGGTAAACAGTAACCAGTTATAAGGGGTGTTACTGAGAAACCTTTGATTATGTTATTCTGACATTTGGGCTAAAGATCATTGATTATAGACTTTAAGCAATGTGAAAGACACTGGGAGGCTTAACGGTTTTTATTTGATAACAATATGGCCGTATATTGAGTGTTTGAGGGGTGAAAAAATCCACATGGTTTTATGCTCAGACCGCTTCTCCATGCGGTTGTTTGGGTTTTACATCGTCGTCCCGGTGGACGGGGCTTATTTTCTTCACTGTGACTGTAATAGCAGCAAACATTAGCTCCGGTTGAGCCCAGACTACTGTTTAGTTATCCAGATCGTTGTTACGTCAATTGACAGTACCCTGAGGGCAGGGGTTATTTTTGTTATGTTGTTAAATTTAACATGTGTTTGGGCATAAATGACTCTTAGAGGTTAATTTCTCCCTTTATCTTGGGGATGCAATATATTTGGGAACGTTTGTTTAAGGATTGCTAACTTTAAAGCCTTAATAACGTTTTCGGAGCAGTTTGGAAAAATTGTGCACTTTTTATTTCTTAAAGGCGCAGTACACGTTTTTCAAAAATTGTTTAAATCAATAAATAAAGTGTTTAACGACTATTGTGGTTATTACTAGTCTGTTCAACATGTCTGACATTGAGGAAAATCATTGCTCTATGTGTTTAGAAGCCATTGTGGAACCCCCTCTTACATTGTGTACCTCTTGTACTGAAAGGGCCTTACATTGTAAAGAGCATATTTTAGGTAATGAAAGTGTGTCTAAGGATGATTCTCAGTCTGAAGAGAATCAGGATATGCCATCCAATTCTCCCCAAGTGTCACAACCTTTAACGCCCACACAAGCGACGCCAAGTACCTCCAGTGCGTCTAATTCTTTTACTCTGCAAGATATGGCTGCAGTTATGTCAACTACCCTTACAGAGGTGTTATCTAAATTAACAGTTTTATAGGGTAAACGCAGTAGGTCAGGTATTAATGTGAATACTGATACCTCTGATGCTTTATTAGCTATTTCTGTTGTACCCTCACAGTGCTCTGAGTTGGGGGTCAGGGAATTGCTGTCTGAGGGAAAACTTTCAGAATCAGGAAATGTGTTGCCTCAGACAGATTTGAACGTCATGTCTTTTAAATTTAAGCTTGAACACCTCCGCCTGTTGCTTAGGGAGGTTTTAGCAACTCTGGATGATTGTGACCCTATTATAATACCGCCAGAGAAGTTGTGTAAGATGGACAAATATCTAGAGGTGCACTGACGTTTTTCCGGTTCCTAAAATAATTTCGGAAATTGTTAAAAAGGAATGGGATAGACCAGGTATATCGTTCTCTCCTCCTCCTAATTTTAAGAAAATATTTCCTATATCAGACACCATTCGGGACTCTTGGCAAATGGTCCCTAAGGTGGAGGGAGCAATATCTACCCTAGCTAAGCGTACAACTATACCTATTGAGGACAGTTGTGCTTTCAAAGATCCTATGGATAAAAAGTTAGAGGGTCTTCTAAAGAAATTATTTGTTCATCAGGGTTTTCTTTTACAGCCTACAGCCTGCATTGTTCCAGTAACTATTGCAGTGGCGTTCTGGTTTGAAGCCCTGGAAGAGTCTCTGAAGGTTGAGACACCTTTAGAGGACATTTTGGATAGAATTAAAGCTCTCAAGCTAGCTAATTCTTTTATCACAGATGCCGTTTTTCAAATTGCTAAATTAGCGGCACAAAATGCAGGCTTTGCCATTCTAGCGCGTAGAGCGTTGAGGCTAAAGTTGTGGTCTGCTGATGTGTCATCTAAATCTAAGCTTTTAGCTATTCCTTTCAAGGGTAAGACCCTATTCGGGCCTGAATTGAAGCAAATTATTTCTGACATTACTGGAGGTAAGGGTCACGCCCTACCTCAGGACAGGTCTGTTAAGATGAGGGGTAAACAAAATAATTTTCGTTCCTTTTGAAATTTTAAGGGAGTACCCTCTGCTTCCTCTTCCTCCACTAAGCAGGAAGGGAATTTTGCTCAATCCAAGTCAGTCTGGAGGCCCAACCAGGCTTGGAATAAAGGTAAACAAGCTAAGAAGCCCGATGCTGCTACCAAGACAGCATGAAGGGGCGGCCCCCGATCCGGGACCGGATCTAGTAGGGGGCAGACTTTCCTTCTTTGCTCAGGCTTGGGCAAGGGATGTTCAGGACCCCTGGGCATTGGAAATTGTGACCCACGGGTATCAACTGAAATTCAAGGATTTTCTCCCAAGAGGGAGATTTAATCTTTCACATTTGTCTGTAGACCAGATAAAAAGAGAGGCGTTCTTATGCTGTGTAAAAGACCTCTATACCATGGGAGTAATTTGTCCCGTTCCAAAGTTGGAACAGGGACAGGGGTTTAACTCAAATCTTTTCGTGGTCCCCAAAAAAGAGGGAACCTTCAGACCTATTTTAGATCTCAAGTGTCTAAACAAATTTCTCAGAGTCCCATCGTTCAAGATGGAGACTATACGAACAATTCTACCAATGATCCAGGAGGGTCAATACATGACCACCGTGGACTTGAAGGATGCATACCTTCACATTCCTATTCACAAGGATCATCATCAGTTTCTAAGGTTTGCCTTTCTGGACAAACATTATCAGTTCGTGGCCCTTCCCTTCGGGTTGGCCACAGCTCCCAGAATCTTCACAAAAGTGCTAGGGTCCCTTCTAGGGGTTCTCAGGCTGTGGGGCATAGCAGTGGCGCCTTATCTGGACGATATTTTGATTCAGGCGTCAGCTTATCATCTGACCAAATTTCACACGGATATCGTGTTGTCGTTCCTAAGAACTCACGGTTGGAAGGTGAACATAGAAAAGAGTTCACTAGTTCCACAGACAAGAGTTCCCTTCTTGGGAACTCTGATAGACTCGGTAAACATGAAAATATTTCTGACAGAGGTCAGAAAATCAAAGATTCTAAATACTTGCCGAGCACTTCAATCCATTCCTCGGCCATCAGTGGCTCAGTGTATGGAGGTCATTGGGTTAATGGTAGCGGCAATGGACATCATTCCGTTTGCTCGCTTTCATCTCAGACCACTGCAGCTGTGCATGCTCAGACAGTGGAATGGGGGCTATGCGAATTTATCTCCTCAGATAAATCTGGATCAAGAGACCAGGGACTCTCTTCTTTAGTGGTTGTCACCGGATCATCTGTCCCAGGGGACGTGTAACACGTGTTTCCGCAGACCATCATGGGTAATAGTGACAACTGGGGTGCAGTCTGGAATTCCCTGAAGGCTCAGGGTGTTTGGACTCAGGGGGAGTCTCTACTTCCAATCAATTTTTTCTGGAACTGAGAGCAATATTCAATGCGCTTCGGGCGTGGCCTCAGTTGGCTTCGGCCAAATTCATAAGATTCCAGTCGGACAATATCATGACTGTGGCATACATCAATCATCAGGGGGGAACAAGGAGTTCTTTAGCGATGATAGAGGTATCAAAGATAATCCGATGGGCGGAGGCTCACTCTTGCCATCTATCGGCAATCTACATCCCAGGAGTAGAGAACTGGGAAGCGGATTTTCTAAGTCGTCAGACTTTTCATACGGGGGAGAGGGAACTCCATCGGGAGGTGTTTGCATCATTGATTCGTCAATGGGGCAGACTGGAATTGGATCTGATGGCATCTCGACAGAATGCCAAGCTTCCACATTATGGATCCAGGTCAAGGGATACTCAGGCCGCACTGATAGATGCTCTAGCAGTGCCTTGGTCGTTCAACCTAGCTTATGTGTTTCCACCTTTTCCCTCTCCTGCCTCGTGTGATTGCGCGGATCAAACAGGAGAGAGCTTCTGTAATATTGATAGCACCTGCATGGCCACGCAGGACTTGGTATGCGGATCTAGTGGACATGTCCTCTCTGCCACTGTGTAAGCTTCCTTTGAGAAAGGATTTTCTAATTCAAGGTCCTTTCCAACATCCAAATCTAAATTCTCTGCAGCTGACTGCTTGGAGATTGAAAGCTTGATCTTATCTAAGCGGGGATTCTCTGAGACGGTCATTAATACTTTGATTCAGGCGCGTAAGCCTGTCACTAGAAAAATTTACCATAAGATATGGCGTAAATATCTTTATTGGTGCGAATCCAAGGGCTACTCATGGAGTAAGGTTAGGATTCCTAGGATTTTGTCTTTTCTCCAAGAAGGATTGGAGAAGGGGTTATCAGCTAGTTCCTTAAAGGGACAAATTTCTGCTTTGTCAATTTTACTACACAAGCGCCTGGCGGATGTTCCAGACGTTCAGTCCTTTTGTCAGGCTTTAATCAGAATCAAGCCTGTGTTTAAACCTATTGCTCCGCCATGGAGTTTGAATTTAGTTCTCAATGTTCTTCAAGGGGTTCCGTTTGAACCCATGCATTCCATAGATATTAAGTTGTTATCTTGGAAAGTTTTGTTTTTGGTTGCTATCTCTTCTGCTCGAAGGGTTTCTGAGCTTTCTGCGTTACAATGTGATTCGCCTTATCTTATATTCCATTCTGATAAGGTGGTTTTGCGTACTAAACCTGGATTCCTTCCTAAGGTTGTTTCAAATAAGAATATTAATCAGGAAATTGTTGTTCCTTCCTTGTGAACTAATCCTTCTTCTAAGAAGAAACGTCTATTACATAACCTGGACGTGGTTCGTGCTTTGAAGTTTTACTTACAAGCGACCAAGGATTTCCATCAATCATCTTCTTTATTCATTGTTTATTCTGGAAAGCGTAGGGGTCAAAAAGCTATGGCTTCCTCTCTTTCTTTTTGGTTGAAGAGCATCATCCGCCTGGCATATGAGACTGCTGGACAGCAGCCTCCTGAAAGAATTACGGCTCATTCTACTAGAGCTGTGGCTTCCACATGGGTTTTAAAAACGATGCTTCTGTTGAACAGATTTGTAAGGCTGCGACTTGGTCGTCCCTTCATACTTTTTTTTTCGGGAGAAAGGTTCGTCAAGCAGTGGTCCCTTCTGTTTAGGTATCTGTCTTGTCCCTCCGGTTCATCCGTGTCCTGTAGCTTTGGTATTGTATCCCACAAGTAAGGATGAATCCGTGGACTCGTCGTATCTTGTAGAAGAAAAGGAAATTTATGCTTACCTGATAAATTGATTTCTTCTACGATACAATGAGTCCACGGCCCGCCCTGTCATTTTAAAGACAGATTATTTTTTAATTTTACAACTTCAGTCACCTCTGCACCTTTTAGATTTTCCTTTCTCTTCCTAAACCTTCGGTCGAATGACTGGGGGTGGAGGGAAGGGAGGAGCTATATATACAGCTCTGCTGTGGTGCTCTTTGCCACTTCCTGTTAGCAGGAGGATAATATCCCACAAGTAAGGATGAATCCGTGGACTCGTCGTATCGTAGAAGAAATCAATTTATCAGGTAAGCATAAATTTCCTTTTTTTATGCAGGCATTTTAGGGAGTTACGGTGCTCCAATACTCAGCATAAGGCTTGCTATGGCTGCTTTTTATGGCGAGGTGAAAATGGAGTAAGATTTCTCCATTTTCGCCACGTAAGTCCTTGCGCTGGATATTGGATACCAAATTGCGCGTCTTTTATATGTTAGCTTATGGGAGTAAATATTGCGGGCGATGGGTGAAATATACGCACGTAACTTCTATGTTACGACGTATATAGGATACCAAAATCACGCAAAAACTTGCGATACCAAAATACGCTCTCCGTATTCAGCATTGCACTAGTAGCTCTTGTGAGCTGCTGGTGCAACGCCGCCCCCTGCAGACTCGCGGCCAATCGTGTCAAGTACGATCGGGTTGAATTCCGGCGATACAAAAGAAAGGAATGGAGAGCTAAACCCTCCTAAGTATACACTAATAGCACTCCAAAGTCCAGAAAAAGTGTTAATCACACTTAGTTATATTAAAGGACAATATCTCATTAATTATATGATAGTTGGGTCAGATAGTAAAATGAATTAAAATATAGCTTTTATTAGGACAAAATTAAAAAAGAGAGAAGACATACAAGTTAAAAATACGTTGAGGGGGTAAATCAGCGGAATAATGGTAATTGACGCTAGTTGCGTAGCGTCTCTGTGGACTCCGTAATGGAATAACCTTTATAATACCTTGTAAGGAGGATTCCACTAGCATAAATGACTGGGAATTGATACTTAATTCTTCCAATAATAATAAGATATAAAAGTAGTGCTTAAGAATACTGGCTTCTGCTCAATGTAGTGTATGTACCAGGTCATATATAACGTGATCATATATAACGTGATCTTATTATTCTGTTATTTATGTTTGCTTCGATAAAATATTCACTGTGAGGCAGATGCAGAGCATGTGCTGCAGTGTCTGTTGAGAAAGTTGTACTCTGTGAAAATGCATTTGTTTTCAACATATTATTCTAAATAAAAGGGCCAGTGTAGATACATGATATTATAAGCTCATACAACTTATAATAGGAAAAAAAAGCAAGAATCAGTTCTGCCTAAGTGCCTATCTGTGCCATAATTAGCATTGTAAAACATGGAATTAAAAAAAAAATAAAGCATTGTACATAAACAAAAATATATTTACTTTACATGTGCAACTTACTATCGGCTAGAGTTTTGTCGGTAACGACCCGCGTAGCTAACGCTGGCTTTTTTTTCCCCGCACCTTTTTAATACCGCTGGTATTGAGAGTTCACAGAAGGGCTGCGTTAGGCTCCAAAAAGGGAGCGTACAGGCATATTTACCGCCACTGCAACTCTCAATACCAGCGGTGCTTACGGACGCGGCCAGCTTAAAAAACGTGCTCGTGCACGATTCCCCCATAGGAAACAATGAGGCAGTTTGAGCTGAAAAAAAACCTAACACCTGCAAAAAAGCAGCGTTCAGCTCCTAACGCAGCCCCATTGTTTCCTATGGGGAAACACTTCCTACGTCTGCACCTAACAACCTAATATGTACCCCGAGTCTAAACACCCCTAACCTTACACTTATTAACCTCTAATCTGCTGCCCCCGCTATCGCTGACACCTGCATATTTTTTTTAACCCCTAATCTTCCGCTCCGTACACCGCCGCAACCTACATTATCCCTATGTACCCCTAACCTGCTGCCCCTAACACCACCGACCCCTATATTATATTTATTAACCTACCTACAATTATTAACCCCTAATCTGCCAACCGGACCTCACCGCTACTCTAATAAATGTATTAACCCCTAAAGCTAACTCTAACCCTAACACTAACACCCCCCTAAGTTAAATATAATTTTATTCTAATGAAATAAATTAACTCTTATTAAATAAATTATTCCTATTTAAAGCTAAATACTTACCTGTAAAATAAACCCTAATATAGCTACAATATAAATTATAATTATATTGTAGCTATTTTAGAATTAATATTTATTTTACAGGCAACTTTGTATTTATTTTAACCAGGTACAATAGCTATTAAATAGTTAATAACTATTTAATAGTTACCTAGTTAAAATAATTACAAAATTACCTGTAAAATAAATCCTAACCTAAGTTACAATTAAACCTAACACTACACTATCAATAAATTAATTAAATAAAATGCCTACAATTATCTACAATTAAACCTAACACTACACTATCAATAAATTAATTAAATACAAATACAGGTGGTCCTCGTTTTACAACGGTTCAATTTACACCGTTTCAGAATAACAAACTTTTTTCCCAGTCATGTGACTGCTATTGAAAAGCATTGAGAAGCAGTGCATTTATTAAAATAGCCAGTAGGTGGAGTTTTCCACTTGTGTTGCAGCAAAGCCAAGCAAGCTGAAATTAATCAGTTTAACCAGACCTGAGCTATCGAGCAGATTTCAAAGGAACAAGATCTTCCTGTCTATAACTCAGTCCAGATTGGAATGCATAGAAAGAACTGTTTGCAGAAAAATGCAAGTGAAGTCTGTGTTGTGTGATTATTTTATTAGGTTTATAATGCTGTTTAGCAAATGTTTTTGTTCATTTAACTTAGTTTAATTATATATTCTGTGTTGTGTGACTATTTTATTAGGTTTATAATGCTGTCTAGCATTTAAAGTCTTCATTTCAAAGCTTTTAAAATAATGTATTAGGTGTTACTTATGACAATTTTGAGAGGGGCCTGGAGCCTAACTCCCCAACTTCCCATTGACTTACATTATAAACTGGGTTTCAATTTACAACGGTTTCGATTTACAACCATTCCTTCTGGAACCTAACCCCGGCGTAAACTGAGGGCTACCTGTACCTACAAATAAATGCAATTACATAAACTAACTAAAGTACAAAAAATAAAAAAAGAACTAAGTTACAAAAAATAAAAAAAGAACTAAGTTACAAAAAATAAAAAAATATTTACAAACATTATAAAAATATTACAATAATTTTAAGCTAATTACACCTACTCTAAGCCCCCTAATAAAATAACAAAGCCCCCCAAAATAAAAAAATGCCCTACCCTATTCTAAAATACAAATAGAAAAGCTCTTTTACCTTACCAGCCCTTAAAAGGGCCTTTTGCGGGGCATGCCCCAAAGAATTCAGCTCTTTTGCCTGTAAAAAAAAAACATACAATACCCCCCCCCAACATTACAACCCACATACCCCTAATCTAACCCAAAGCCCCCTTAAATAAACCTAACACTAAGCCCCTGAAGATCTTCCTACCTTATCTTCACCACGCCGGGTATCACCGATCGGTCCAGGCTCCGAAGTCTTCATCCAAGCCCAAGCGGGGGCTGAAGACGTCCATCATCCGGCTGAAGTCTTCATCCTATCCGGGCAGAAGAGGAGATCTGGACCGGTAGACATCTTCATCCAAGCGGCATCTTCTATCTTCTTCCATCCGACGACGAGCGGCTCCATCTTCAAGACCTCCGGCGCGGATCCATCCTCTTCTTCCGACGTCCTAACACAGAATGAAGGTTCCTTTAAGGGACGTCATCCAAGATGGCGTCCCTCAAATTCCGATTGGCTGATAGGATTCTATCAGCCAATCGGAATTAAGGTAGGAAAATTCATTAAAAGTGTCCTGTATGGGCGGCTGTGCATGTGTCTCTTCCTGGACCTTGTAGCTACAATTATGACAGCATAATTGCCCTTATACAGGATACGCCAATGTATTCATTTTGAAGCTGGCTATTGGCTGCTTGACTTTTGCTTCCAGGTAAGTTCCTGAAAATTCAAAGAAAAATAATTTCATAATTCAGATAGAGCATACAATTAAAAAAATATTTCCAATTTTCTGCAATTTAAAATTTACTTTGTTCCTTTGTCTCATTTGTTGAGGAACACACCTTTTAAATTTGTTGTTTCGAACAAATCTTATAAGTGCAAAATTTTTTCTCCAACCTAATCAATTTAAAGTAAAATAGAAACTGAAATGTAAAAAAGTCTGCTTTTTTTGAGTTGATATTATTGTGACTTTACTAAATAACCACATCAAAAAACAAAAGAGTTATAAAGCAATAACCACAACATCCTTTCTACAAATGGTTGTAAATCTTTCTTTTTCCATGAAAAATGTATGTAAATGCTATAAAGATATCTCAAACCTCTATTAAATATTTCAATCTGTTATTAGGTTATGTGATGTGAAAACTTAAAGGGACATTCCAGTCAAAATTTAAATGCACATAGATGAATTATATCTTTGAATGCAAACACAGACATCCCAATTCTCCCGGAAGGTCTGGGAGGCTCCCGCATTGAAATAGCGTCTCCCTGACACCTGCAAATGAAACTCAATCTCCCGGAAATAGCGGTACCAGAGAAAATAAAATGTGTGCCTGCACTTTTCATTTCTATCTCTAGGTGTCACTGTTCTGTTATAGCTCAAGGTAAATAGTTACTGCGTTCCTCTCTAGACTTTTTCCCTCCTTCCTGATCTCTACTCTACTCTAGTGCGGTGCGAGACAGCAGCAGACCTGATATATATAGGTGAGATGTGCAGACTCCTATACCTCTATATTGTGCAGGCTCCCATACCTCTCTATTGTGCAAGCTCCCATACCTCTCTTCTGTGCAGGCTCCCATACCTCTCTATTGTGCAGGCTCACATACCTCTCTATTGTGCAGACTCCCATACCTCTATATTGTGCAGACTCCCATACCTCTCTATTGTACAGGCTCCCATACCTCTCTTCTGCGCAGGCTCCCATACCTCCCTATTGTGCAGGCTCCCATACCTCTCTATTGTGCAGGCTCCCATACCTCTATATTGTGCATGCTCCCATACCTCTATATTGTGCAGACTTGTGCAGGCTTCCATACCTCTATATTGTGCAGGCTCCCATACCACTCTATTGTGCAGGCTCCCATACCTCTCTATTGTGCAGGCTCCCATACTTCTATATTGTGCAGGCTCCCAAACCTCTATATTGTGCAGGCTCCCATACCTCTATATTGGGCAGGCTCCCATACCTCTATATTGTGCAGGCTCCCATACTCTTAAGAGGTCAGGTGGCCGTTGAGCAACCTATGCCTGTAACAGAGGGGAGGGTGTCTTGTAATGGTGAGAGAAAGGTCATATAAAAAATTATGTTTTCTAGTTCAGTTTTACAATTTCTGCCATGAGCTGTACAAAGTGTGGATAACATTATACTGTATATTAATATATATATATATATATATATATATATATATATATATATATATATATATATATATATATATATATATATAGTGTGTATATATATATAATATACATATATTATATATATTAAAATATATATATATATATATATATATATATATATATATATATATATATATATATATATATATATAACACATAGAAACACCCAGCACTCACCAGCTAGCTCACAGCTAAGATAAAATCACAACTGGAAAGGTTAGTCACTGCATCTGGCCAAATGGGAAAGCTCAGGCACCACGTCAAGGTCCTTTCCTTTGCCTGAGTCCCTAACACAGGCACACCATCATGCGAGCTCACAAAGCTAAACAAACTGAGAACAAAGAAGGGGTGCACAGGTGGCTGTAATCACCCATAGAAAATACAAAACATGGAAGGGAACTGCACTCCAAGACCGGATCAGGTACACATCCTGTGACTCAGTAACATCCAGCCCTGGGTGCTAAATAGCACTCCAAAAAAGCTGTGATGTCACCAGAGCCACAGGCAGTTAACCCCAGTCCGGAATGGGTGCAAGAACCATGGGAGATTACAAATAAAAAGTAATACAACACATAGAAACACCCAGCACTCACCAGCTAGCTCACAGCTAAGATAAAATCACAACTGGAAAGGTTAGTCACCGAATCTGGCCAAATGGGAAAGCTCAGGCACCACGTCAAGGTCCTTTCCTTTGCCTGAGTCCCTAACACAGGCACACCATCATGCGAGCTCACAAAGCTAAACAAACTGAGAACAAAGAAGGGGTGCACAGGTGGCTGTAATCACCCATAGAAAATACAAAACATGGAAGGGAACTGCACTCCAAGACCGGATCAGGAACTGCACACATATATAATTTGGTCAGGTAACAATTTAAAGGGACATTAAACCACTTTTCTTTTTTTTGGGGGGGGGGGTTTGCGCAGTAGCCACCTCCCTGAAATTAGTTTTTGCAGGTTGGGATGTCTGCAAACATATTTGAAATGCACAAGTATTGGCAAAACTGCTTCTAGTAAAAGTTATCACTGTTTTAGTGTTAAAGGGCAACTAAACCCAAATTTTTGTTTCATGATTCAGATAGAGCAGGCAATTTTTTTAGCAACTTTCTAATTTGCTCTTATTATCAATTTTTCTTTCTTTCATGGTTATTTTACCTGCTCTCATCCAAGGTAATCTCCTGAAAATCTGGCCTGTTGTGAGGTAAAACCAATGTATAAACATGTATAAGCACTTTACTTAAAAAAAACAGTACATTTATAAAAATTTAGTATTTCCAAGGGGTTTTTAAAGACTTTATAGGAAGCAAAAGTGTTTGAATGCAGCTTCCAACAGTTAAAGTGAGTGTCAATCCTAGCGTTTGTGAAACGCTAGGATTGACCATTGGAACAAAATAAAGGGGACTTTCAGTCATGAAGAATAAAATACATTTTCACCTCTTAGTCAATAGCCGTGCAGGAAATCCGGCTTTCCTGCACGGCAATTTGCTAAGAGGTGGAAACCTCACCTTCTAGCAAAATAGCGTTCTGCTGTGGGCTGTCTGAGCAGCTCAGTGCGGCAAACGCTTTAAACAAATAAAGGATTTTTCAGCATGAAGTACTTTATACACTTTATACTTCATGGGGCCTATTTATTATGGTGCGAGTGGACATGATCCGATATTGCGGATGATATTCGCTGCACATCGATAAATGCTGTCTGCATTTATCATTGCACCAGCAGTTCTAGTGAACTGCTGGTACAATGCCGCCCCCTGCATTCGATCGGGCTGATTTCTGTCCGCCACTTCAGAGCAGGCGGACAGGTTATGGAGCAGCGGTCTTTAGAAACACGGGCATCAAGCTCCATACGGAGCTTTATAAATATGCCCCCATGAATGAAAGTCCCATTTATTTGTTCCAATGGTCACTCATAGCATTTCACAAATGCTAGGATTGACAATCACTTTAACCATTAATATCATCATTAGAATTTTATAAATATTTTTATTAACTTCTATTGCACTCATATATAAATATTCTTTTGACTAGAAATGTTCTTTCTTATTTCAAAAATCTAAACATTTGTGCTATATTTTAACTTTTTATTAGCCCCTTCACGACAGGCAGCCATTGTTTGTACCCTGTACATAGATCCTGTACATAGACCATTTGCAAGTGCTTTCAGGACTGTTGATGCTCACGTCTCACAAACAGGGTTAAACCAAAAAAATTAAAAATATTTATTTTCATATGAAATAAGTACAAAATCTTTGGCAAGAGTCAGTGTGGATAGCGACCGTTTGCTTTTGTGTAAGAATTGTGCTTCATCTCACACTCCCTAAAGCAAAAATGTTTTTTAAGTAGCGTATCATGTCCGCTGCACATCGCTGCCCATCGATAAATGCCAACAGCATACGCTGTCGGCATATATCATTGCAGCAGCAGTTCTTTTGAACTGCTGGTGCAATGCCGCCCCTTGCAGATTCACGGCCAATCGGCTGCTAGCAGGGGTGTCAATCAACCCGATCGTATGCGATCGGGTTAATTTCTGTCCACCGCCTCAGAGCAGGCGGACAAGTTATGGAGTTATGGAGATCTTTAGACCGCTGCTTCATAACTTCTTGATAACTTCTGTTTCCAACAAACAAGGGGCTCCATACGGACCTTGATAAATATGCCCCCATGAATACATTTGACAAGCTTGTTATAATTAGATTATCGGAGAAGTTTCAAATAGAATGCAATGGATTTAAATTTGTAAACCCTGTGTCATGTGTGAGTTCTAGCGTGGGCAATCTCATTCATTTGTTTGGTATCCTAGTTTTTACATACAGTATGTTTTATTAGTTGCTTTTTAGGTTTTTAAGCATCATTTCATTTAAAAAGGTTATTTAGTCATTGCATGCTAGCAGACGATTTTTGAACCTCAAGGGACAAAGATAATAATTTTTGTGGCAGCTGTTTTGTTGAAATGTGAGTAATTTTTGTTAAGAAGCCACAAGTTGTGAGGAAGAAACTAATCACCTCAAAAAAGATGAATAGATGAAGCTTCGTACAACAAATTAGAAAAGGCTGGGTACACCACAAGCAGTTTTACGTGCACAGAGACAAAAATAGAATATACAAGCACTGTGCAGATGGGAACTTCAAAATATATATATGATTATTCTTATGCCTAGATAAGGTCATTTAAAGTGGACTTAATGTGATAATAAAACACTGGCATTACAAACATAGCTAAACTTTGCTCAGAAGCCGCAGTGCATTACAGTGCTGGGAAGGTCATTGTCAGTGGGCCAATCAACAATAGCATACGTGAGTAGCTATCAATCACTAACTGTGGGCCTGCTGTTAAGTGGCTTGGCAGTTGTATAATGAACACATAGGACTCAATTCCAATCTTTTTTAAATGCTTGTACGATAATCAAAACAATTACAATCTTACCAAGTCGAACAAAGCAGAGCTTGATAACTCCATATTTGATCTCCATTTTCTCACAGCAGTACCATTTAAAACCGATCACAAAAAACTGAATCCTCTATCTCTGCATGCTCACAATAGCTCACAAGTAAGATGGCCTCTATCAGTGAGGGCTTCTATTTATTGTCAATTCTTAGGGTTGATTGAGTCCATGAGGCCGATTTATCAAAGCGTCAATCTAAGTACATTCGCTGGAGTCAATACGCTCGCCAGACATCGCAGACGCAAATCTAAATTCAACGGTCTTATTTATCAACATGTCTGTCAAATACACGTGCGTCAAGTCCGGCGCAATTAGCATCGGACTGTTGATAAATAAGAGTCATTGATGTTGCGGATATCCTTACTTATCAAATGATCTACCCTGAATGTCCATCAAATGAAGACATTATTGTCTGCTTATTCCAACTTTATTTATACCATTGTACATATATCTTTGCATATACTTGTGTGTATGTATATATATATATATATATATTTAATTCAATGGTAGAAAAAAAGGAAAATGACAGAAAAAAGATAAAGAATACAGAAAAGAAAAGGATTCCTTAGCCAGCACTTTTCATATAATACACCATAAAATAATATCAGACTAGTGATATCCAGCACTCACACGGAAACAGACCCAAAAAGGCAAAGAATCAAAATACACTGAATTGATACAATGAAGTGAACAATTTATTGACTAAACAAATATGTCATAAGAATATGATAATAACCACAGTGAATAAAAACATAAGCCATGGCCATGGCAGTAAAAATCAACAGCTTATTTGATGTATGCTAAATCAGTCACAAAAACATTGCACATGTAAAGCTCAAAGGGATATGTGATACAATTTATACCCACAATATAACCCTAAAGATGCGACATAGAATATCCACAATAAATGCTATGTGCAAAAATAGACTGTTTTATATAGCAAAAAAAGCTCAGGAGGTTTGATCAGTCCATCATTAGTATATACTGAAAAAAACAATTATAAACTGCGCTTCTCTAACTCCACATAAATAATATCTTACAAAATGTACATGAAAGTAACAACTAAGAACAATAAAAGCATAAAATCTGAAACTAACAATCATAAAAATCTAAATGGATAAAATACGGTCCAAAAAACAATATTGCATGGTTAATATATAAAAAGGCAATAACAAATGGACATAGAATATATATCTCAATACATAGATACTTCCCAAATGTAAGTAACGCTGTAATGGATGGAAAGGGTGCTGCTCTGTTAAGGGATGCAATGAACTGTGCTCCTGCTCCCAAGACAAAAGCTGTAAATACAAGAAAAAGAAAACAGAGCACAACCCACTCTGAACATAAAACTGTTTAATGAAAATTTAACAAATATATAGCGACATATACAGACACAAACGTACATGAAACATATAAAGTGCAGGCACTAAAAAGTCACCACTCGGCAAAGACAGTCATCCGTCCGTTTCCAGCACAAATTATTCCTCCGGCTGTATAGCTTATTAGTTCCGATGCAGTCCTATGGAGCCGATATCCGGAAAACCAGAACGTCGCCGGAAGTAATCACGGTAAATGGAGCATCACAGATTCGTATTGATTAGCTGTCACACGCTACTCCAATGTAGCCCAGTCTTTCAGAGAACTCAAAACTCTACGCGTTTCATCGGGTTACCACCCGACTATATGAATAAATAAGTTGAACCTATTCCTATATATACCTGTGATCTACATAAAGGCCATAGTGTACCGTTCCATTTTAAACATTTACATGAGGCTAACAATAATAGCTTAAGAATTATGGTGTTGGACTGGATCCCCCCCAACTGTTCCAACAACAGATTGAGGTGTCTGAGACAACGCGAAACCTTTTGATTCACGAACTCAGAACCCTCAATACTGATAATCCCAAAGGTCTTAATATTGATTTAGACCTCCAGGCCTTTATGTAGATCACAGGTATATATAGGAATAGGTTCAATTTATTTATTCATATAAGGTATACTTAGGTTGAAGAAAGGTAGATTAGATCGTGGTGTATTATTTTATTGATTTGTTTTCATGGTTCTATCCTCTTTATGGCTTTGCACCATTAGTTTTTACAGGAAATTATAGTACATGAATTAGCATAATAATAACATCAATTAATGAATCCACGTGTTTTACAAGTCCAATAAATTTATTATTATTATTTCTGATTGTAAATTATGAATTTTTACTGTGAATTATGAATTTATACTAATCGTGTATGACACATTGTATAGGCATCAATTATTTGCATATATGGTGATTATATATATGATTGTATTTTATATTTCATATTTTATTAGTATTAGTAGTGTGTAAAACATACATATGTGTTATACTGTTTTATAATGAATTGATTACAAATGTATTTTTTATATGGATTATCGTGTTTATTGGTATTTATATGTATGGTTTTTATTGGTATTTATTTGTTTTTATTTCATCCTTTAGAGTACATATATTATCATAAATAAGGGCATATGATGGACTTCATTGATGAATTTCGTTCATGGGTAATGAATACTAACCAATCAAATTTTTCCATATTGGGGGTGTGTCAAACCCCGCCATGTTTAAAAGGAAGCGTCTATCAGGACAAAAATATTCTCTTGATAAAGTCGGGTCGTAACCCGATGAAACGCGTAGAGTTCTAAGTTCTCTGAAAGACTGGGCTACATTGGAGTAGCGTGTGACAGCTAATCAATACGAATCTGTGACGCTCCATTTACCGTGATTACTTCCGGTGACGTTCTGGTTTTCCGGATATCGGCTCCATAGGACTGCAGCAGAACTAATAAGCTATACAGCCGGAGGAATAATTTGTGCTGGAAACGGACGGATGACTGTCTTTGCCGAGTGGTGACTTTTTAGTGCTTGCACTTTATATGTTTCATGTACGTTTGTGTCTGTATATGTCGCTATATATTTGTTAAATTTTCATTAAACAGTTTTATGTTCAGAGTGGGTTGTGCTCTGTTTTCTTTTTCTTGTATTTCCAGCTTTTGTCTTGGGAGCAGGAGCACAGTTCATTGCATCCCTTAACAGAGCAGCACCCTTTCCATCCATTACAGCGTTACTTACATTTGGGAAGTATCTATGTACTGAGATATATATTCTATGTCCATTTGTTATTGCCTTTTTATATATTAACCGTGCAATATTGTTTTTTGGACCGTATTTTATCCATTTAGATTTTTATGATTGTTAGTTTCAGATTTTATGCTTTTATTGTTCTTAGTATTTTCATGTACATTTTGTAAGATATTCTTTATGTGGAGTTAGAGAAGCGCAGTTTATAATTGTTTTTTTCAGTGTTTTTCATTTTTTCTGTGTTGCTAGACAGCGAATCTCTTACCACATTCATTGTTATTACTCATATAAGTGTTTGATGTGACTGTATTTGGGGCAACATATTCAACGGTTAGCCTTTTTCCTATATACCGTCTTGGTGAGTCACCATTCTTTATTCCTATTTAGAGCTTGATTACTCACTTACAAGAGGAAGTTAATTTCTCCCTTTTGGTATATTGATTATTGTTGTAAATTTAAAGTAGTGACTTTCATAAAAATATGGAAACAAGCGCAGATAATGAGTGCTCTTTTGGGGACTGTGAATTTAGATACAACAGACAACGGGCACAGAACATCCTCAATTTGGAGACATCTTGCCCTTTTGACATTCCCACAGAAAACCCCATAGATCTGTTTAGGTATCTAGAAAAACTCCTTAATAATGACACTAAGGAATGGCAGGATTTACTCCTGTTAGACAATTACGTTTTACATGAAGTAGTCCCTAGGGGCCTTAGGTTATTCAGCATTTGACTTGGAGGAAGTGGAATTGACCACGGACTGGGAAAAGGCCCTTCAGGACGGCTCCATGACATTGATCAAAATATTGATCAAGCATAGAGAATTGAAATTGAAGAAAGTGAAAATAGCTATATATACTATTTTACATAAAATTCTGATTGTAAATTATGAATTTTTACTGTGAATTATGAATTTATACTAATCATGTATGACACATTGTATAGGCATCAATTATTTGCATATATGGTGATTATATATATGATTGTATTTTATATTTCATATTTTATTAGTATTAGTAGTGTGTAAAACATACATATGTGTTATACTGTTTTATAATGAATTGATTACAAATGTATTTTTATATGGATTATCGTGTTTATTGGTATTTATATGTATGGTTTTTATTGGTATTTATTTGTTTTTATTTCATCCTTTAGAGTACATATATTATCATAAATAAGGGCATATGATGGACTTCATTGATGAATTTCGTTCATGGGTAATGAATACTAACCAATCAAATCTTTCCATATTGGGGGTGTGTCAAACCCCACCATGTTTAAAAGGAAGCGTCTATCAGGACAAAAATATTCTCTTGATAAAGTCGGGTCGTAACCCAATGAAACGCGTAGAGTTCTGAGTTCTCTGAAAGACTGGGCTACATTGGAGTAGCGTGTGACAGCTAATCAATACGAATCTGTGACGCTCCATTTACCGTGATTACTTCCGGTGACGTTCTGGTTTTCCGGATATCGGCTCCATAGGACTGCAGCAGAACTAATAAGCTATACAGCCGGAGGAGGAATAATTTGTGCTGGAAACGGACGGATGACTGTCTTTGCCGAGTGGTGACTTTTTAGTGCTTGCACTTTATATGTTTCATGTACGTTTGTGTCTGTATATGTCGCTATATATTTGTTAAATTTTCATTAAACAGTTTTATGTTCAGAGTGGGTTGCGCTCTGTTTTCTTTTTCTTGTATTTACAGCTTTTGTCTTGGGAGCAGGAGCACAGTTCATTGCATCCCTTAACAGAGCAGCACCCTTTCCATCCATTACAGCGTTACTTACATTTGGGAAGTATCTATGTATTGAGATATATATTCTATGTCCATTTGTTATTGCCTTTTTATATATTAACCGTGCAATATTGTTTTTTGGACCGTATTTTATCCATTTAGATTTTTATGATTGTTAGTTTCAGATTTTATGCTTTTATTGTTCTTAGTATTTTCATGTACATTTTGTAAGATATTCTTTATGTGGAGTTAGAGAAGCGCAGTTTATAATTGTTTTTTTCAGTGTTTTTCATTTTTTCTGTGTTGCTAGACAGCGAATCTCTTACCACATTCATTGTTATTACTCATATAAGTGTTTGATGTGACTGTATTTGGGGCAACATACTCAACGGTTAGCCTTTTTCCTATATACCGTCTTGGTGAGTCACCATTCTTTATTCCTATTTAGAGCTTGATTACTCACTTACAAGAGGAAGTTAATTTCTCCCTTTTGGTATATTGATTATTGTTGTAAATTTAAAGTAGTGACTTTTATAAAAATATGGAAACAAGCGCAGATAATGAGTGCTCTTTTGGGGACTGTGAATTTAGATACAACAGACAACGGGCACAGAACATCCTCAATTTGGAGACATCTTGCCCTTTTGACATTCCCACAGAAAACCCCATAGATCTGTTTAGGGATCTAGAAAAACTCCTTAATAATGACACTAAGGAATGGCAGGATTTACTCCTGTTAGACAATTACGTTTTACATGAAGTAGTCCCTAGGGGCCTTAGGTTATTCAGCATTTGACTTGGAGGAAGTGGAATTGACCACGGACTGGGAAAAGGCCCTTCAGGACGGCTCCATGACATTGATCAAAATATTGATCAAGCATAGAGAATTGAAATTGAAGAAAGTGAAAATAGCTATAGATACTATTTTACATAAAATTCAACCTTTCCAAGGGGAGGAACGATGGAAAAAACTCAATGAAAACATACAGGCTCGCAATAAGAAATTGAATGAAGATTTAGCAAAATCCAAACAGGCAAAACTTAGTAGAGACCTAGAAGACTATAGAAATGATAAGGTGTATACATATAAGAATGATAGGAGAATGAATAATATTAATAATAAGAATAAGAATAACAAAAATTCAGATTCTAAATTGCCACTTAAAGAGAAAAAACTAGTTACCTATGACTCTCCAAACTCACGTACATATAATAGGAGAAATAGTACCAACTATTAACATGGTAATAGGGAGAATAAGGGTAACACAGATTATAGACATGGGAAGGAGACATCCCTAAGAAACTACCCTGATGATAGATGTTATTCTCACCACCCGGATAACCGGTCATACATCCACAATGCCAGATATTATCCGGCAAGGGAGGGTGATAATTCTAGCTAGTGATGTCCCGAACTGTTTGCCCGCGAACGGTTCACAGCGAACATAGCTTGTTCGCGTTCACGTTTGTGGGCGAACACATGGCGATGTTCGATCCGCCCCTATGTGTCATCATTGTGGAAACTTTGACCCTTTATGTCACAGCCGCCTGACACATTAGAGCCAATCAACATCAGACACTCCCTCACAGACACTCCCAGCTACTCGGAATCCGCCATTTTAGACTCATAACGACCTTGCTTTCTTAATGAGAGGACGTGTTGTGTTTTTGCTCCTGACATTAATAGGAAAAACATAGCTAGGCTAGTGTATTTACAGTCCAGAAGGACTCCACTCATCTCTGCTGCAAGCACAGCACCCCAAAAAGCCCTTTTTAGGGCTATATTTCGTGCCGTTTTTTTTTTTTTTTTCGTTTTTTTTTTATTAGCATTTGCCTGGCTTTCAGCTGTGTGTTTAAGTCTCACAGCATATGCTGTGACTACTGCCACCACTGAAATCTCCCTAACAACATTAGTTTAAATTTAACTAACCCAAAAATATAATTATTTTTCTAGTGTAATTTTTTTTCATTTTCTATCAGGCCAGTGTCACACAGCATATACTCTGGTTCATTGCTCTGTGCCAGCCAGCAGCCACCAGTGTTAATATCCGTTTATAACATTATTTTAAATAAAAAATAAAAATAAAAAAAAAGATATTTTGCTAGTGTAATCTAATTACATTTTCTATCAGGCCTGTGTCTGTCAGGCTCACTCAGCATTAATATACCTCTTTTTTTTCAGTCTTTTGGTTAATTGGTCTGTGCCATGCAGCCACTCAGCACTCATATCTATTCTCCTTCACCTTAATTTTAATATAAAAAAAAAAAAGTTTAAATTTGTTTGCTAGTGTAATCTAATATAATTTTCTATCCGGCCTGTGTGTTTTGCTGACATAGAGAGCCTACTGTGTTTACTTGCTGCCCTCCCTAGTCTATGAGCCACGACTCATATGTGTTTAACCTTTTTTTAATTTCCCCCCCAAAAAAATAATTTCAATCATTTTTCTAGTGTAATCTAATAGTATTTTCTATCCGGCGTGTGTGTATCCGACTTACAGAGCCTACTGTTTTTAATAGCTGCCCTTCCAAGGCTATCAGCCACGACTCATATGTATGTGCTTAACCTTTTTCTTAAAATTTCCAAAAAAAAGTCTTTAAATCATTATGCTAGTGTAATCTAATTGTATTTTCTATCAGGCCTGTGTCTAACTGTCTATCTGACTTACACAGCATACTGTTGTTATAATTGCTGCCCTACGTAGCAGCCAGCCAGTGCGACCACTCATAGAGTCATATGTGCATTGCACTTCTTAACATAATTTTAATATTAAAATCTAAAATTTTAAAATATTTTGCTAGTGTAATGTAACTTAATTTTCTATCAGTCCTGTGTTTGTGTCACTTACACAGCATACTGTGTTAAATTGCTGCCCTACCTACCATCCACGACTCATATCTGCCAGCCTGTCTGCCAGGCCCAAGTAGCCAATTAGTGGCACCAATCACAATTCTTGTAACAGTAATTAAAAAAAAAAAATCATAATTTTTTGGACTGCAAATATTCAGTCTCCTAGTGCCATTGAATTTCATTTACCTCCTGCCTGCCACTGCCAGCCTTTTGTGCCAGGCCGTCTAGCCAACTATTTACACCAATAATAATTGTTGTCACAGACAGTATAGTTATTAATTTAAATAAAAAAATTTTTAGTGTTGATCTTAATCCTCAGTTTGCTCGTGCCCTAGAATTGCACTTTTCTACAGCCTTCCAAGCCTGTGTGCCAGGCCTACTTAAAAAATATTTACACCAATCATATTTGTTGTGACAGTATTCTAATAATTAAAAAATAAAAATTTTGGTAATAGTTGCTGTGATTTGAATCCTCAGTTTGCTGGTGCCATTGAATAGCACTTTCCTCCTGCCTTGCAGCTTGCTGTGAGCCAGGCCCACCTAGCCAATTGTTGCCAGCAATCATATTTCTGTTAACAGTATTGCAAAAATTGTCAATCATCACTGTTTAGACTGTCAGTAATCAGTCTCCTAGTGTCCTTGAATTGCATCTACCTCCTGCCTGCCATCCTTTTGTGCCAGGCCGTCTTGCCAACTATTTACACCAATCCTAATTTTTTGTCACAGTATAGTTACTAATTACAATTAAAAAAATCTTGATTGTTGATGATCTTAATCCTCAGTTTGCTCGTGCCTTTGAATTGCACTTTTCTACAGCCTTCCAAGCCTGTGTGCCAGGCCTACTTAAAAAATATTTACACCAATCATATTTGTTGTGACAGTATTCTAATAATTAAAAATTAAAATTTTTGGTAATAGTTGCTGTGATTTGAATCCTCAGTTTGCTGGTGCCATTGAATAGCACTTTCCTCCTGCCTTGCAGCCTGCTGTGAGCCAGGCCCACCTAGCCAATTGTTGTCAGCAATCATATTTCTGTTAACAGTATTGCAAAAATTGTCAATCATCACTGTTTAGACTGTCAGTAATCAGTCTCCTAGTGTCCTTGAATTGCATCTACCTCCTGCCTGCCATCCTTTTGTGCCAGGCCGTCTTGCCAACTATTTACACCAATCCTAATTTTTTGTCACAGTATAGTTACTAATTACAATTAAAAAAATCTTGATTGTTGATAATCTTAATCCTCAGTTTGCTCGTGCCTTTGAATTGCACTTTTCTACAGCCTTCCAAGCCTGTGTGCCAGGCCTACTTAAAAAATATTTACACCAATCATATTTGTTGTGACAGTATTCTAATAATTAAAAATTAAAATTTTATTTTTGGTAATAGTTGCTGTGATTTGAATCCTCAGTTTGCTGGTGCCATTGAATAGCACTTTCCTCCTGCCTTGCAGCCTGCTGTGAGCCAGGCCCACCTAGCCAATTGTTGTCAGCAATCATATTTCTGTTAACAGTATTGCAAAAATTGTCAATCATCACTGTTTAGACTGTCAGTAATCAGTCTCCTAGTGTCCTTGAATTGCATCTACCTCCTGCCTGCCATCCTTTTGTGCCAGGCCGTCTTGCCAACTATTTACACCAATCCTAATTTTTTGTCACAGTATAGTTACTAATTACAATTAAAAAAATCTTGATTGTTGATGATCTTAATCCTCAGTTTGCTCGTGCCCTAGAATTGCACTTTTCTACAGCCTTCCAAGCCTGTGTGCCAGGCCTACTTGAAAAATATTTACACCAATCATATTTGTTGTGACAGTATTCTAATAATTAAAAATTTTGGTAATAGTTGCTGTGATTTGAATCCTCAGTTTGCTGGTGCATTTGAATAGCACTTTCCTCCTGCCTTGCAGCCTGCTGTGAGCCAGGCCCACCTAACGGGTGTGTAATCAATGTTTTTTTCTATTTCACGGTTGCAAATAAGGATCTCTGGGATTCTAAAATCAATGCCTTTACTGTAATCTTTTATTCAAAAGGATGACATATCTCCTCTTTCATGCTATTGTTTCGGTTGAGGCTCCGGGACCCTCGTATTAAAAAGGCCTGAGGATAAATAAGTGTAACGGGTGTGTAATCAATGTTTTTTTCTATTTCACGGTTGCAAATAATGATCTGTGGGTTTCTAAAATCAATGCCTTTACTGTAATCTTTTATTCAAAAGGATGACATATCTCCTCTTTCATGCTGTTGTTTCGCTTGAGGCTCCGGGACCCTCGTATTAACAAGGCCTGAGTATAAATAAGTGTAACCGGTGTCTAATTAATGTTTTTTTCTATTTCACGGGTCATATAAATGATCTGTGGGTTTCTAAAATCAATGTCTTTCCTGTAATCTATTATTCAAAAGGATGACATATCTCCTCTTTCATGCTGTTGTTTCGGTTGAGGCTCCGGGACCCTCGTATTAAAAAGGCCTGAGGATAAATAAGTGTAACGGGTGTGTAATCAATGTTTTTTTCTATTTCATGGTTGCAAATAATGATCTGTGGGTTTCTAAAATCAATGCCTTTCCTGTAATCTTTTATTCAAAAGGATGACATATCTCTTCTTTCATGCTGTTGTTTCGGTTGAGGCTCCGGGACCCTCGTATTAACAAGGCCTGAGGATAAATAAGTGTAACCGGTGTCTAATGAATGTTTTTTCTATTTCACGGGTCATATAAATGATCTGTGGGTTTCTAAAATCAATGTCTTTCCTGTAATCTTTTATTCAAAAGGATGACATATCTCCTCTTTCATGCTGTTGTTTCGGTTGAGGCTCCGGGACCCTCTTATTAAAAATGCCTGAGGATAAATAAGTGTAATGGGTGTCTAATGAATGTTTTTTTCTATTTCACGGGTCATATAAATGATCTCTGGGATTCTAAAATCAATGCCTTTCCTGTAATCTATTATTCAAAAGGATGACAGTACTACCAAAATACAGCCAATGAAGGGCCTTAGGAAGACTGAGCCAAGGTTGGATTGTAGTATTTGGTTAGGCTAATCATGATGGCCATGTAGACCACCACCACCGAGAGTCATGGAAGTAATAGGGATGAGATGAAAGAGCTAAGAATAGTAGAACTTGAAACAACAGAGTTAGCCATGGGTGTTAGTGCAAAACCGCTTGGCTTTTTTTTTGGCTTTGGGTGCGGCTATTCATGCAGGCCATATAGAGCTGCCACCATTCGGTGTCATATCAGCTATTAAACTAATAGGAACAGTACTACCAAAATACAGCCAATGAAGGGCCTTAGGAAGACTGAGCCAAGGTTGGATTGTAGTATTTGGTTAGGCTAATCATGATGGCCATGTAGACCACCACCACCGAGAGTCCTGGAAGTAACAGGGATGAGATGAAAGAGCTAAGAATAGTAGAACTTGAAACAACAGAGTTAGCCATGGGTGTTAGTGCAAAACCGCTTGGCTTTTTTTTGGCTTTGGGTGCGGCTATTCATGCAGGCCATATAGAGCTGCCACCATTCGGTGTCGTATCAGCTATTAAACTAATAAGAACAGTACTACCAAAATACAGCCAATGAAGGGCCTTAGGAAGACTGAGCCAAGGTTGGATTGTAGTATTTGGTTCGGCTAATCATGATGGCCATGTAGACCACCACCACCGAGAGTCATGGAAGTAACAGGGGTGAGATGAAAGAGCTAAGAATAGTAGAACTTGAAACAACAGAGTTAGCCATGGGTGTTAGTGCAAAACCGCTTGGCTTTTTTTTGGCTTTGGGTGCGGCTTTTCATGTAGGCCATATAGAGCTGCCAACATTTGGTGTCGTATCAGCTATTAAACTAATAAGAACAGTACTACCAAAATACAGCCAATGAAGGGCCTTAGGAAGACTGAGCCAAGGTTGGATTGTAGTATTTGGTTAGGCTAATCATGATGGCCATGTAGACCACCACCACCGAGAGTCCTGGAAGTAACAGGGATGATGAGATGAAAGTGCTAAGAATAATACTACTTGAAACAACAGAGTTAGCCATGGGTGGTAATCCAAGACCGCTTGGATTTATTTTTGTATTGGGTGCGGCTAATCATGCAGGCCATATAGAGCTGCCACCATTCGGTGTTGTATCAGCTATAAAAATAATAAGAACTGTACTATCAAAATACAGACAATGAAGGGCCTATGAAGACTGAGCAAAGGTTGGATTGTAGTATTTTGTTCGGCTAATCATGATGGCCATGTAGACCACCCGTAACAGGGATGAAAGTGCTAAGAATAGTACTAATTGAAACAACCGAGTTAGCCATGGGTGTTAGTCTAAGACCACTCGGCTTTTTTTTGGGTTTGGGTGCAGCTAATCATGAAGGCCAGATAGACCTGCCACCATTTGGTGTTGTAACAGGTATGAAACTGCAAAGAACAGTACTACTTAACACAACCTACTTACCATGGGTCCCAGAGCATATGTTTGGTTGTTATATTTTGTAAGGGTAATCATGCAGGCCATATAGACCTCCACCAATAGGGTGAGTATGAGTAACAGCTATTAAAATGCGAAGGACATTACTAATTAACACAACATAGTTACCATGGGTCGCAGACCAAGAGCAGATGTCTTATTATTATATTTTGTATGGGTAATCATCCAGGCTGTATAGACCTCACCAAATAGGGGGAGTTACAGAGATTAAAGTGCTAAGAATGGTAGTACTTAAAACACAACCTAGTTAAAATAGGTAGCAGACCACATGTCTTATTATTATAATTTTTCAGGGTAATCTGGCAGGCCATATAGAACACCCCCGATAGGGGGGGGGACAGGGATTAAAGTGCTAAGAAAAGTACTAATTAACACAAGCTAGTTGGGTCCAAGAACGCATGTTTGATTATTAGAATTTATTAGGGTAATTATATATCTAACAAATCTATCTATTTCTCTTCTATCGATTCTATCTAACTATCAATCTATGTATATCTATCTATCCTATCTATCAATCTATCTTCTGTCCGGGATGTTTTGAGACAGCCACTTTGGGAATGTTAGTTGATTTAGACCCATTATGGCTTAAAAGCAGACTCTGCATAAACTATGTAATTTTCCATGGGAGTTTTGCCAGGGATCCCCCTCCAGCATGCGACAGTCCAGGTGTTAGTACCCTTGAAACAACTTTTCCATCACTATTGTGGCCAGAAAGAGTCCTTGTAGGTTTTAAAGTTCGCCTGCCTATTGAATTCAATGGCGGTTTGCGCGTTCGCGAACAATACCGGAAGTTCGAGTCTGCCGTTCGCGAACCGAAAATTTTAGGTTCGCGACATCACTAATTCTAGCTTCCATCGAAATTATGATCATAGTAGAGCCCCGCTCCAGGGGCACTACTTAAGAGAGCAGAAAGATAGGAACAAAGTATCTACATATGAGTTTGATAGACAAGGAGCAAGACCCAAAAGTAATTATGGAGGGGGCAATGAACAACGAGGATGGAACCAGAGAGAACAGCAAGAAAATAGGAACAAACAGAGTAGTAGTCATCATTTTTTAGAGGTCAGACAGGCAGAGAGACTGGAACATACGTTCCCTTCTCCACAGGGGAGAGGATTAAGACAAGAGCCACACATGAACGCAAAAAGAAAATGAACAAGCGTGGAAATAGAGGAGGGAGACATGTACAGAGAGCAAGATTACAAAAATCAAATATAAATAGGAACAAGGAGTCGATATATGATTTAACTAGTAGGAAGTTGAACAATCAAGAGATTAATTTGTTAGCCAAGGGTTTGAATTTTGCCCCAAAGAAAGCGCCAAACAAATTCAAGACATATATCGATTTACAAAAATATATTAGAAAAATGACACTCAAGAGGTAATTTATTAAACAACAACCCTATTATAGAAGTTGCTCTGGCTCTATAGAGAGTTTAAATAGTCAATACATAGAAACCATACAAGTACTAAATTCCCTACAGGGGGATGCCCCTAGTTCAACTCAATCCCTTATGGATTTAAGCATGTATGATGAGAATGAAGAACCTCCTTTAGTACACACTCATTTCAAGAGGCCATCTAATTTCTTTCCAGTAGGGGCCCAAGGGGAATATATTAAAATATTTAACAAACTAGTCAGCTCTGACCTTTCCAAATTGTGGGAGCGCAAAAATGGAAAATGGCTTAATAGGTTCAATGATAACCTTTCTAAACAAGAGAGAGTGACGTTGCAGAATTTGAAAAATAATTCTAATATAGTGATCAAAACAGCGGACAAGGGTGGAGGAGTAGGGGTGCAAGACAAATCCGATTATTTGAAGGAGGCATTAAGGATTCTAGGTGACACAGACACTTATAAAAGACTCTCCTTTAATCCAACTACTAAATTTACTAAAGAACTCAATGATATTCTGAGCCAAGCCAAATTATGTGGAATTTTGAACAATGAGGAATTTTGTTTTTTGCTAGACAGGGACCCATCTATTCCCATCTTTTATCACCTCCCCAAGGTGCATAAAGCCTTGGTAGATCCTCCGGGGAGGCCAATTATATCAGGAATAGGGTCCCTGTCTAGCAATCTGTCTACATATATAGACCATTTCTTGCAACCCCTGGTCCAGAGTACTAGATCTTTTCTTGAAGATACAACCCAAATAATAAGAACCTTTGAAGGTATTAAATGGGAAAACGATTTTTTATGGGTTACGTGCGATGTCACGGCCCTTTATACTTGTATTCCCCACAACCAGGGCATTACAGCGGTAGAGGACAGTCTGCAAAATAGCCAACTCCCCCAATTACAAAGAGATTTTATTTTAAAAGGTATTGATTTTATTTTGAAACATAATTATTTTAAGTTTGATTCTAATTTTTATTTACAGTTACGAGGCACAGCGATGGGGACTACATTTTCCCCATCTTATGCAAATCTTTTTATGAATTTTTTTGAGAATAATTTTGTTTGGAATCACAATCCCTTCAGTACCAATATTATTAACTACTTCAGGTACATCGATGATTTGATCCTTATATGGAAGGGAAAGGAAGAAGAAGCAACTACATTTATTACACATCTAAATAACAACAATATGAATCTTAAATTCACTAGCAAGATTCATAGGGAGGCTATGGAGTTTTTAGATCTAATACTATATGTTGACCATAACAATCATGTTGCTGTAAAGAATTTTCGGAAACCTACTGATAAGAATGGATTTCTCAATGCCAATAGCGGACACCTCCCAAGGTGGAAGAATAATATTCCCCTTGGTCAATACCAGAGGGTACGCAGGAATTGCACCCACTATGAGGACTATTTGGAGGAGTCTAAGTCACTAGATCGTAGATTTACAGAGAAGGGGTATGATAAGAACCTCCTGACTACTGTCAAAGACAAAATTTCCAATATGGATAGGAGTGCTATGTTAGAGCCCACGAATAGAAATAAGATTCCCCATTCAGGGAGAGAGGAAATTAGATTTATTACCACCTATAACTAGGGAAGTAAAGATATAGGTAATATTTTAAAAAAACATTGGAGGATCCTGACTTCTGATCCGATTCTAGGGGGTTTACTGCCTAACCAGCCTACCATCACTTTTAGAAAAAATAAGGATCCCAAAAAAACGCTGGCCCCTTCCAAATTTGTATCCGAGAAAGCTCCCCCTATCAGCTCCAACAACCACTGGCTAAGTAGAAAGAATGGAACTTGGCCTTGTGGGGTAAAGAATTGTAACATGTGCAGTCGCATTATTAGAGGAGACATGTTTGAAAATATTGATCAGACTAAATCATATAAGGTGAAACAGAAATTCTCTTGCAAATCCAATTTCGTAGTGTATCTCCTTAAATGCGACTGCAATTGTTATTATATAGGTCGCACAAAAAATAAAATTGAAAACCATAGTGTACCGTTCCATTTTAAACATTTACATGAGGCTAACAATAATAGCTTAAGAATTATGGTGTTGGACTGGATCCCCCCCAACTGTTCCAACAACAGATTGAGGTGTCTGAGACAACGCAAAACCTTTTGGATTCACGAACTCAGAACCCTCAATACTGATAATCCCAAAGGTCTTAATATTGATTTAGACCTCCAGGCCTTTATGTAGATCACAGGTATATATAGGAATAGGTTCAACTTATTTATTCATATAAGGTATACTTAGGTTGAAGAAAGGTAGATTAGATCGTGGTGTATTATTTTATTGATTTGTTTTCATGGTTCTATCCTCTTTATGGCTTTGCACCATTAGTTTTTACAGGAAATTATAGTACATGAATTAGCATAATAATAACATCAATTAATGAATCGACGTGTTTTACAAGTCCAATAAATTTATTATTATTATTTCTGATTGTAAATTATGAATTTTTACTGTGAATTATGAATTTATACTAATTGTGTATGACACATTGTATAGGCATATATATATGATTGTATTTTATATTTCATATTTTATTAGTATTAGTAGTGTGTAAAACATACATATGTGTTATACTGTTTTATAATGAATTGATTACAAATGTATTTTTTTATATGGATTATTGTGTTTATTGGTATTTATATGTATGGTTTTTATTGGTATTTATTTGTTTTGTTTCATCTTTTAGAGTACATATATTATCATAAATAAGGGCATATGATGGACTTCATTGATGAATTTCGTTCATGGGTAATGAATACTAACCAATCAAATCTTTCCATATTGGGGGTGTGTCAAACCCCGCCATGTTTAAAAGGAAGCGTCTATCAGGACAAAAATATTCTCTTGATAAAGTCGGGTCGTAACCCGATGGAACGCGTAGAGTTCTGAGTTCTCTGAAAGACTGGGCTACATTGGAGTAGCGTGTGAAAGCTAATCAATACGAATCTGTGACGCTCCATTTACCGTGATTACTTCCGGTGACGTTCTGGTTTTCCGATATATCGGCTCCATAGGACTACAGCGGAACTAATAAGCTATACAGCCGGAGGAGGAATAATTTGTGCTGAAAACGGACGGATGACTGTCTTTGCTGAGTGGTGACTTTTTAGTGCTTGCACTTTATATGTTTTATATGTTTAGTGCTTGCACTCAGCTTGTAAAAGCTGTTTGTCTAGGTGATCTAGACAAACAGCTTTTACAAGCTGAGTGTAAATGGATATACAATATGAATACAATGAACCCCAATGGTTTAAATGAAGAAATAAACTATGCTCTCTTCCTTTAAACCAAATGCCTTTAATTGTATATCATCATGAATGGTCAATAACTTTTCAATATTTCTATATATGTTCATATATTTCATGTTAATAACTGAAATTAATTTCAGAACTTAAACTCTGTGTACAATATGAAATTTTTATATAACTATGATAGGTAGCACTGACCTCGTCCTGATTTAGGTTTACTTGAGTATTATAAACATAAACTTTACCCCTCGTCTGTAATCAAACGTGCCTCTTTTTAATGCCATTTTATAAACTTGTAAATACACTGTATCATTGAATTTAATGTTGTGACGTAAGATTATGACGACTAATGTAAAACTTAGTTGCTTGATATTAGCATTGGCGTTTAACAATCACTCCATGTTAACCACACAAATAACCCAAGTGAACAGCAAGCGCACTGATTAGAGGAGTAAAACAAGCCCTAGGCCTCCACTATTAGGGTATAAATTTCCGGGAGGAAGAACATACCAGTAGCACTGATACGCTGTGAAGAAGCCGCACCAGAAGTTCCTAGCGGCGAAACACGTGTTGCGTGTTTGTATATGTCTCGGGAAAGGCCGCCCGAGTAAAGGAGGAGGTTGCTTTTACAAGACATGGCCTGGTAAAAGTTACGGAACAGTAACTGGAGGATCCTGCACAGTCCGTCAGCATTTCATATCGGAGAAGAATGTCACGCATGGTGGAGTGGTGAGATCTAACGGAAGGCCCCTTAGATGAGAGTATATCTCTCTGTAGGACATTGCCTATAATTATTGATTCACCGCCACATATGTGCTCTAACAGTACTGTCTCCTTACAAGATATATTGTTATCTACTAGATTCTTGCTGGCTATATGTTGGTCATCGCATATATTCATCTAACTTTATTTCATCATTTTATGCCGCTGAGCATTAACATGTTATATGCTTAACCATTGCTGTCATTACTTACACTGTGATTAACAACTGCATCATTTTCACACTGCTGAAGCGCTAACATTGCATGGAACACTTTGCTGGATTGCACTTATCCTAACAACTTGTCGTAGCCCATACGCTTATTGCTGCTCTCCTTGCTTGCTTTGTTCACAGTTGTTTGTTATTGAACTTTTACTGATGCACTGACTGCACTTTATACAGCATTTATTAATTATGGTTATATACTAATGATGGACTGATCAAACCTCCTGAGCTTTTTTTGCTATATAAAACAGTCTATTTTTGCACATAGCATTTATTGTGGATATTCTATGTCGCATCTTTAGGGTTATATTGTGGGTATAAATTGTATAACATATCCCTTTGAGCTTTACATGTGCAATGTTATTGTGACTGATTTAGCATACATCAAATAAGCTGTTGATTTTTACTGCCATGGCCATGGCTTATGTTTTTATTCACTGTGGTTATTATCATATTCTTATGACATATTTGTTTAGTCAATAAATTGTTCACTTCATTGTATCAATTCAGTGTATTTTGATTCTTTGCCTTTTTGGGTCTGGTTCCGTGTGAGTGCTGGATATCACTAGTCTGATATTATTTTATGGTGTATTATATGAGAAGTGCTGGCTAAGGAATACTTTTCTTTTCTGTATTCTTTATCTTTTTTTTTGTAATTTTCCTTTTTTCTACCATTGAATTAAATTCAATAATTGATTCCTCCTGTGCACCCTCTGACATTCGATATTTTTGTCTGAGGTTTCTCTTTACCATATCATTAATCCAGGTCTTTTTTCTTTGAGCTGGTTTGACCGACAAATGGATATATATATATATATATATATGTAAATATATATGTTATGTCTGTGTTTTTTTTCAAACATATTTACATGTCCCTCAATATTTTTATGTTTTAATAAAGCAATATTGTCTTTCATATCTCTGTATTTATTCATATGCCTATTTGTATATATTGTAAATATATTCGCCTAGATTTAGAGTTTTGCGTTAGCCGACAAAACCAGCGTTAGGGGCTCCTAACGCTGGTTTTGGGCTACCGCTGGTATATAGAGTCAGCCAGGAAAGGGTCTAACGCTCACTTTCCAGCCGCGACTTTTCCATACCGCAGATCCCCCTACGCCATTTGCGTATCCTATCTTTTCAATGGGATCTTTCTAACGCCGGTATTTAGAGTCTTGGCTGAAGTGAGCGTTAGAACTCTAACAACAAGACTCCAGCCGCAGAGAGTTTTCTGGGCTAACGCCGGTTCATAAAGCTCTTAACTACTGTGCTCTAAAGTACACTAACACCCATAAACTACCTATGTACCCCTAAACCGAGGCCCCCCCACATCGCCGCCACTCTAATACATTTTTTTAACCCCTAATCTGCCGACCGCACACCGCCGCCACCTACATTATCCCTATGTACCCCTAATCTGCTGCCCCTAACACCGCCGACCCCTATATTATATTTATTAACCCCTAATCTGCCACCCCCAACGTCGCCGCCACCTACCTACAATTATTAACCCCTAATCTGCCGACCGGACCTCACCGCTACTATAATAAAGTTATTAACCCCTAATCCGCCTCACTCCCGCCTCAATAACCCTATAATAAATAGTATTAACCCCTAATCTGCCCTCCCTAACATCACCGACACCAAACTTCAAGTATTAACCCCTAATCTGCCGACCGGACCTCACCGCTACTCTAATAAATTTATTAACCCCTAAAGCTAAGTCTAACCCTAACACTAACACCCCCCTAAGTTAATTATAATTTTTATCTAACGAAATAAATTATTTCTTATTAAATAAATTATTCCTATTTAAAGCTAAATACTTACCTGTAAAATAAACCCTAATATAGCTACAATATAATGAATAATTATATTGTAGCTATTTTAGGATTAATATTTATTTTACAGGCAACTTTGTATTTATTTTAACCAGGTACAATAGCTATTAAATAGTTAATAACTATTTAATAGCTACCTAGTTAAAATAATTACAAAATGACCTGTAAAATAAATCCTAACCTAAGTTACAATTAAACCTAACACTACACTATCAATAAATTAATTAAATAAAATACCTACAATTATCTACAATTAAACCTAACACTACACTATCAATAAATTAATTACATACAAATACCTACAAATAAATGCAATTAAATAAACTAACTAAAGTACAAAAAAGAAAATAAGAACTGTTACAAAAAATAAAAAAATAATTTACAAACATTATAAAAATATTGCAACAATTTTAAGCTAATTACACCTACTCTAAGCCCCCTAATAAAATGACAAAGCCCCCCCAAAATAAAAAAATGCCCTACCCTATTCTAAAATAAAAATTGAAAAGCTCTTTTACCTTACCAGCCCTTAAAAGGGCCTTTTGCGGGGCATGCCCCAAAGAATTCTGCTCTTTTGCCTGTAAAAAAAAACATACAATACCCCCCCTAACATTACAACCCACCACCCACATACCCCTAATCTAATCCAAACCCCCCTTAAATAAACCTAACACTAAGCCCCTGAAGATCTTCCTACCTTATCTTCACCACGCCGGGTATCACCGATCTGTCCACAAGAGGCTCCGAAGTCTTCATCCAAGCCCAAGCTGGGGCTGAAGAGGTCCATCATCGGGCTGAAATCTTGATCCAAGCGCGGGCTTAAGAGGTCCATCATCGGGCTGAAGTCTTGATCCAAGCGCGGGCTGAAGTCTTGATCCAAGCGCGGGCTGAAGAGATCCATCATCCGGCTGAAGTCTTCTATCAAGCGGCATCTTCAATCTTCTTTCTTCCGGATCCATCTTCATCCCGCCGACGCGGAACATCCATCCTGGCCGACGACTTCCCGACGAATGACGGTTCCTTTAAGGGACGTCATCCAAGATGGCGTCCCTCGAATTCCGATTGGCTGATAGGATTCTATCAGCCAATCGGAATTAAGGTAGGAAAATTCTGATTGGCTGATGGAATCAGCCAATCAGATTCAAGTTCAATCCGATTGGCTGATTGGATGAGCCAATCGGATTGAACTTGAATCTGATTGGCTGATTCCATCAGCCAATCAGAATTTTCCTACCTTAATTCCGATTGGCTGATAGAATCCTATCAGCCAATCGGAATTCGAGGGACGCCATCTTGGATGACGTCCCTTAAAGGAACCGTCATTCGTCGGGAAGTCGTCGGCCAGGATGGATGTTCCGCGTCGGCGGGATGAAGATGGATCCGGAAGAAAGAAGATTGAAGATGCCGCTTGATAGAAGACTTCAGCCGGATGATGGATCTCTTCAGCCCGCGCTTGGATCAAGACTTCAGCCCGATGATGGACCTCTTCAGCCCGCGCTTGGATCAAGACTTCAGCCTGATGATGGACCTCTTCAGCCCCAGCTTGGGCTTGGATGAAGACTTCGGAGCCTCTTGTGGACAGATCGGTGATACCCGGCGTGGTGAAGATAAGGTAGGAAGATCTTCAGGGGCTTAGTGTTAGGTTTATTTAAGGGGGGTTTGGGTTAGATTAGGGGTATGTGGGTGGTGGGTTGTAATGTTGGGGGGGGTATTGTATGTTTTTTTTTACAGGCAAAAGAGCAGAATTCTTTGGGGCATGCCCCGCAAAAGGCCCTTTTAAGGGCTGGTAAGGTAAAAGAGCTTTTCTATTTGTATTTTAGAATAGGGTAGGGCATTTTTTTATTTTGGGGGGCTTTGTTATTTTATTAGGGGGCTTAGAGTAGGTGTAATTAGCTTAAAATTGTTGTAATATTTTTATAATGTTTGTAAATTATTTTTTTATTTTTTGTAACTTAGCTTTTTTTATTTTTTGTACTTTAGTTAGTTTATTTAATTGTATTTATTTGTAGGTATTTGTATGTAATTAATTTATTGATAGTGTAGTGTTAGGTTTAATTGTAGATAATTGTAGGTATTTTATTTAATTAATTTATTGATAGTGTAGTGTTAGGTTTAATTGTAACTTAGGTTAGGATTTATTTTACAGGTAATTTTGTAATTATTTTAACTAGGTAGCTATTAAATAGTTATTAACTATTTAATAACTATTGTACCTGGTTAAAATAAATACAAAGTTGCCTGTAAAATAAATATAAATCCTAAAACAGCTACAATATAATTATAATTTATATTGTAGCTATATTAGGGTTTATTTTACAGGTAAGTATTTAGCTTTAAATAGGAATAATTTATTTAATAAGAGTTAATTTATTTCGTTAGATAAAAATTATATTTAACTTAGGGGGGTGTTAGTGTTAGGGTTAGACTTAGCTTTAGGGGTTAATAAATTTATTAGAGTAGCGGTGAGGTCCGGTCGGCAGATTAGGGGTTAATACTTGAAGTTAGGTGTCGGTGATGTTAGGGAGGGAAGATTAGGGGTTAATACTATTTATTATAGGGTTATTGAGGCGGGAGTGAGGCGGATTAGGGGTTAATAACTTTATTATAGTAGCAGTGAGGTCCGGTCGGCAGATTAGGGGTTAATAATTGTAGGTAGGTGGCGGCGACGTTGGGGGTGGCAGATTAGGGGTTAATAAATATAATATAGGGGTCGGCATATAATATAGGGGTCGGCGGTGTTAGGGGCAGCAGATTAGGGGTACATAGGGATAACGTAGGTTGCGGCGGTGTACGGAGCGGCAGATTAGGGGTTAAAAGTGTAATGCAGGGGTCAGCCAGGCCCGGACTGACCATAGGGCATTCCGGCATTTGCCCGGTGGGCCGCAGTTTACTTTAGCCCCGCCCCCTATAACCGCACAGATTGCTTAACTGCACAAGGCACCAGGCAGCCGTCACAGGTGAGGTCTCTATTTCTCCATTTTAATAATGATATTCGACTGTGAGCAATTGTGTTTTGTTCTGGTATGGCGGGAAAATTTAAATACATACAAACGGTATTTGTAGTGTGCACGCTGATCACAGGACCTTCTCCCGGATATAGCAGAGATATACTTAAAGGGACATGACACCCACATTTTTTCTTTCATGATTTAGAAAGAGAATGCAATTTTAAACACCTTTCTAATTTACTTATATTATCTAATTTGTTTTATTCTCTTGATATTCTTTGCAGAAAAGCATATCTAGATATGCTCAGCAGCTGCTGATTGGTTGCTGCACATAGAAGCCTCGTGTGATTGGCTCACCATGTGCATTGCTTTTTATTCAACTAAGGATATCTAAAAAATGAAGCAAAATAAATAATAGAAGTAAATTGTAATGTTGTTTAAATTTCTATTCTCTATCTGAATCATGAAAGAAAGATATTGGGTTTAGTGGCCCTTTAAGTTACTTTGTATTGTACACAACCGACAGTGTCCTACAGTGATACCCAGCATCTGGTAACTGCACATGGAATCCAGATGAAAACAAACATTTTCTGTATCTCCATAATTTGCAAATGAAGGCAAACCCGGCAGGTCTGTATATGCAGTTACCAGATGCTGCGTGTCAGTGCAGGAAACTGCCGGTTATGTACAAAACCAAAATAAATCAATTTCTGCACTTGTGGTAACTTCTCTCCTCTAGTTAACCCATCTACTACCCATGTGGTATGGTCCCTTAACATCTAAAGGGTTAATATTCAGTTTGCATATGGCCATGAGAAGTTATAGCTACAGGATTATTAATGCTAACAAAAAAACGAATAGATTGTCTTGTGTGCTCTGCAGCTTGGAAATAAACAGACTGTTTATTTCCAAGCTGCAGAGCACACAAGACAATCTATTCGTTTTTTGTTAGCATTAATAATCCTGTAGCTATAACTTCTCATGGCCATATGCAAACTTAATATATTAACCTTTTAGATGTTAAGGGACCATAACACACACAGAGCAGGACACTGGTTATCTGGTGGGGACCGGGTGACTGCAGCCCGGGCATGTGCTGATGATGACATAAGAAACTGATATAAGAAGGAAGTACCAAAGTGCAGGGGAAACGGCTGGCCACGGGGGAATCATTTTTTATGCAACACCAGGAGGAGAAGGTCCTGTGATCTTCCAAGCATCTGACAGCATCAGCGTGCAGAAGACCTTTGTAAGCTTCTAAATTCTGACAATGCCATCTTTATTACATGTCTAAATGTTCACCGGACAAACCCATAAATCAGTGATGGCTTTGTGTACATCCACTGCAAGCGGCTGCAACACTAAAGGCAATAAAACTATAAACTGACCAGGCTTAAAGCTACACAAAGCAGGGATAATGTATATTGCTATGGTCCAAAACACCTATTGTGACATTTACCACTTATGTTATCTCTGTTATCTTAGTTTTATACTACAAGATTAAGTGTGTATAAATATATATATATATATATGAAATCTGTAAAATAAAACTGGCAGAGAACTGTAGCAGATAAGTTGTTGCTGTCTCTATATATAATACAACTGGTATGTGTTCTGTTCCTATCATTTTTATTATAGTGGCTTAAATACTGCTGCATTTCTGCAGTTTACCATAATGTAAGATTTGATAATGTACAATATATTGTTTGTACCATTCTCCATATGTGTTTATTTGAAAAAAGTTGCTTACAGGAATTTTAGTGTCAGTAGATCAATGTGTTTCTCAAGAACATCAGTGAATGTGTAAAAGGAGTTATAAGAAAAGCTTGTGCAAATTTTGCACAACTGATACAGTTTTGTTTTAATAAAATGATGATATTTATGCAGCACATGAAAAATATTCAAAATTAAAAGGGACATATTTCTAAACTGTCTACCTACCCCATATGAAATATAAATTCAGACAGTATATATTTTAAAGTCCCAAGAAATAATTTATTTGACCCCATAGTTAGGCACTCTATTCCCTTAAAAACCCGAGCCCCATTAAATAAAGGCTATGACACCATAAATTGGGGTTGAAAAGGCCGCAGCCAATTTATTATAACATGTAAACAAATAAATAACGTTTAACACTTGAAAAGCTATTGGATACCAAATAACAAACATTAGTGCCTGCCCGTAGGGGCTCAATAGCTCTTCTAACTTTAACCAGTAAGCATATTGCTAACCTCTCCTGAAACCACAGGAGGTACCCACATAACTTCTGGAAGTTCTAAACATCCAGAACACCGCCAAAATTCTCCTCTGCCGTATACAAAACAGGGAAGGGAGGGCGGGAGCTGATGTTGTACCTAACAGGTCCGGAAATGAAGAGAACCTTAACTTCCTGTCTCACCTTGCTTACACTACTCTGGCTCCACCCCCCAACCTACCAACCACCTATCCCTGCTCTGGCCTGTCCTGGGGTCAAAAGCCCCTCCTTCATAATTACTGCATCCGGGGCTGCCTTGACCCCATAGTTAGGCACTCTATTCCCTTAAAAACCCGAGCCCCATTAAATAAAGGCTATGACACCATAAATTGGGGTTGAAAAGGCCGCAGCCAATTTATTATAACATGTAAACAAATAAATAACGTTTAACACTTGAAAAGCTATTGGATACCAAATAACAAACATTAGTGCCTGCCCGTAGGGGCTCAATAGCTCTTCTAACTTTAACCAGTAAGCATATTGCTAACCTCTCCTGAAACCACAGGAGGTACCCACATAACTTCTGAAAGTTCTAAACATCCAGAACACCGCCACTGGCCCGGACACTGTCCGAGCCCCGCCAAAAACCCAAGGCCTTTTCAACCCCTTCCTTCAAGTTAAAATTGAAAAGCTGAAGACCTATCTCATTAAGGTGAACCCCGTCTCTTAAGAAAAAACATCTACCCGCTTCACCTTCAAACTCAACGTGCCGTATGGACACACCCCCCCTCTGCCTAACAAAACTACTCAAAACCCTGTTAATCTTCCTCCTAGATGTATCCAACCGCTTACTATCCCATGCTGCCTTCCAAACCACCCTAGGCTCCAACTCCGACCAAACCACCAACAGCTGAGGAAATAAGTCCCACAAACGAAACAAATCCCTTTTCATCATTGACACCAGATCTCTCTGTGCCGTGTAACCTAAATCGTTACCTCCAGCATGGATTACCAAAATACCTGGAGGGCGAAATAACCTAGAATAATCAACTACTTGCAACAATACCTGATCCCATTTCAAACCCCTAACCCCAAACCACCGCATCACCACCTCCTCTGAAGAAAAACCCAGCTGGTAACCATCTTCCTTCGCTGCAGCTGCGCGTCGTGCCCAGTAGATGTAAGAATGCCCGACAAACCAACACTCCACTGGACCTAAAACAACAAGAAAACTTATAGAGCTAAGTACTGGCGCACATATGACTTAAACCTTCCCGATGACCACCTCCCAATTCCCTGTATCATCTCATCACTCAAACCTAACATTCTCGCTTCGGTAGCTGCGCCAATCCGGAATTAATGGGAACTAAATTCACCAGCGGGAAAGCCCACTAATGTCAACGCCTTCCGAAACACTGCCACGAACTGAAATTTTTACAACGACGAACCCCCCGCGTGGATCAACAACGGACCATCACCAGCCGGCCTAATCTGCAGAAATTCCCTCACAGCCCCGACTGGGCAGCACAGACCCCCAATAAACCGTAACCGTATTAAACGGCCTCTTCCCGACTGATCAGTCTTTGACCGCCGGAGCCAAATTACAATTTGTCGCCCTTCTGCAACAACGTCCCCCACTTGGATCCCACCCCTGTCAGATCTGTTAGGAGCGACGATTTCTGAAACCCGAAAGGCTGCAAAAAAGGCCAACACAAAGGCCGCACGGAACAATGAAACTTTGAACGGATCCGCGCAGACCGAGGGAAGAACCCCGACTACCTTCTGTAGGACGGAAAAAATGACTGGCCGCCTCACGTCGACCCCGATAGGACCCCTACACAAACTACGTCCGACCATCCTAACCACAAACGACTTCGTAATATCCTGGAAGCCCAACAACTGACATAAAAAGGCAAGAGCCGCTAAACGCCTCTGAACTACTGCTTTAGAGACCCGGTACTCGGTCCATGTACCCATCCACTCCATCAAAGCCCGGGACCAGTCGGCTTCTGAAAAAGAATACCCACCTGCTTCCAAGAAAAATTGCCAATCACCCCATACCTGTCCGTATGCTCTCCAAGTACTCTTGGCCAATGCCGACCTCACCATACTCATCAACCTGGGAATACCGCCTTCCACAATCCCGCTGGACAGCAATCCCCTTCGGCAGCAGCTTCTGGGGCAAGGGCCCGGAAACGGTCCCACTGTAGACGTGAGAGAGCATCGGCAATGTCATTAGATGAACCGGGGACATGTACAGCCCTAAAACACACGTTCAATCTCAAACACTCCAAAACAAACAGGCGTAATAAAGAAACCACCGGAGGGGAAGAGGCTGACAAATTGTTAACAGACATGACCACTCCCATATTATCCGAGTGGAAAATAACCTTCCTATCCCTCAAAACTGGTGCCCACAATTTTAGCGACACTAACAATGGAAACAGCTCCAGAAAAACCAAATTTTTATTCAAACCTGCCTCAATCCAAGACTCAGGCCACACATCGGCGCACCATCTGCCACCCAAATACGCTCCGAAACCATGGGAACCAGAAGCATCAGTGAAAAGGTTCAACTCTGACCCCAACACTACCTTCTGAATGATGGACTTGCCATTGTATCCCTGGAGGAAATCCAACCAAACCCTCAAGTCCTCCCTGATCAAACTGGTCACTCGAATGTGATGGTAAGGCTCTGTTGCCCCGGCCGTCGCAAGGGACAACCGCCTGCAAAAAACTCTGCCGACAGGAATGATCCTGCATGCAAAATTTAGTTTACCTACAATGGACTGCATCTCGCGCAATGTCAGCTTATTACGACCCACAGCCATTTGTAAAACTTGGACTAAATCAACAACTTTTTCTTCCGGTAGACTACACTCCATTAAGTTTGAATCAATCTGTATCCCTAAAAAGCACAAGACCGACGTCGGACCCTCTGACTTCTCAGTGGCTATCGGGATACCAAAAACCCTTGCAATCTGCATAAAGGTTGACAAAAGCCTGCCGCAAATCTCGGACTGAGGAGGACCAACAAATAAGAAATCGTCCAAGTAATGGACAATTGATTTCAAACCCGATAAACGCTTAACAACCCACTCAACAAAACAACTAAAAGACTCAAAGTAGGAGCAGGAAATAGAGCATCCCATTGGTAAACAAAGGTCAACAAAAAAGGAATCATCAAAGGTACAAACCAACAAATGATGGCATTTAGGATGTACCGGTAACAAACGAAATGCCGACTCAACGTCAACCTTCGCTAAAAGCGCCCCTCTGCCAGCTTCCCGAACCAAACACACCGCTGAGTCAAAAGAAGAATAAGAGACCGCTGACAATTCAGGATCGATGCCATCGTTCACGGATGATCCTTTAGGGTAGGACAAGTGGTGGATCATCCGGAACTGGCCTTGGCCTTTTTTAGGCACGACCCCTAGTGGAGAAATACGCAAATCGGGAATGGGCAAATCGGTAAATGGACCCGCCATGCGGCCCAAAGAAACCTCCTTAGCCAATTTTTCCCGAATGATTTCCGGGTGGGCCCTGGCTGATTTCAAGTTACCCAAAAAACGGGGGCCCTCCCCCGGCAGGAACGGTATCCAAAAACCCGAGCTGAAACCAGTAAGCAACAGCTCAGCAGCACCTGCTTTTCCCCGAACCTTAGCGTATTGCCTTAGCCAAGGCACCATCTTTCCTATGTTCACTGGCGTCTTGGCCCTGTATAACCATTTCACCTGGGCGTGCGCCCGCCCGACCTCTCTTGAAACATTTGGCATAGGAGTGTACACCCCCGCACCCTGAACACTCATGTTTGTATTTACATGAGAGACCAAAACGGCATTGACTCTCGTTATATTGGAAGCATAACCCCTTCCTACCGGAGACAGCGGTACTGGCACCAGCGCCGCCGGCAAAAGCGGCCCCCCCGATTCGAAAGGACTGCCCCGAACGTAGAGGGGTCATGATCTCAAGCCAGATACCCATATCTCTATCGTCCCAACGCATGGCGGGCCGCACGGCAAGCCGCTGACGAAATTGTTCATCATACCGCCACCATGCTAACCCGCCATACGTACGGTAAGCCGAGGAAATCTCATCGTAATAACAAAAAAGAGCTGAACCTTGCTCCAGGACCTCTCTGTAATAACACTAGCCAGGATACAAAAGGACCTGGACCAATTACTCAGAGTTTTTGGTAACCTTCGATATCTCTTTTTCCTCTCATCCTCCTCTTTCTTGCCCGCATCCCCCTTAGGGTCATCCTTAAAGTCAACAAACTGATCAACCGGAAGCAAAGAAAAGATCTCCAAAAACTCGCGCTTCCAGATCTTTTCCTTAACCTCCGATTGCAAGTGTAGCCCCAGAGGGCCAATAGAACAAAGGCAAGGACGCTGAAAAGCTTCCTCAGATACCCTGACGCCACCCGTTACGCTAACCGTCCCTAAGGCCGGGGTACCGCCCGTCTGGCCCACCGTCAAAACCTTTGGCTGCGACTCCACCTCCCCTGAGGCCGGAAGGGCCCACGCTCCCCCCGCCCCTTGACTTCCTGAAGGAGTATCCTTCCTCTCAAAACTCGCAATCAATTCTTTCAAACCTTGTAATAAAACTTGCTGCTTATCTATACTCCCGCCCGGCCCAATGGGCGTCCCCACACCCAGCACCTCACCTGCTCCACAAGGCGCCGTCCCAGGTCCTGTAGCGGAAGCCGTGGATACCACTGGTGGCGACGCCATTGGCCTAGCCGTCTGGCGGCGATTGTCTCTGCCCACCGAACGCCTCCTCCGTAAAAGCGACCTCCTCCTGGTATCAGCACACCGCCTCCGTTCTCTACTCCTCCCGCGAGGGGATCTGTCCAATCTGGCCCTTGTAGGCGATGAACGTGTCTCAACCTCCCTCCTTCTAGGCAGCGGCGAACGTGAACGACCCCGCCTGTAATCGGCACCAGCATCCCGTGATGAAACCGCTGCTCGGCTGTTCCTGTCCTCCTGCAACGAAAGATTAGATGCTAGCACCACCTGTCTTCTGCCACCAAGCCCACCTGCCGGCGTATCCCGGCCGGAAGCGGCCGTAACACCTGGCTGCCTAAAGTTCTGCTGCCCCCCATGCCTGGGCAATTGCGGGGATAAACAACGTAAAAGCTGCGCCAAAGTATCCAACCCTCCTACCTGGCCAGCCGCCGTAGCTCCTGATGATGGGCCCACGCCCGGGTCCTCCTCAAAATCACTTAAAACGTCCTCCAAGTTGATGGAGTCACCGTCATGCTCCCTGACACTACCACGACAGTTCAGCCCATCTTCGGTCACAACCGGACCACTACTAGTAATAACCGGCTCCACTACTTAAGAAAAGAAAAAATGTTAGTGCATAAGACACTACAGCAACTCCCCAGGACAAGGAAGGAGAGAGGGGGGGGGGTGGAAACACACGAACAACATAGGACACATTTCATTTCAAAATAATATTAAATTTTTATAATTATTTTATTTATTTATTTATTTATTTTTTATATTATAATTTCATAACATTTTATTAATTATTTTTTTTTATATATATATATATATATATATATATATATATATATATATATATATATATATATTTTTTTTTATATATATATATATATATATATATATATTTTTTTTTTAATTTATTTATTATTTTTTAAAAAAGGGGGGGGGGGAGGGGAAATGAAATGAGTCGAATGCATGGGGACCCCCCCAAATGGTACCTAAAATACCCAAACAACATGGTATGAAAACATTTAACAATGCAACTCATGGGCTAAACCCCCCCCCCCCCCATTAAAACCCTGGACCTATGCTACTAAGCAAAATAGAAAATATGAAGGAATTAACAACTCCTGGACCAGGGACCCAAACATGCACACACATACAAGGGAAAAGAATGGAACAAAATAAGACAAGGAAAGGAAAAATTAACCAGGGGAGACACCTGCTGGACAAATGAGGAACAGCACTTTTTTTTTTTTTTTTATTATTTTAATTTAATATATCAGACAGAAAATTGGGAATAGGGAAGAAAAAGGATAGCACCAATAAAAGGGGGTTGAAAAAGGGGAGAAAAAGGGGGGGGGGGACCGGGAACCAACACACAATGCCAAATGAAGGAACAAAAAACAGGAAATATATTATTTAAAAAGATGGGGAGCATAAAGACTAATATAATAACAGGGCCCACCCGACCTTACACAAGGGGCAAACATCCATACCCACCCCCTCCTCCAAGAAAAAACGCGCGCAAACTCCACAGGGTTTTTTTTTTTTTTTTTAATCTTAAGCAATGGCTACCGCCACACACCTGAACACAACAGCCCAAGTTCCCCTCAGGAGCAACCACCCCCACCAAAATGAGCCTTACCCTGACCCTGCACAGCTGCTTCCTCCAAAGAACGGCCTCCGGACATCCCCCACTGCTGGTCATTCACCTGGCCGCCCTCCACCATCAGCGATGCCGCAACGGGACAAGGCAGTGACACTCCTCCTCTCTCCTGTAACTCACGGCTAACCATGCAGCCTGCGTCTATGCCCGACTTCCCTGCTGCCTTCCTTGGCCGTCCAGCCGCCCTGCGAGGACCTCCACCCTGGGCTCCACGAGACTGCCGGACTGCGACTTCAGGGCTCAGCCGAACTGGTGCCCTGGATTTTCTGACTGGCCTCTCTTTCTGTCCGGCACCAATGCCCACTTCTGGAAGGGCCCCAGCCTCCTTAAGTTGCTCCAGCAACCAGCCAGCACCACGCTCCCTAGACAAGGCCGCCGCCGCCGCCAACAGCTCACCCAGATTCTCCATAGGTAACTCAGCTAGCTGATGTTGTACCTAACAGGTCCGGAAATGAAGAGAACCTTAACTTCCTGTCTCACCTTGCTTACACTACTCTGGCTCCACCCCCCAACCTACCAACCACCTATCCCTGCTCTGGCCTGTCCTGGGGTCAAAAGCCCCTCCTTCATAATTACTGCATCTGGGGCTGCCTTTACAGTCTTATTTCCATAGCTGTATGTTTTTTTATGAGTTATATGTGTTTTATTAGTTATTTGTGTGTATGTGTGTGTAACTGAGAGAAAAAAAAATCTCTATATGGCAATAACAAAAATTATGGGGGAGGGGCATAGAAGGTGGGGGTCCTGGTTGGTCTCAGCGCCCTACCATCTTCAAAACCCACCAGCTGCCACTGAGCCCAATCTGTACAATCTTTCAAGAAGTTATGCTGTCCTATTCCAAGTTAAATGGACATATAATTTATATTATGTATAAGATTGTTTACAAGGAAATATTTACGCTAACTAGGCCCAAGAAACTCTATTCCATGCAGTATAAAATACTGTTTAAATTGTCTACTCTTTACTTTTTTATTTGTGCAAATATTTTTTTGTGTAAAGAGAAATTTTTGGTTTAGTGGAATGTCACTTTAGCTATGGCTTCACTCAGACATGTATGCTATAGAGAAGATATTCTACAAACATGTTATATTGAAAAAAAACATATTTAGGTAACAATTATTTAATATGTATCATGCCTCAACTGAGAAAACAGTTTCTAGGTTTTTGCTGCACCAGCTGAAGTCGGACACCCTACCTAAAGTATGGTTAAATAAGAAATGGTGAGCGAAGGGGGGGCCTCATTGCCCTAAAATGCCTGGGCCTTATTTTGGTCCCAGTCCGGCCCTGGGGTCAGCGATAGCGGGGGCGGCAGATTAGGGGTTAATAAGTGTAAGGTTAGGGGTGTTTAGACTCGGGGTACATGTTAGGGTGTTAGGTGCAGACTTAGAGAGTGTTTCCCCTTAGGAAACAATGGGGCTGCGTTAGGAGCTGAACGCTGCTTTTTTGCAGGTGTTAGGTTTTTTTCAGCTCAAATGGCCCCATTGTTTCCTATGGGGGAATCGTGCACGAGCACGTTTTTGAAGCTGGCCGCGTCCATAAGCACCGCTGGTATTGAGAGTTGCAGTGGCGGTAAATTATGCGCTACGCTCCCTTTTTGGAGCCTAACGCAGCCATTCTGTAAACTCTAAATAACAGCTGTATTTAAAAGGTGCGGGGGGAAAAAAACCTGTGTAGCTAACGCACCCCTTCTAACGCAAAACTCTAAATCTAGCCGCATGTAATTACAAGTCTTGCAATAAATTACCATATCAGTTTAATGTTTTAATTGCCGCAGTTATTAGCCAAATTTCACCTGTTATTTTGCTTTAATTGGAGGCGTCATTTTGTTAGTAACAGATGCTTTGCCTTGCCATTCTTTATCTGGTTACCTCTTCTGAGGCCAATTAGGGACAGATGTATAGCAAAATTAGGCTTGAGTTGTCTGCAGTGTGCACTTGCAATTCTCAGAATTGGGGAACTCCCAATTTCCAAGATTAAATTACAGGAAAAGGAGGAAAAATAAATCATGAAAATATACTGCAAAATGTTATCATACATAATTAAACAATTTATATTACAATTTTAAAGTGCTTAATGCCCCTCAAGTTATTCTTGAATCTAGAACAAGCCATTTCAGATCTAGGGGCCAATTTACCATGTTCACCGTGAACTGCTTGTGCAATGCCGCCCCCTGCAGATTTGCGGCCGCTAGCAAGGGGTGTCAATCAGCCCGATCGTATAGGATCGGGCAGATTGATGTCCGCGGCCTCAGGGCAGGCGGACCAGTTATAGAGCAGCAGTCTTTAGACTGCTGCTTCATAACTACTATTCATTTGGAGCTTGATAATTCGGCCCCAATGACCTAGTTTGTTGTGTGAGTCAAATGCTTTATTATAAGCTAAAACTTTGGGGAGCATAAATTACCGCAAATTCAAACAAATTTGCTGTAATTTAAACAGCGCGCCACTTGTAATATGGATTTGAGTTTAAAGAACACCACAATCTCACAATCGTGTTTACGCTCCTCCTGCTAGCGATATCGCTCCACTCGTAATCTGGCCCACAGTCAACAATATGATCAAATATGTAATATAGTAAGAAAACACTTCAAACTTTTAATAGCTGATGATGATTTCACTGAGGTAATAAAAAGTGGTTGTAGATGTTCTTATAAGTGAGGGGCAACGATAGGTAATATGATTTCCCCCACTCAATTGAGTATCAAACCACAGCAATAGAGTTCATGGTTGATACATAAAGGGGTCTTTAGATGTGGGTATTCTGCATGCAAAGCATATGAATACCTGGACCCAGTGAATACATTTGTGAGCACACGAACTGGACAGGAATTCAAACATAAGGCTAGTATGAATTGAAGGTGTCTGTACGTGGTCCACCTCCTTACTTGTATGGACTGCAGGTTGCAGTATATAGGGCTCACGATTAGGGAGGTTAGATAATGTATAAAAGAACATCTATTAATTGTAAAAGCGGGGGATCTAACTACCCCATTAGTCCTACACTTTAAGCATAGACACCTATTGAAGGCTGACAGTTTGAGGTGGACCATAATCAAACACATACAGTTAAAGGGTATATGCTGCTTTCCAATATCTAAATAAATCAAATTATTTCAGAGCTGTAATACTGACTCATTCAATTTGAGTAGTCAATTTGTTAATATTAATTGTCTATGGAACTATATAGATTACAAAAGTAAAATATAGAACTAGAACTTCCATACCTAAATAGTCTTCAGATCTAGAACTGGAATTTATGTGTTCAGTGGTTTACTAAATACATACCTTTACCACTCTAGTCTTGTTATTTAATCATCACTAAATTCAAAGCTATCCAACCTTCTCCTTAATTATGCCTTTGTTTCTCTAAAAGTAAACTGAGATCAACCAAACACTGGCCAAACTTGTCCAGGAATGCCCAGATTTAAAAAAAAATGCAACACATGAACATCCAGATTCCATTTGAGGTATGCTCACCCAAACCCCCAAAGAGCATAAACTTTCCCTCTATACCATGGAGACTACACTCCTAAGCCTTCATGTTTCATTATTAAACTATTTAGTGTTGGGAGGTATGGCACTTTCAAGACATGTAGTATGTTTCTATTGCACACAGGAACCATTCCAATCCATTAGACTTTGGATTGGAAAAACTTTTTTTACTCAAACTAATTTTGACTTAAGTTTCTTTTTGTATATAGGGGTTAATATAGGATGAGTGGAATCTATTGTGGTGAGATCATTTAGAGGAATCCCTCATTCTATATATGCTACATCACACCCCAGCACAAATGTCACAACACCCATACTCGCTCCCTTATTAGGGAATGTTATATGCCCCATCAGATTATAAGACCATTGCATGAATGGGAAGAGAATGCACCTACTAAGACCCCCAGACAAGATGCACAGCTCCCAGGCACTCACTGTATACAGATGTGGCCGAAAGTATTGGTACCCTTTAACTTTTTTAGTAAAAGGCACAATTTTCTCTGAACAAAGTAAAAATCAACAAACATATTTGGTATCCACCATTCTTTATTTCAAATGTAATAAAACATGAACTTCACTTCTGACTTTACGTATTACTTTAAACAGTAAAACAAATGAGAATGGCACGGACAAATGTATTATTTTGTAGCACAGCCTTTTTTTGGCACACTATTCTTGAGAAAACTGCTCCAGTTCTATCAGGTTTGATGGGTGCCTTTTCCAAACTGCATTTAAGCTCTTTCCACAGATGATCGATGGGATTCAGTTCTAGACTCATAGAAAGCCAGTGGCCACTTCAGAACGGTCCAATGTTGTCTTCTCATCCATTTTTCAGAGCTTTTTGAGGTATGTCTATGGTGATTATCCTGGAGGACCAATGACCTGCAATTTAGACACAGCTTTCTGACACTAGACAGTAAGTTTTGCTCAAAATGACTTGATAGTCTTTTGATTTCATTGTGCCCTGCACAAATTCTAGGCACCCAGTGCCAGAGGCAGCAAAAAAAAAAAAAAAAACATCACTGAGCCTCCTCTATGTTTCACGGCATGGATGTTTTTGTTTGCTTTAAAAGTTTATTTTTTCCTTCTGTAAAAATGTAGTTGTTGTGATTTGCCAAAATAAACTCTACATTTGTTAATGTTCTGTCCAAAAGACATTCTCTCTAAAGAATTGTGGCTTTCAACATGCATTTTGGCAAACTGCAGTCAAGCTTTTTTGTGTTTCTCTCTTAAAATGCAAGGGTACCAATAAATTCTGCCACGTCTGTATCAGGTATATATGATATCACATTGTAATTAAAAAGCACTAGTAGTTCCTCTTGGTTCCAACAACAAATAGAACGGAGTCGGTTTCCTAGAAGCTGGCTATGTTAGGAAAGAAGGGAATGGTTGGTCTTCTATCTTTATCCCACTACTTTTTTCCTTCTCTCCCCCCCCCCCCCTTTTTTTTTTTTTTTTTTTTTTTTTCTTCTCCCTCCCCCACCTCCCTCCCACTTGACATGGATAATTCCTAGCCCTCAGTATAGGTTGGATTGTTTGTCACCCATAACAAGGAATAGTAACTGCTCAGAATTAGGAACCAGCAGAATAATCTCATTTATTAGAAATTCGCTCAGACATATGTAGTAAGAGTAAGGGGGTACCCCAGAAATAGCTAGAAGTGGTAAATAACACACCTTGAAGAGATTGAACAGCTGAGGTATTTAGATAGGAACATAACAAGTTTCTGTAGACGATCTTATATAAGAATAATCGAATTAGTTTAGAATTAAAAGAGGAGTAATCTTTCTTTGCAAGGTTTTTTCTGTCGTTCCTTTTTGCTTCTTTATGTTTTTGCTTTTTTTTTTTTTTTTTTTTTTTTTTTGTTATTCTGCTTAGGGCTGAAATAGCTAAATCAGTTTGAACTTGGAAGTAGTTATAGATCGATGTTATGTTATCTATATAAAACCTGTAAATATTACTAATCGCATTGTATGGGAGCTGTGTCTCCCAAATGACGTTTTCTGTTACTTTACAATGATCAATAAAAAAACTTTAAAATTAAAAAAAAAAAAAAAAAGCACTAGTAAAACCAATCCAGTCAGTTCAAATATGTATATTATTGTGTGCTAATTTTAACAGGATTAAAATATTTCCATGTAGTGGTGGGGATGGAGCTATCATCCCATGCAGAAAATAACTTGCTTGTTTGCTTCACCCCCTTCAAATCAGTCAAGTAGCACATTAAATAATTTTTGCCTTTATAAGTAATACCATGTACTTACCAATATGCCCTGATCTCTAATCCAAAGTACACTGCTCCTGTGCATTTCGCTAAAACAGTTCGACATACAGGGTGGTCAGAGGAAGAGGTCAACTTGCTATGGCTGGCATGTGGTACCAATAATTATAAATATTTGGGAGTTCAATAAAACAACATTTACTTACAAATATAAATAAAATTACATGAACGTGTGTGCAATGAAAAGTCCCAATGTCCATTAAAGGACCAGTAAACTTTTAAATTTGCTTATCTTTTTTACTTAATTGTGTTAAAAACTTCTTTTTTTTTTAAATGCATGTTATTATTTTATTTGTATACTTTTGTTTTAATTTGGCTTTAAATTTTTTTTTTTCCAAACCCCTTTTTTGCTTTGCAAGCAGTCTTATCGGTTCACACTATCCGGATAGGACGGCGGCTACGCGCGACTCACAGTTGCGCACTTGTACTGTAAGTGAACTGTGATTACATGTCACTTACTTGAAGCGGTTTTGCGCATGCGCAGTTGCGCACTTGTACCGTAATTGAAGATCGGAATCAGATCTGTTGTTTGACTTGTTTTACTCGAAGCAGTTTTGCCGCTCTGCAGTCCCATCAGTTTAGCAATTTGCTCATTGCCAGAGACTGCTTCTATTTATATATTTGCTTTTTTGGTGCCACTGTGAATTCACTTGCGCATGCGCTCGGGAATGAGCACAGCCTAATTAGATATTCAAAACAAACATGTTTCATAGGTTGGATTTTAAATGAGCGTGAAGGGGATTTTTGAAGGGGTGGAGTTTACATGGAAAGACCGTGAAACAAAAACGGTAAAATAGGAGTTTTTTTTAAATAAATTATTGAAAAAAACAGTTTAGCTCAATATTCATGCAAATTTTTTAAGATAGCAATAAAAAAAACCAACTACATTTAGAAAAATGTACTGGTCCTTTAAAGAGAGCTGACGCATTTCGTCTGTATGCTAAGGTAGAATACTATATATGATATTATATCACATCCACACACCATGATTACATACTTTGCTCTTTTATAGCCCTCTTATGCCAGGAATATGATAGATCACACCTAGGTTAGATAACAGCCCCCTGGTAGAATTTTTTTTGTTGGGTATATTTCTGGGAATATGCCATATCAAACTTCCAAACAAGATGGTGAGTAAACAGCATCAATGTTTTTCTTGCGAATCCAATGTTTCTGGGCACCTGCAAAGCATAACAGTAGCTGTATGGGGCTCTATTGTAACCCTAGAGGCGAGATGGTTTCTGGTAAACCCTGCTTTATTTTACAATGAAGGTAGATTTAAACATTAAAGGTAGATTTCTTTTGCTGAGAACCTTGTCTGCACACAATTAGAAAGCTCCTTTATTTGATTCAATCGATAGCCGTTTTTAGCTGCTACAGCAGCCCACGGCTAAAAAATTATTTTGCTAAGAGGTGACGTTTTCACCTCTTAGCCAATAGCCGTGCGGTAAATCCAGCTTGGCGCCCATGGGAGCCGGATTTACCGCATGGCTATTGGCTAAGAGTTGAAAACGTAACCTCATTTTTTTCTTTCTTTCATGATTCAAATAGAGCAGGCAATTTTAAGCAACTTTCTAATTTACTCCTATTATCAATTTTTCTTTGTTCTCTTGGTATCTTTATTTTTAAAGCAGAAATGTAAGCTTAGGAGGCAGCCCATTTTTGGTTCAGAACCTGGGTAGCGCTTGCTGCTTGATGGCTAAATGTGGTGAAATGAAGGTTGCTTAAAATTGCATGCTCTATCTGAATCATAACAGAGAAAAAGTGTGGTTAATATCCATTTAACTTGAATTGTCAAAATGACTTTTTTTCTATGCTTTATTGAAAAGCATACCTAAGTAGGCTAAGAAGCAGCAATGTGCTACAAGTATCTAGCTGGTGATTGGTGGATATGCATACATGCCTATCTTCATTGGCTCACTAGATGTGTTCAGCTTGTTCCTAGTAGTGCTTTGCTGCTCTGGTGCTAACAAAGAATTTTCATTTGCACTTTTATATCCCTTTGATAGGATACTATAATACCTCCCAATGTTTTACATATATACAGCTATTTTATTTTTCCAAACATATGGGATGTTGGCATTCGGAAATAACCAAAAAACATTTGCATAAACATTAACATATTACATTATGTTTTATTACAAACATTAACATATCCTCAGCCAGTGCTTATTTGTTGATTATGAAATAACGATCTCTGCCTAAAATGTTATATATAAATAAATGAATAAAAAACCCTTATAAAAAAACACATCTTGTATTCAGGGGTCATCGTCCATCTCTTGTGCCAAAGCATTTTCTGTACATTTGTGCTTGGTGGTTCATCTCACCTTACAGCCAAATTTATAGCATACGCAATTAAGAAAAAAAAATTTTTAAAGCAGTGAACTGAAAAAAATCATCACCTTAGCAGCCAGACAGGAGCCTCTCTGAGTAAACGTGACTATATTAAGAAACTGTCTACTTTGTTTAGATGGCCATGAAAGTCAAATTTGGCTCTCCAGGTGCGTTCACCTAGTAGTTCATTACTACTCTAGAGTTTACTTAGCACAGTTGTGTAACTGCAATGTTAAACACATAGTTAAACATACTTTAAAGGGACATTAAACACTTTGAGATGGTAATATAAAATGATAAATTATATATAAAAAAACACTCTACATTATACTTTCACTATTTATTTTGTCTCCTTTTCCCGTAATTCCATTCTGAAATTGTGAGCATTTCAGTTCCTGTTAGAAATGGAAGTGCAGAACACTGTTATATTACACACAGCCTATGGGGCCTATCTATCAAGCTCCGAATGGAGCTGATGCCCTGTGTTTCTGGCGGTCACAAAGACCGCTGCTCCATAACACTGTCCGCCTGCTCTGAGCAGGCGGACAGACATCGCCGGAAATCAACCCGATCGAGTACGATCGGGTTGATTGACACCCCCCCCTGCTGGCGGCCGATTGGCCGCGAGTCTGCAGGGGGCGGCGTTGCACCAGCAGCTCTTGTGAGCTGCTGATGCAATGCTGAATACGGCGAGCGTATAGCTCGCCGTATTCAGCGAGGTCTGGCGGACCTGATCCGCACTGTCAGATCAGGTCCGCTAGACCTTGATAAATAGGGGCCATTGGCTGCACACTCTAGTGACCTATTTATAACTGCCCCTAAATGGCCACAGGAGAGAACTTAACCCAAGTTACAACATGACAGCTTACATTGTTTTATAGACACTAAACAATCTGTCAATATGTAAACAACTACTTAAACTTTAAAAAAATACATCTACATGTTATTCTCAGACTAATATTTTCTTTAAATGCATCATTCTATCTAGCATTTGTTAGTGTTTAATGTCCCTTTAAGAATGATTAACAGTTCATAGCTTAAAGGGAAAGTCTAGTGAAAATTAAACTTTCATAATTCAGATTCAATTTCTAAGCCCTTGAAGGCCGCCTCTTATTTAATTGGATTTAACAGTTTTTCACAGCTAGAGGGAGTTAGTTCATGTGTGCCCTATAGATAACATTGTGCTCACTCCTGTGGAGTTACTTATGAGAGGGCACTGATTGGCTAAAATGCAAGTCTATCAAAAGAACTGAAATAATGAGGCAGTCTGAAGAGGCTTAGATACAAGGTAATCACAGAAGTAAAACGTATATTAATATAACTGTGTTGGTTATGCCAAACTGGGGAATGGGTAATAAAGGGATTATCTATCTTTTTAAACAATTATTATTATTATTATCATCAGGTATTTGTAGAATGCCAACAAATTCTGCAGCTCTAAACAATAAAAAATTCTGGAGTAGACTGTCCCTTTAATTACATTTTTTAATTACATCTAAATTCCTTAATGGTACTGAAAAGCACAGTCGCCTAGATTTAGAGTTCTGCTTTAGCCGTCAAAAGCAGCGTTAAGGGGTCCTAACGCTGCTTTTGGCTGCCCGCTGGTATTTAGAGTCAGGCAGGAAAGGGTCTACCGCTCCCTTTCAAGCCGCGACTTTTCCATACCGCAGATCCCCTTACGCCACTTGCGTATCCTATCTTGTCAATGGGATCTTCCTAACGCTGGTATTTAGAGTCTTGGCTGAAGTGAGTGGTAGACCCTCTACCGACAAGACTCCTACCGCCCATGGAAAGGCTGTAGTTAAGAGCTTTATGGGCTAACGCCGGTTTATAAAGCTCTTAACTACAGTGCTCTAAAGTACACTAACACCCATAAACTACCTATGTACCCCTAAACCGAGGTCCCCCCACTATAATACATTTTTTTAACCCCTAATCTGCCGACCGCACATCGCCGCCACCTACAGTATCCCTATGAACCCCTAATCTGCTGCCCCTAACATCGCTGACACTTATATTATATTTATTAACCCCTAATCTGCCCCCCCCCAACGTTGCCACTACCTAACTACACTTATTAACCCCTAATCTGCCGACCGGACCTCGCCGCCACTATAATAAATGTATTAACCCCTAAACCGCCGCACTCCCGCCTCGCAAACCCTATAATAAATAGTATTAACCGCTAATCTGCCCCCCCCCCCAACGTCGCCGCCACCTAACTTCAAGTATTAACCCCTAATCTGCCGACCGGACCTCGCCGCTACTCTAATAAATGTATTAACCCCTAAAGCTAAGTCTAACCCTAACCCTAACACCCCCCTAAATTAAATATAATTTTAATCTAACAAAATAAATTAACTCTTATTAACTAAAGTATTCCTATTTAAAACTAAATACTTACCTGTAAAATAAGCCCTAATATAGCTACAATATAACGAATAATTATATTGTAGCTATTTTAGGATTTATATTTATTTTACAGGCAACTTTGTATTTATTTTAACTAGGTACAATAGATATTAAATAGTTAATAACTATTTAATAGCTACCTACTTAAAATAATTACAAAATTACCTGTAAAATAAATCCTAACCTAAGTTACAATTAAACCTAACACTACACTATCAATAAAACAATTAAATAAACTAAACTAAATTACAAAAAAAAAATAAACACTAAATTACAAAAAATAAAAAAAGATTACAAGAATATTAGACTAATTACACCTACTCTAAGCCCCCTAATAAAATAAAAAAGCCCCCCAAAATAATAAAATTTCCTACCCTATTCTAAATTAAAAAGTAACCAGCTCTTTTACCAGCCCTTAAAAGGGCTCTTTTGCCTGTAAAAAAAAATACAACCCCCCAACATCAAAACCCACCACCCACATACCCCTACTCTAACCCCCCTTAAATAAACCTAACACTACCCCCCTGAAGATCTCCCTACCTTGAGTCGTCTTCACCCAGCCGGGCACCGATGGACCAAACGAGGACATCCGGAGCGACAGAAGTCTTCATCCTATCCGGGCAGAAGAGGACATCCGGACTGGCAGACATCTTCATCCAAGCAGCATCTTCTATCTTCATCTATCCGGAGCGGAGCGGAGCCATCTTCTTCCAGCCAACACGGATCCATCCTCTTCGACAGACGCCTACTCGTCGAATGAAGGTTCCTTTAAATGACGTCATCCAAGATGGCGTCCCTCGAATTCCGATTGGCTGATAGGATTCTATCAGCCAATCGGAATTAAGGTAGGAAAAATCTGATTGGCTGATTAAATCAGCCAATCAGATTCAAGTTTAATCCGATTGGCTGATCCAATCAGCAAATCAGATTGAGCTCGCATTCTATTGGCTGTTCCGATCAGCCAATAGAATGTGAGCTCAATCTGATTGGCTGATTGGATCAGCCAATCAGATTTTTCCTACCTTAATTCCGATTGGCTGATAGAATCCTATCAGCCAATCGGAATTTGAGGGACGCCATCTTGGATGACGTAATTTAAAGGAACCTTCATTCGGCGAGTAGGCGTCGGTTGAAGAGGTTGGATCTGCGTCGGCTGGAAGAAGATGGCTCCGCTCCGGATGGATGAAGATAGAAGATGCCGCTTGGATGAAGATGTCTGCCGGTCCGGATGTCCTCTTCTGCCCGGATAGGATGAAGACTTCTGCCGCTCCGGATGTCCTCTTTTGGTCCATCGGTGCCCGGCTGGGTGAAGACGACTCAAGGTAGGGAGATCTTCAGGGGGGTAGTGTTAGGTTTATTTAAGGGGGGTTTGGGTTAGAGTAGGGGTATGTGGGTGGTGGGTTTTAATGTTGGGGGGGTTGTATTTTTTTTTACAGGCAAAAGTGCTGATTACTTAGGGGCATGCCCCGCAAAAAGCCCTTTTAAGGGCTGGTAAAAGAGCTGGTTACTTTTTGATTTAGAATAGGGTAGGGAATTTTATTATTTTGGGGGGCTTTTTTATTTTATTAGGGGGCTTAGAGTAGGTGTAATTAGCCTAATATTCTTGTAGTCTTTTTTTATTTTTTTGTAATTTAGTGGGGGGGGGGGTTTGTAATTTAGTTTAGTTTATTTAATTGTATGTAATTGTAGGTAATTTATTTAATTAATTTATTGATAGTGTAGTGCTAGGTTTAATTGTAACTTAGGTTAGGATTTATTTTACAGGTAATTTTGTAATTATTTTAACTAGGTAGCTATTAAATAGTTATTAACTATTTAATCGCTATTGTACCTAGTTAAAATAAATACAAAGTTGCCTGTAAAATAAATATAAATCCTAAAATAGCTACAATATAATTATTCGTTATATTGTAGCTATATTAGGGTTTATTTAGTTTTAAATAGGAATACTTTAGTTAATAAGAGTTAATTTATTTCGTTAGATTAAAATTATATTTAACTTAGGGGGGTGTTAGGGTTAGACTTAGCTTTAGGGGTTAATACATTTATTAGAGTAGCGGCGAGGTCCGGTCGGCAGATTAGGGGTTAATACTTGAAGTTAGGTGGTGGCGGCGACGTTGGGGGGGCAGATTAGGGGTTAATACTATTTATTATAGGGTTTGCGAGGCGGGAGTGCGACGGTTTAGGGGTTAATACATTTATTATAGTGGCGGCGATTAGGGGTTAATAAGTGTAGTTAGGTAGCGGCGACGTTGGGGGGGGGCAGATTAGGGGTTAAGAAATATAATATAGGTGTCGGCGATGTTAGGGGCAGCAGATTAGGGGTTCATAAGAATAATGTAGGTGGCGGCGATGTGCGGTCGGCAGATTAGGGGTTAATAATATAATGCAGGTGTCAGCGATAGCGGGGGCGGCTGATTAGGGGTTAATGAGTGTAAGATTAGGGGTGTTTAGACTCGGGGTTCATGTTAGGGTGTTAGGTGCAGACTTAGAAAGTGTTTCCCCATAGGAAACAATGGGGCTGCGTTGGGAGCTTAACGCTGCTTTTTTGCAGGTGTTAGGTTTTTTTTCATCCAAAAATGCCCCATTGTTTCCTATGGGGGAATCGTGCACGAGCACGTTTTGCCAGCTTACCGCTACCTTAAGCAACGCTGGTATTGAGGGTTGAAGTGGCGGTACATTCGGCTCAACGCACCCTTTTTTGTGCCTAACGCAGCCCCTCAGACAACTCTAAATACCAGCATTGTCTTAAGGGTGCGTTGGGAAAAAAAGCAGCGTTAGCTACGCGGGTCTTTACCGACAAAACTCTAACTCTAAACTCTAGGCGAGTGTGTCTTAAGATGAAGTAAATAAATGTTACACAATTTGAGAAATGTAATGCTTTCAGTACAATAATATAGTCACAAACTAGTGAGAGATTTTTAATTACACATAGATTTAAAATATTTAGCTGCAACATGGTAAATATTAATAATAGGACTATAAATATTAGCAATAATGCAACAGTAAGTTAAACAATTATTGTTTGTCCTCTCATTGGCTGTTTTTCCATATACAAGCTGTTCCATTGGCTGCTGCAGAGAATATTCTTTTCTGGTCTGGACTTAAAGCAAGGTGCAAAACTCTTCCGCTGTGTTCTGGAAATACAAAAATACACACTCTTGTCATTTATGGAAACTATCCTTTAGAAAACAAAAATCTATGTTGTAGTGCAGTCTAAGGCAGGTATCTGGCTAATGAATACAAATAGGTATTTTTAGGCCAAGTGATGCAGTTCTCATAACAACTATCATAAAGCATATTTTATACATATAAAGGGATTGGAATTTAAAATGATATTTTCATGATTCAAAGTGTATTATTTTTTTTAAAAACTTACAATTTCTAAGGTCAAATTTGCCTATTCCATGAGGTCTCCTTTGTTGAAACATGGCCCCTTATTATGAAGGTATACTGAGGTAAGCTGAAGAGCGTGAATGTGTCCTGAAGACTATATGCCTGCAGCAGAGTAGTAATATTACAAGCAACCTGTAGAAATTGGCTGCAGCAGCCTGCGCTGAGTGACAACAGGGAACAATCACAGCTATACCTTTAATTTCTACTTTACATGGCCTCCGTTTATTAATGTGTGGATGGACAAGTTCCTAATAAGGGAATCTGCCCACCGTTGATTGTGAGAGTGACCAGTCATGGGAGAGCAGGGGCTGTCAATCATCTTGGTCAGACTAGTCTGGGGTTATAATAAATCAGCAATCTTGGAGCTGGCAACTATCTGCCACAGGATCGCTCATGCCTTAGCAGCTTGAAAAATGGAGCCCATTGTTTGGGCGTTTAATATTCAAAGATAAATGCACTTTTTAAAACACCATCTAGTTTATCATAGAATAGCTGAAGCTACTGTACTCTAAAGCTTTGCTGATCATCTGAATAAAACATTGCTATATGGAGCGCTGCCACATAGTGCCCAAGGCAAGTGCACATGCATGTCTCTTCTATGGCCTTATAAAAAGATGGCAGGTTTCCACCAAGGACACAAAAAGAAAAAGGTACATTTGAAAACAGAATTACATAGGAAAGATTGTTTTGAATCATAAAAAAAAAATCCCAGCTGATAAAGCAGTTGCATAAATAATTAATTAGACATTAAACAGAAATATTCTTGGACTTATTTGCATTGTAAATGGTTAATAGCTGTTGGTAAGAAGGTATTTGATAAAATATCATCTTCAAAAAGTAAACTTTAAAATATTATACTTTATATATTAAAGGGACATGATACCCAAATGTTGAAGCACTTGAAAGTAAAGCATAGTTGTAAAAAGCTAACTAGAAAATATCACCTGAAATATCTAAAAAAAAAGAAAGATATTTTACCCCAAAATTTTCTCAGTAGCCACATCCCATTTCAATGGAAATTTAGCAGCCAATCAGGATGCTAGTCCCAGGACTTGGAAGGGAGCATGGAACTGGCATGTGAAGGCACAATCAAGTTATTTCTCTCCTCAGTTTAAGGAAGTGTACATTTTCAGTGAAATCTCATGAGATCACAGTAAACCAAAGTGTGACATCAGCACTGATGAAGCTTATTGGAAGTAGCTGAATAATACCTTTTCACAGAGCACTTATTATAGTAAGCTGAAATAAATTGAGGTAAAATATCTTCCTTTTTTACATACAGATGTTCAGGTGATATTTTCTTGTCAGCTTTTAACAGTTATACTGCATCACTTTCAAGTTATTTAGCATATGGGAAATATGTCACTTTAATAATAAATGACATAACATTTACAATTATATTATAAAGAAGAACGTATTTACCCTTTTTATTTGTTGTAATGCCATCATTTAATATACCTCACTGTCTATACAAATATTCATAGTTCTGGTTCAGTAGTCATTTATTTTATTTTAAAAAAAAACACATAATTTATGTAAGAACTTACCTGATAAATTAATTTCTTTCATATTGGCAAGAGTCCATGAGCTAGTGATGTATGGGATATACAATCCTACCAGGAGGGGCAAAGTTTCCCAAACCTCAAAATGCCTATAAATACACCCCTCACCACACCCACAATTCAGTTTAACGAATAGCCAAGTAGTGGGGTGTTAAGAAAGGAGTAAAAAGCATCAACAAAGGAATATGGAAATAATTGTGCTTTATACAAAAAAATCATAACCACCATAAAAAGGGTGGGCCTCATGGACTCTTGCCAACATGAAAGAAATTAATTTATCAGGTAAGTTCTTACATAAATTATGTTTTCTTTCATGAAATTGGCAAGAGTCCATGAGCTAGTGACGTATGGGATAGCAATACCCAAGAAGTGGAACTCCACGCAAGAGTCACTAGAGAGGGAGGGATAAAAATTAAAACAGCCATTTTCCGCTGAAAAAAATTAATCCACAACCCAAAACATAAGTTTAGTCTTATAATTGAAAAGAAAAAACTTAAATCAGAAGCAGAAGAATCAAACTGAAACAGCTGCCTGAAGAACTTTTCTACCAAAAACTGCTTCCGAAGAAGCAAATACAGGTGGCCCTCGTTTTACAAAGGTTCAATTTACACCGTTTCAGAATAACAACCTTTTTTTCCAGTCATGTGACTGCTATTGAAAAGCATTGAGAAGCAGTGCATTTATTAAAATAGCCAGTAGGTGGAGCTGTCCGCTTGTGTTGCAGCAAAGCCAAGCAAGATTAAATTAATCAGTTTAACCAGACCTGAGCTATCGAGCAGATTTCAAAGGAACAAGATCTTCCTGTCTATAAATCAGTCCAGATTGGAATGCATAGAAAGAACTGTTTGCTGAAAAATGCAAGTGAAGTCTGTGTTGTGTGATTATTTTATTAGGTTTATAATGCTGTTTAGCAAATGTTTTTGTTCATTTAACTTAGTTTAATTATATATTCTGTATTGTGTGATTATTTTATTAGGCTTATAATGCTGTTTAGCATTTAAAGTCTTCATTTCAAAGCTTTAAAAATAATGTATTAGGTGTTACTTATGACAATTTTGAGAGGGGCCTGGAACCTATCTCCCTCACTTCCCATTGACTTACATTATAAAATGGGTTTCAATTTACAACGGTTTCGATTTACAACCATTCCTTCTGGAACCTAACCCCGGCGTAAACTGAGGGCTACCTGTACATCAAAATGATAGAATTTAGTAAATGAATGCAAAGAAGACCAAGTTGCTGCTTTGCAAATCTGATCAACTGAAGCTTCATTCTTAAAAGCCCACGAAGTGGAGACTGATCTAGAAGAATGAGCTGTAATTCTCTGAGGCGTGGTTTTACCCGACTCCAAATAAGTTTGATAAATCAAAAGCTTTAACCACGATGCCAAAGAAACAGCAGAAGCCTTCTGACCTTTCCTGGAACCAGAAAAGCTAACAAATAGACTGGAAGTCTTTCTGAAAACTTTAGTAGCTTCAACATAATATTTCAGAGCTCTTACCACATCCAAAGAATGTAAAGATCTCTCCAATGAATTCTTAGGATTAGGACACAAGGAAGGGACAACAATTTCTATATTAATGTTGTTAGAATTCACAACCTTAGGTAAGAATTTAAATGAAGTTCGCAAAAATGCCTTATCCTGATGAAAAATCAGAAAAGGAGATTCACAAGAGAGAGAGCAGCTAATTCAGAAACTCTTCTAGCAGAAGAGATGGCCAAAAGGAACAACACTTTCCAAAAAAGTAGTTTAATGTCCAAAGAATGCATAGGCTCAAATGGAGGAGTCTGTAAAGCCTTTAAATTCAAATTAAGACTCCAAGGAGGAGAGATTGATTTAATAACAGGCTTGATACAAACCAATGGAACTATTTGTCTAAACGTCACCCTGGACGCTCTCTTCTTTTGACAGATCCGTAACATTTCATAAAAAAGGCGAACCTGAAATGGAACTATTTGTTTAAACATTATTCATTATGACTTACGTCATTTCGCTACGGTGTGCAGAATCACATGACAAAAGCAGACCTGAAATGGAACTATTTGTCTAACACTACTCGATTGAGGACTATTTATTGGGAATTCCTCTATTGGCTATTGCATAGCAACACTCATTTTCATTGGTTGATATATATATTCATACCTAACCATTTGATTTTACACCAAAATTTTAATTCATTTGGCGGCATAATCTGAAATTTAACTTTGCGATCATGTAACATTTGGTTAGGGATGAATATGAATCATATCAGATGTTTACAATTTAATCTTTTGTGAGTCCAATTTCCTGTTTAACACAGGAAGTTGGAACATAGACCACCTGTTTTAAACCGGCCATAATTATCACAGCTTAAAAAACTTTTCAACTGTTTTTACCTGTTTTATATATGCTATTGAAAAAGACGTTTGCATAAGTTAAAACACGTTGAGCTAATAAATATATTTTTATCTAAATTGGAACATCATTTCGTTCTTTTGCTGTGACAGTGCCGGAAGTTCAATTTTGATGGAGTAAGTTACTACTTATTTTATTATCACAGATTTTGCATATTTTTCACTGGAGTTTTTTTTTTTTTTAAAGATTTCTTTATTTACCAGCATTGAGTACAGAAACATAGAACATTCTATTCAAAACTTAATGTCATTATACAAAAGCAAGACATTTATCATATCCTGATAAAAAAACAAAATACATGTCTTTTGTTAACGAAACAATATTAAATGTACCCAATGAAGGCATTTTATATATATATTATGCATCATTACAGACAATACTGAAAGAGAAAAAGAAAAAAAGAATAAATGAAAGATTGTTTCTCTTACACTCATGTCCTATAAATTAATTACCTGATCCTTTTGCTCTTTATCAAAATATAGAGTGATATGTGCGGGGTGGAACATGGGGGGGGGGGAAAGAGAGAGAGAAAAAAAAAAAAGGGAGAGAGGAGTTAAATGTTACCATCTATCTAATATCACTATTTCAGAGTATCTAAAGGGATAAATTAACTGATTTATTTCTTCTGGTGGGAAGATCTTAATGAATGTGGACTACTTTCGAAAAAAAAGTGTTATATCTCTTTCAGATGTTAGGGTTGTGTCCATCTGTTCAGTAATACACTGTTTTTTCATATAGTTTTTAATCTCTAATATACTAGGTGTCATAGAACCTCGCCAATTCTTAAAGATTAAATTTCTTGTTGCCAGAATCGTTACATTTCTAGCCATCTTGTGTTCAGGGGCCAAGGAAGATTCTCTAAGGAAGACAACCTCTGCCAGAGAAATAGAGATAGAATATATCTTCAATACTTTTTTAAGCCAAAACTCTACTTTCCGCCATAATTGTCTTATCTTGGGACATGCCCATATCATGTGTATTATATCAGCTGCTGGATATGCACATTTCGGGCAAGTATTAAATTTATAATTGTGCCATTTGGATCTTTTCAATGGAGTATAGTAAGATCTATATAAGAGTTTGATATGTGATTCTCTCCAACTTACAGATAGAGTTGTTTGGGCTGTTGCAATTATGGACTTTTCTACCTGTTCTATCTCTATGTTTAATCCTGGGGATAGACAATTCCAACTCTGTGTTATCTGGCTTAAATTTAAGCTTCCCTGATTGCCAGCTCATACCAAGGTGAAATAGAAGTTAAGTCATTTTTGGCTAGAATGGGCCAGCTGTCTAATTTTCCCCATGACCATGACCACCCAAATTTTTCAGTAAGAGAAAAAAGATAGTGCCTGGCCTGTAGATAGGCAAAAAAATCTTTGTTACTTAATTGATATTCTTGTCTTAATTTGTCAAAAGCTTTTACTGATAAGGTTTCTTGCTCTATAAGTTGAGAGATGAAAATTAACCCCTTCCCTTGCCAGGTCTGGAATATCCAAGATTGTGTTCCTTGTTGAAATTCTGGATTACCACATAAGCATTGAAATTTTCGAATAGAGAGATCAATACCCACTTTTTGTCCATACTTCTTCCAGGCCTGTATTATCGTATAAATCGATTTGAGACATTTCACCTTTTTTGGGATTAATTGAACTGGGCAGTGAATTAGAGCCATAGGGTTGTAAGGGTATATAATATTTTTTTCCAGCGTATTATTTGTGAAGTAATCTTTATTTACAATCCAATCTATCGCAATGCGTGAGAGAAAAACTAAGCTGTATTTGCTAAGATCAGGTAAAGCCAGTCCCCCATATTTTTTGGGTAGCTATAACTTATATAACGAAATACGGGGCCTTTTACATTTCCATATGAAATATCTTAAACCTTTGTTCAGTTTTTTTCCAATCTTTAACTTTCAATATGAACGGTATGTTTTGTAACGGAAAAATAATTTTTGGAAGGAGAACCATTTTAAATATAGCAATGCGTCCTGATAGAGAGAGTGGAAGATTTTGCCAACTATTCATATATTCTATTATCTTTGATAATATAGTAGAGATATTAAGACCATACCACTCTTTTGGGTTAGCTGATACATTAATTCCAAGATATCTGAAATATGACACTACCTCCTTAAAAGGTGTCGCGTGGAGGGAGGTCTCATTTTTCCTAATCCACATTATTTCCGATTTGGAGTTATTTACTTTATAACCAGTAAAAGTTCCAAAGGAGTTGATAATTGACAATAATTTTGGAATGTTCTTTTCTGTATCTGAAATATAAATCAGCACATCATCAGCATATAAAGCAATCTTTTGCTCTGCTGAACCAATCTTTATTCCCTCAAGAGATTGCCTAATTTTAAGAGCTAGCGATTCAATCGCTAAATCGAATAAAAGAGGTGATAGTGGGCATCCTTGTCTTGTGCCTCTCTGAAGATTAATTAGATTAGATTCTAAGTTGTTGACAATCAATTTAGTAGATGAATTATTACATATATTATCAATAAGGGAGATCAAGTTATCTTTAAAGCCAAAATTAGATAATGAGGTTAAAATATGCTGATGATGTACTGAGTCAAATGCTTTTTCTGCGTCAAGCGCGATAATTGCTAAGTCAGATTTCTCTTGTCCTATAATCTCTTGTGAATTATAAAAATACTCAATAATTAAGAGCAATTCTCTGATTTTGGCCGTTAAGTTACGCTTAGGTAAGAATCCTGCCTGATCTTTGTCAATTAATACTCCTATTTCATGTTGAAGCCTTTTAGCTAAAATTGATGTCAACAGCTTATAATCAGTTTTCAATAACGCGATGGGGCGGTAAGACTCCTTTTTCAAAGTATCTTTTCCTGGTTTCAAGATTAACACTGTGTTAGATACAGCAAAGTTCTGGGAAATAGTCTTATTTTCTATATAATAGTAGTTAAAAAGATTTCTCAAATGAGGAATTAAGACATGTGACAGTATCTTATAGAACTCACTAGGCAGAGAATCAGGCCCCGGTGCTTTATCCAATTTCAGATTTTTAATGGCATTAGCAATTTCTTGATCAGAAATGGGGGCATTAATTTTGGCTATCGCTTCGTCATTCAGACGTGGATATTCGAGCCCTTTCCAAAATAATTCTGCAGTTTTCAGATCCGACTCCCTAGATGAATATATATCCCTATAATAGACAGAGAAAGCCTCAAGAATTTCATTTGGGTCTTTAAGTATAATATCTTGCTCAAGAAGTGAATCAATAGCAGAGCTCCCCTGTGTATTTTTAACTAGTTTAGCTAATAGTTTACCTGCCTTGTCCCCGTATCGATAAAACTTAGGTCTGTATTTAAAATCAGCTTGAACCGAGGTATGCATTAAAAAAGTATCTCTAACTCTCTTAGCAGAGGTATATCTCCTCCAATTTGCAGATGTGGGTTGTGCTAGATATTTATTGTAAGAATTGGTGAGTGACCTCAGTGTTTCATTTTCCCTGTGTGTATTTTTTCGTTTAAGATTAGCCATATAGGCAATGATGTCCCCTCTAATTACTGCTTTGCCTGCCTCCCATAATAGGCTTGGGTCATTAACTGATCCAAGATTTAATGCAAAAAATTCCGTCATTCTAGTAGTCAACCAGTTTTTAAATTTTAAGTTTTTTATTAGAAATTTAGGAAAAAAGAAGCGCTGTGATTTGTGTATTTTATTACTTAGTGGAATACTTAGAGTAATTGGGGCATGATCTGATATAGTGACTTGCGTTATCTTAGCTAAGGCTCCTATTTTTAATAGATTCTCATTGACTAGAAATAAGTCAATTCTTGACAGGGAATTCACACTCCTAGCTTTACAAGTAAATTCTCTTTCAGTTGGATTTTGAATCCTCCATATATCTTTAAGAGCTAGATTCCTAAATAGAGTTTTGAACATTTTATTTTCCAATTTATCTCTTTTAGAGATATGAGTAATATTTGTTTGCCTGTACCTATCTAGGGGACTTTGTGAGGTCATATTAAAATCCCCTGCTACAATTATATTGCCTTCCCCATATTGTAAGATTTTATTTTGTAAAATTTCCCAGAATCTTGGTTAAAATTTATTAGGAGCATATATATTACATAGAGTAAATATAGAGTTTAAAATTTTTATTTTTAAAATCAAAATTCTACTTTCCAGATCATTAACTTCCAGCAATACTTCACATGGGATGTTTTTTTCCTAATAGAATAGCTACTCCTCTTTTTCTACCTATACTAGGTGTAAAGAATACTTCCTTGACCCATGAAAATCTTAATTTCAATGATTCTGCTGGAGTTAAATGTGTCTCCTGAATGAAGGCAATGTCTGTATTGAGTTTCCTCAATTGTGAGATCATCATTTTACGCTTTATTGGAGTAGATATCCCTCCAATGTTCCAGGAGGATAAGATCAATTTTCTTACTTTAGCCACCATTTATAAGGGGAAAGGAAGAATAAGCTGATAGAAAGAAAAATAATAATAAAATTTTAAAAAAAAACATCCCCCCCTATCCCTACCCCCCTTTCTGCGCTTGTCAACCTTACCCATCAGAGATAAAAAGAGAAAAAAACACAGAAAAAGGAAAATACATCCAACCGTGTATAAAGCTGAGAGACATTTTGATATATCAATATTTACAACAGGGTTATTATCATATATACCATTTCCCTTCCCCTTTCTCTCCTTTAAATCAACACTACTTAGTGCATTTCTCAGTATAACATTTTTCTGCCTCAGATACATTATCAAAAAAATAGATGTGACCCTGCATTTCTACCTTACGTTTAGCTGGATAAACAAGTGTAGCAAATAGTCCCTCTTTAATCAGTCTGCCACAAATTGGGGAGAGCTCCCTCCTTTTTAGGGAGGTTTCATAAGCAAAATCTTGAAAAACCAAGATCTTATTTCCTTCTAATAGAATAGGCACGTTTTTACGTGAAAATTGCATGATCCTAATCTTGTCCTGGTAATTCAGATATCTCACTATTATAGGTCTGGATCTAATTTTATCTCCACCTGATGAGGGAGATCTCCCCAGTCTGTGTGCCCGTTCTACGGCTAGGGGTAGTATTTCTTGCGGCATCTTAAAAAGTTTATGAAGAGTCTCTGCTGTAAACTTTATTAGATCTGCGTATTGAGTAGTTTCCGGAACCCCATTATCCTAACGTTATTTCTCCTAGACTGATTCTCTAAATCCTCGATTTTCCTTTGTAATTCTATCAGTGAAAGTGAGTTGGCCTGTACTTTAGTGTCGTGAGATACTGTGAGGTCTTCCAAATCTGATACTCTCTGCTCAATCTCCTGAATCCTTGCAGAGAATTGCTTAACTTCTACTGATAATGCGTGTATATCTTGTTTTATCTCTAATCTAAGAGATTCAAATTTTGGGTTCAGGGCTTCAATGATATCACTCACAATTAGCTGTGGATTTATCGCGTCAGTCTGCTTTAAGAAAGGGGCTGGCTCAGGGTGTAATTCGACCAAAGTTTCAGCTGTTGTCTTATTCCTTCTGTCTCTAGGTCTGGAAGCCATGGTTGGTGAAGTGATTTTGGTGTGAGATGGTGAATTTAAAAATGTATCCATAGGTGTGTTGACGGAATAGATAAAAAAAAAAGAAGATGTGCAATATAAGAAGTTTAGAGTTAATTGTGATTGTGATTAATTTTTGAGAGGGTGGAAGTGATGGGCAAAGGGGAAGAGAGAAGAAAAAAAAAAAATTGGAGACTAAGGGAGTGTAGTGAAGAAGTGAAGAAGTGAAGATCCCCACCCCCTTCTACAGGGGGTGAGGAGGGAGGTGAAGGAAAATAAGAAAGTCAAGTGACAAAATAGTGCCAAGTAAGTGTTATTATTGTTATAAAGTGTATAAGATCACCAGGGATCCCAGATCCAGATATCAATTATCTTATATTAGTTGTATTTAACCTTGAGCCCTTAAATCAGCAGTCTAGATTTTACAGAGTTATTCTCACTTAGTCTATTTTAAACTATCTTACATAGTAGAGAGCCCAACTCAGTTAGTACTATAATGTACCTGTACACTTAAAGTGAAGATAATTTCCTGAATACTCAATTAATCCTATATTGTACTTGTACACTTAAAGTGAAGATAATTTCCTAACTACTCGATTAGTACTATATTGTACCTGTACACTTAAAGTGAAGATAATTTCCTAAATATAGTAAACTTATTATCTTATTTGTAGTCACTGTTTTTAGAGAGATCTTTCAGAGACTTACTATGTCTGGTGTTTCTTTGTTGTATAGGGGATTAATAGAAGCTGGATGAATGGCCTAACTTCTCAATTATTACCAAGAATAAGTCCCAGTTCTCATCCCATATGATCTGATTCTTATATTCTTATATTTGGCAAGTATGAAAAAGTGAATATGCACTTCCCTAGAGACAGAATACATTTTTCAGTTTCTTAATAAATTGTTTTCTTTCAACAACAGTAGTAAGTCCCAATTGACATTACACACAATCTAATTTTTACATTTCAAAAGTATCTCTGTCTAATTATCTAAATGAATACCTTATGTGTTACCAGGTTATATTAGTCAGAGCTTTTGGGGATTCTGCTTTGCTGTTATATATAGTGTGCTTATATCTCCATAGAAGCCAAATGACCGTTGTTAGATAATTTTGGGTGTAATCCTGTAGAACTAGTCCTAGGTTCATAAATGATAGGTTTGAAGTTTTTCAGGAGGGGGGGGTTCGCTATTGTTGGGTCATGACACAAAGAAAGAGAGTAAGGAGATCCTAGATATCTACAATCAACTATACATTTGAGTATGCCTAACACATCATATACCCCTTTCCCTCCTTTCCCTACCCTTTTTAAATTTCAAATTTCCCCAAGGCAACCTTAAAATGCTTTAAGGACAAATGTGGTTAACTAATTAACAAACACTTAGGGGGTTATAGCATGAGAAGATACATTTCAAATGAAGTAGCTAAATGCATTATAAGCATCCACATTGTAACCACTATACCATAAGGGAAAAAAAGACAAGAAAAAATGCATTATAAGTAAGACGACCAGTTCCTTAGCTCTAGTCTGAAGATGTATTAACAGAGAGTCCCAGAGTTACTTATTTCTCCTTTCTTTTTTTTCTCTTTTCTTTCCCCCCCCCCCCCCCCTTGAAGACCTGTTTTTTCGTTATATTTTTAAGTCTTACTTATACTGCAAAGGTGGCCAGTGAAAGTCTCTTTTTTTTGTTTTTTTCTCTCCCTTAGTGTCCCTTATCAGATGGAAGTAATGTCCTCTTGCAAATATGTGTTATGTCTCTCGGTGGGCCTCTAGACCACTCACAAACAGTTTTTAAATCTAGAGTTTTATCCTGCAGTTCCTCCTGAGAGGTTTAGCTGCCGTTTCCCAAAGACATGCCAAGAGAACAGTACTGGAGCACTCACCCCCTCTCGTGCTGCCTGCCTGCCCTCCGTGTTCCTCGTCGAGCTGCAGATCCTTGTTGGCAAGGTCAAAACCATAAGGGGGCCGCCTCTGAGACCTTCTGCTTCACGGCTCCGTTCGGAATTCCAGCCTCTACTCCCCTCTCGCAGCAACTGTGGGAGGGGATAGAGAAGCGTCTCGACCAAACACCCTCAGCAACGGAGAGAGCAAACTCCACACCCGGTCTCCGATCCAGGACCGGTCCCTGCTCCCTCCCATGCAGCACCGGTGGGGGAGGGGGCGGGGCAAACACCGGGTATCAGGAGCACCGGGCTAGACAGAAGGAAAGTCTTCAGCGGCACAGCAGGTAAAATTGCAAAATTACAGAGCGGTCTTCGACCCCCGTGTTAACCTGGCGGGGCAGGCAGGTAGGGGGGGGGGGGAGAGAAAAATTAATGCCTGGGCAGTCAGGGAAAGAAAGAAACTCCTCCGGGGGAGATAGAGTGCGTTAAGGCTGAGGAACAGGTGGAGTACGGCACACCTGATTTAGCCAGATAGGACAAGTAAATTCAACTGAAGTAAGCCTAGATGACTGGTATTAGGCATACACCAGTGGGTTGACAGTCCACTGGTAGAGGTTCCAGAGACGTTTTTATTGACTATCCCAAAAAGCAGCCCCAGGGCTGGGGCACGGCGCGAAAATTTCCACTGCCACAGGCTGTAGGACTGGAGCTGTGAGCACAGCAACACCTGTCTGGCTCCTCCTCTACCGGAACCTCTCACTGGAGTTTTATCTTGCTCCCAGTTTACCAAACCTCTGTGGATTACAGCTACCAGACATCTGAGTGGCACACTTCAGACAAGCGGACACCATGCAACTTATGTAGTGAGTATATTGCACTCTTATTAATTGGCTTTAACATACACGCCAAGCCCTTTTCTCTTTATCATCAGAGGGATTATACAACCTGAGACTAATTCCTAAAGACCTGCGCCATCTACTACTGCAATCCTATCTTAACCACAGTCCCTGGGGAGAGACTGAAAGAAGGCAGCGGTCTAAACACAAGGAGCGTATTAGTTCTTAGTCCATTTGTAACAGATTGTTGTTGTTTTTTACCATCTTCCAATATCTTTCTAGAAACAGATTTACGAGCCTGTAACATAGTATTAATCACTGAGTCAGAGAAACATCTATGACTAAGTACTAAGCATTCAATTTCCATACCTTCAAATTTAATGATTTGAGATCCTGATGGAAAAACTGACCTTGCGATAGAAGGTCTGGCCTTAAAGGAAGTGGCCAAGGTTGGCAACTGGACATCCAAACAAGATCCACATACCAAAACCTGTGAAGCCATGCTGGAGCCACCAGCAGCACAAACGATCGCTCCATTATGATTTTGGAGATCACTCTTGGAAGAACTAGAGGCGGGAAAATATAAGCAGGATGATAACACCAAGGAAGTGTCAACGCATCCACTGCTTCCGCCTGAGGATCCCTGGACCTGGACAGGTACCTGGAAAGTTTCTTGTTTAGATGAGATGCCATCAGATCTATTTCTGGAAGCCCCCACATCTGAACAATTTGAGAAAACACATCCTGGTGGAGAGACCATTCTCCCGGATGTAAAGTCTGACGACTGAGATAATCCGCTTCCCAATTGTCTATACCTGGGATATGAACCGCAGAAATTAGACAGTAGCTGGATTCCACCCAAACAAGTATCCGGGATACTTCCCGCCCTGATGATTGACATATGCCACAGTTGTGATTGTATCTGTCTGAAAACAAATGAACGGTTCTCTCTTCAACAGAGGCCAAAATTGGTAATCTCGCCTCTTGAGATTCCCAAACCCCTTGTGCTGTCAGAGATCCCCAAACAGCCCCCCAACCTGAAAGGCTTGCATCTGTTGTGATCACAGTCCAGGTTGGACGAACAAAAGAGGCCCCTAGAATTATACGATGGTGATCTAACCACCAAGTCAGAGAGAGTCGAACATTGGGATTTAAGGATATTAATTGTGATATCTGTGTATAATCCCTGCACCATTTGTTCAGCATACAAAGCTGGAGAGGTCTCATATGAAAACGAGCAAAGGGGATCGCGTCCGATGCTGCAGTCATGAGACCTAAAACTTCCATGCACAAAGCCATTGAAGGGAATGATTGAGACTAAAGGTTCCGACAAGCTGAAACCAATTTTAATCATCTCTTGTCTGTTAGAGACAGAGTCATGGACACTGAATCTATCTGAAAACCTAAAAAGGTTACCCTTGTCTGAGGAATCAAAAAACTTTTTGGTAAATTGATCCTCCAACCATGTCTTTGAAGAAACAACACTAGTTGATTCGTGTGAGATTCTGCAGAACGTAAAGACTGAGCAAGTACCAAGATATCGTCCAAATAAGGAAACACCGCAATACCCCGCTCTCTGATTACAGAGAGTAGGGCACTGAGAACCTTTGAAAAAATTCTTGCAGCTGTCGCTAGACCAAAAGGAAGAGCAACAAATTGGTAATGCTTGTCTAGAAAAGAGAATCTCAGGAACTGATAGTGATCTGGATGAATCGGAATATGAAGATATGCATCCTGTAAGTCTATTGTGGACATATAATGCCCTTGCTGAACAAAAGGCAGAATAGTCCTTATAGTCACCATCTTGAAAGTTGGTGCTCTTACATATCGATTCAAAATCTTTAGATCCAAAAGTGGTCTGAATGAATTTTCCTTCTTTGGGACAATGAATAGATTTGAATAAAACCCCAGACCCTGTTCCTGAAACGGAACTGGCATTATTACCCCTGATAACTCCAGGTCTGAAACACACTTCAGGAAAGCCTGAGCCTTTACTGGGCTTGCTGGAATGCGTGAGAGAAAACATCTTCTCACAGGCGGTCTTACTCTGAATCCTATTCTGTACCCCTGAGAGACAATACTCTGAATCCATTGATTTTGGACCGAATTGATCCAAACATTTTTGAAAAATCTTAATCTGCCCCCCCACCAGCTGAACTGGAATGAGGGTCGCACCTTCATGCGGACTTGGGGGCTGGCTTTGATCTCTTAAATGGCTTGGATTTATTCCAATTTGAGGAAGGTTTCCAACTGGAAACAGATTCCTTGGGGGAAGGATCAGATTTCTGTTCCTTATTTTGTCGAAAGGAATGAAACCGATTAGAAGCTTTAGATTTACCCTTAGCTCTTTTATCCTGAGGCAAAAAACTCCCTTCCCCCAGTGACAGTTGAAATAATTGAATCCAACTGAGAACCAAATAACTTATTACCTTAGAAAGAAAAAGGTAGCAATCTGGACTTAGAAGTCATATCAGCATTCCAAGATTTAAGCCACAAAGCTCTTCTAGCTAAAATAGCTAAAGACATAGATTTAACATCAATTTAGATGATATCAAAAATGATTAGCATGTTGGAAAAAGCGAACAATGCTAGACAAATCAGAATCCAATTCTTGTTGCACTAAATGTTCCAACCAAAAAGTTGATGCAGCTGCAACATCAGCCAAAGAAATTGCAGACCTGAGAAGATGACCAGCATATAAATAGGCTTTCCTTAGATAAGATTCAAGTTTTCTATCTAAAGGATCCTTAAAAGAAGTACTATCTTCCGTAGGAATAGTAGTACATTTATCAAGAGTAGAGATAGCCCCATCAACTTTAGAGATTTTTTCCCAAAACTCTAAAGAAACTGCTGGCAAAGGGTACAATTTTTAAACCTTGAAGAAGGAACAAAAGAAGTACCAGGTCTATTCCATTCCTTAGAAATCATATCTGAAATAGCATCAGGAACTGGAAAAACCTCTGGAATAACCACAGGAGGTTTATAAACAGAATTTAAATGTTAACTAGTCTTAATATCAAGAGGACTAGTTTCCTCCATATCCAATGTAATCAACACTTCTTTTAACAAAGAGCGAATATACTCCATTTTAAACAAATAAGAAGATTTGTCATTGTCAATATCTGAGGCAGGATCTTCTGAACCAAATAGATCCTCATCAGAGAAGGATAATTTAGTATGTTGTCGGTCATTTGAAATTTCATCAACTTTATGAGAAGTTTAAAAAGACCTTTTACTTTTATTAGAAGGCAGAAAGGCAGACAAAGCCTTCTGTATAGAATCAGAAATAAATTCTTTTAAATTTACAGGTATATCTTGTGCATTAGATGTTGAGGGAACAGCAACAGGTAATGAACTACTACTGATGGATACATTTTCTGCATGTAAAAGTTTATCATGACAACTATTACAAACCACAGCTGGAGAAATAACCTCCACAAGTTTACAACAAATGCACTTAGCTTTGGTAAAACCGTTATCCGGCGGCAGAGTTCCAACAGTGATTTCTGAGACAGGATCATATTGAGAGATCTTGCAAATGTAAGAGAAAAAAACAAAATATAAAGCAAAATGATCAATTTCCTTATATGGCAGTTGCAGGAAAGGGAAAAAAATGCAAACAGCATAGCCCTTTGACATAGATAAAAGGCAAGAGGCATATAGGAATGGGGTCTTAAATAATGAAAATATTTGGTGCCAAGTATGACGCACGGCACAAACAGAAAGATATTTTTTGGCGGCAAAAACGTCCGGAAATGACACACTCGCGTCACAGAAGACGCAACCTTGTGAAGGACTCGGTGTCAACTAAGACGCCGGAAATGATGAAATTGCGTCAACGAACGTAACTTCGCGCCAAAAAAATCTTGTGCCAAAAATGACGCAATAAAGTTTAGCACTTTGCGCCCTCGCGAGCCTAATTCTGCCCGCGAAATGAAAAGATAGTCAATTTGAAAAAGACTACACCCCAGGTAAGAAATATATTTTTCCTAAAAAAACATTTCCCAGATATGAAACTGACAGCCTGCTAAAGGAAATATACTGAAAACCTGAATCATGGCAAATATAAGTACAATACATATATTTAGAACTTTATAAAATACATAAAGTGCCAAACCATAGCTGAGAGTGTCTTAAGTAATGAAAACATACTTACCAAAGACACCCATCCATATATAGCAGATAGCCAAACCAGTACTGAAACGGTTATCAGTAGAGGTAATGGAAAATGAGAGTATATCGTCGATCTGACAAGGGAGGTAGGAGATGAATCTGGTTATCAGTAGAGGTAATGGAAAATGAGAGTATATCGTCGATCTGACAAGGGAGGTAGGAGATGAATCTCTACGACCGATAACAGAGAACCTATGAAATAGATCCCCGTGAGGAAAACCACTGCATTCAATAGGTGATACTCCCTTCACATCCGTCTGACATTCACTGTACTCTAAGAGGAATCGGGCTTCAAAATGCTGAGAAGCGCATATCAACGTAGAAATCTTAGCACAAACTTACTTCACCACCTCCATAGGAGGCAAAGTTTGTAAAACTGAATTGTGGGTGTGGTGAGGGGTGTATTTATAGGCATTTTGAGGTTTGGGAAACTTTGCACCTCCTGGTAGGATTGTATATCCCATACGTCACTAGCTCATGGACTCTTGCCAATTACATGAAAGAAATAGTTTTATATTCTGCCTATTATAACATATTACTCATATTTTAATTAACAATTTATGTTATATTTGTGCATCACACAATGGGCAAGATTATGATAAATTCGCTAGAAGCTTTTTGAGCGTGTCAGGTAGCGTGTGTATTACAAGTGGAAAGTAAAAAGTTTTCGCACAAGCGCAAACCCGGGTTGATTTGAATAGCCAATAGAATTTCAGTAGCTCTCATCCTATTGGCTGATTTGAACAGCCAATAGGATTTGAGTAACTTTCATCCTATTGGCTGATTTAAATTTGAAGATTCAAATCAGCCAATAGAAATTCAAGGGACGCCATTTTTAATTGCGTACCTTGAATTCTCAATCCAGTGTACGGCGGCGATCATACGAAGAAGATCCTCCACTCTCCATGGCTCCAGGGTCGCCGGTCTTCAGTTCATGGCTTGCCGATCTTCAGTTCCAGACTCGTCGGTCTTCATCTCCGCCCTCCGCTCCGGATGTTCCTGGAAGAAGAGGTCGCCGATTGGAAGGAGACTTCACCGCATGGGACAGGACCTTCTCCGCCGGACTTCAAGAATGGTGAGTATTAACCTGGGGGTTAGACTTAGTTTTTTTTTTATTTAGATAGGGTGAGCAGTAAAAGAGCTAAATGCCCTTTTAAGGGCAATGCCCAACAAATGCCCTTTTCAGGGCAATTGGTAGTTTAGGTTTTTTTAGTGTTAGGTTCTTTTATTTGGGAGGGGGGTTACTGTTACTTTGTGTATTGTTTGTGAAAGAGCTGATTATCTTGGGGCAATGCCCTGCAAAAAGCCCTTTTAAGGGCTACTGGTAGTTTATTCTTAGAGTAGTGGGTGTTTTTATTTTGGGGGTTTTTTTCTCATAGGGATAAGGTATAATTCTTTTAAATTTGGTAATTTTGTTTTTAATTTTATGTAATCTTAGATTTTTTTTATTTTATGTAATTGTAGCTTAAAGGGACTGTCTACACCAGAATTTTAATTTTGAATAGACTTCCCCTTTAATTTATACTTAGTTTAATTTAATTTTTAAAGTAGTGTTAGTTTTTTTTATTTTAATAGTAACTAGTATTTTGTAATTTAGGTAATTTGGGTTCATTTAGGGGGTGTTAGGCTAGGGGGCTTAGTAATTTATTTATTTGCGTTTTAGGGGTTAATACTTTTGATAGGTGTATTGAGATGTGGGCTTTGGTGGTTTAGGGGTTAATACTTTTGATAGGTGTATTGCGTTGTGGGCTTTGGCGGTTTAGGGGTTAATACTTTTGATAGGTAGTTTGCAATGTTGGGGTTGGCGGATTAGGGGTTAATAATTTAGTTATTATTTAGGGAGGAAGCAGGACCCATTTGGTGGAGCTACCCAGTCGGGGTATCCGTCACATTGGCTGGAAGAGGTGGGATCTTCTTCTTTCATGTGATTCCTGCTGACAGAGGAGAAGGGCCACAGTAGCCGGTAAGTATGAAAGTCAAATTTCTAAGGAAAGTACAGGAGGCGCTGGCCCAGCTGGACGGTCCTATTTACCAACAGGACGTGTTGGAATAGAGGGACCTGATCTGCCGGGAACTCTGGTGGGAGGCTCTTCAACAGGAGCAGGACAATGGAAAGGTCCTCCCCACGAATGACACAAGGTTCCGGGTTCGACTGACCGTGAGAGTGCCTTTCCTGGGAAAACAGCCAAAGAAGGAATGGTTATCTGTTCTACATAGACTGGTCCAGCAAGAGATGTGGGTGGAGGACGGCTATCGGGCCCTCCAATGGCTCGCTATGCAAGCGCAGCCATGGCTGGAGGATGGCTCCCTCACAGAGGGCTTTGGCTTCGGCGGCCCTGGATTGCTATTTACAAAAAGGACAGATGACCCACAGTTTGGGAGTGAGACGGACCAGGGTCTGGAGGATATCTCTGGGCTCCAAGAGGAACTGCTGGATCTCTTGGAGGAATCCTGGCTACTAGACGATCTGGATTTTATAATTGACCAGGAAGAGGCACTGGTCAAGGAATACAAGAGGCTGTTAGATCTCGCTAAGCAGCGCGCCAGGGGTATACAGATCTGGGGTGCAGCCCTCTGGGATTCATGGAGCTTGACTGTGGAGGAATGGCAACAAAGAAAAAGGGAACCAGGGCTGCTGGATCTCGATCAGCAGTCTGGCTCCGAGCTTATGGTCTTGGACCAGGGGGCCACCCTAGCAGAAGCGCTAGCAACAGGGCAGAGAGCCACCGGCCTCTGCCCAGCCCTTGCAGCAGCTCTGGTAAACCAGGGAGATGAGGTAGTCGTCCTCCCTCCCCTTACACAGAACCCCTTGCAGGGAGAAACGGATGTCAATAACTCTCCCCAGCGGCAGAACCCCTTCCCGGGAGTGGAGACAGTCGGTCTCTCTCCCCAGCGGCAGAGCCAGGTACAAGGAGAGGAGACAACCGGTCTCTCTCCCCAGCGGCAGAGCCATCCCCAGGGAGAGGAGGTAGTCGTCCTCCCTCCCCTTACACAGAACCCCTTCCTGGGAGTGTGTATATATATATACACACACAGTTGTATGCAAAAGATTAGGCACCCCTGACAATTTCCATGATTTTCATTTAAAAATAATTGGGGGTTTGGATCAGCAATTTCATTTTGATCTATCACAGCAATATTTCAGTAGTGAAATGAGGTTTATTGGATTAACAGAAAATGTGCAATATGCATCAAAACAAAATTAGACAGGTGCATAAATGTGGACACCCTTGTTATTTGGTTGATTTGAATAACTGTAACTACGTAGCAATGATTAATTGGAACACACAATTGGTTTGGTGAGCCCATTAAGTCTTGAACTTCATAGACAGGTGCATCCAATCATGAGAAAAGGTATTTAAGGTGGCCAATTGCAAGTTGTTGTTCTCTTTGACTCTCCTCTGAAGAGTGACAATATGGGGGCCTAAAAACAACTCTCAAATGACCTGAAAACAAAGATTGTTCAACATTATGGTTTAGGGGAAGGCTACAAAAAGCTATCGCAGAGATTTAAGCTGTCAGTGTCCACTGTGAGGAACATAGTGAGGAAATGGAAGACCACAGGCACAGTTCTTGTTAAGACCAGAAGTCGCAGGCCAGGTAAAATATCGGAGAGGCAAAGGATGGTGACAACGGTCAAAAACAGCCCACAGACCAGCTCCAAAGACCTACAATATAATCTTGCTGCAGATGTTGTCACTGTGCATCATTTAACAATTCAGCGCACTTTGCACAAGGAGAAGCTGTATGGGAGAGTGATGCGGAAGAAGCCTTTTCTGCACACACGCCACAAACAGAGTCGCTTGAGGTATGCAAACGCACATTTGGACAAGCCAGCTTCATTTTGGAAGAAGGTGCTGTGGACTGATGAAACAAATTTTTAGTTATTTGGTCATAACAAGGGGCCTTATGCATGGCGGCAAAAGAACACAGCGTTCCAAGATAAACACTTGCTACCCACAGTAAAATTTGATGGATGTTCCATCATGCTGTGGGGCTGTGTGGCCAGTGCCGGTACTGGGAATCTTGTTAAAGTTGAGGGTCGCATGGATTCCACTCAATATCAGCAGATACTTGAGAATAATGTTGAGGAATCAGAAACAAAGTTGAAGTTACACCGGGGCTGGATATTTCAACAAGACAACGACCCAAAACACTGCTCAAAATATACTCTGGCATTTATGCAGAGGAATAAATACAATGTTCTGGAATGGCCATCCCAGTCCCAAGACCTGAATATCATTGAAAATTTGTGGGGTGATTTGAAGCGGGCTGTCCATGCTCAGCAACCATCAAACCTAACTGAACTGGAGATGTTTTGCAAGGAGGAATGGTCCAAAACACCTTCATCCAGAATCCAGACACTCATTACAGGCTATAGGAAGTGTCTAGAGGCTGTTATTTCTGCTAAAGAAGACACTACTAAATATTGATGCAATATTTCTGTTGGGTGGCCCAAATTTATGCACCTGTCTAATTTCGTTTTGATGCATATTGCACATTTTCTGTTAATCCAATAAACCTCATTTCACTACTGAAATATTACTGCATCCTTCAGTTATTTGATAGATCAAAATTAAATTGCTGATCCAAACACCCAATTATTTATAAATGAAAATCATGGAAATTGTCAGGGGTGCCTAAACTTTTGCATACCACTGTATATATATATATATATATATATATATATATATATATATATATATATATATATATATATATATATATATATGTACATACACATACATGTAGATATTTAGACATGTATATTTATGTATCTCTATGTTAAAGCCCTTTGCCTGTATTTTTTTTCTAACACCTAAGACCTCATATCTTCTAACCCTTAAAAAATTATTTTTAAAAATTGCATTAAAATATTTTATAAGATGGTGTTATTTATATGTAAGAATACATTGTAATGTATTTTTGTTGTGTTTTGTGACACTTTTTTGTTATGCTAAGCAGTTAACTAGATCACTTAGGACTCTGTAATCATTCTAGCATAAACTGCACATGTAAACAACGATTTCTCTTGCAAACTGCACAAAGGGGTTCATTTAATACAGCTGTAACGTAAACTTAAAGGGACACTAAAACCCCATTTTTTTTCTTTCATGATTCAGATAGAGCATGCAATTTTAAACAACTTTCTAATTTACTCCTATTATCACATTTTCTTTGTTCTCTTGCTATTTTTATTTAAAAAGCAGGAATGTGAAGCTTAAGAACCGGACCATTTTTGGTTGAGAACCTGGGTTATGCTTACTTATTGGTTTGCTGAATGTAGCCTCCAATGAGCAAGCGCTATCCAGGGTTCTGAACCTAAGCTTTAAATGCATGCTTTTTAAATAAAGATAGCAAGATAATGAAGAAAAAGTGATAGTAGGAGTAAATTAGAAAGTTGCTTAAAATTGCTGATCTATCTGAATCATGAAAGAAAAAAATAGGGTTTAATATCCCTTTACAGGTGTGAAACTGCCATTGTAAATGCCAGTTTTGGTTGATTACCCAGTTTTGAGCCCGATCACAAGTACTTAACAATTAAAAACACGTTTTTAGGAAGTTTTTTTTAGCAAAAACTCGTTCATGACTGTAGAGGTTTTAGTGGCCAAATCTATTTTGGATTGTGATGACCCAGAAGACACTTCCCATATCAGCAAAAACTGAACCACATTATCGGGAACAGATATTGTAAAGATTGTGATCAACCCCAATATTTTAAATGCTGATACATACAATGCATACAAAAATTGCTTTTCACACTGGTCACACAATAAAACAATATTTAAAAAACATTTTGCAGTGAAACCGGGAAATATAAAGCACTATATTTTAGATATAGTTTTAGCATGTGATCTGTAAGTTACCAGCTTGTAGAATTAAATTCATGATTTTCCCTTTATTTATGTGTCATAATATCACTTTACTTACCAGACAAATCGGTAGCTTTTGATAAAGATGGGTATTGCCAAACAGTCATTTGATTTTTGGGTGGACCATGACCAGTCAACAGTTGTTTTGTCTCAGGTAACCAAAGGAGGGAACAAATCTAAAACAATAAAAAGTCTAAATATACACATTTGACTTAAAAAGTACAGACTTGGTCTGTGTTTATATACATTGATACAGCAATAAATAATGGGCATGCAGTTCCTTTAAAGGACCGCTAAATATAATAGAATCACCTAATCAACAAATGCATAAATACAGGATAATGCAATAGCACTTACTCCGAATTTCAAATTTCTGGCAAATTTCAAAATGTGCTTATATTTCCTACTCCTGTATCATGTGAAAGTCTTGCACATGCTCAGTAATACATGGTGCCTCAGAAAGTGTAAATACAGTATAAAAAAGGAATGTGCACAATTAGATAATGGATGTAAATTATAAAGTATTTTTTATAATTGCATTATCTATCTGAATCATGAAAGTTTAATTTAGACTTTAGTGTTCTTTTAAAGAAGGTGTCAGTAGATCACAAGACTGTTGAGTTGCATTTCACTTTAGCCATTAGTAAGTTCTCAAGTTAAAACAAATGTAAAAACGTGTAATACCACACAAGAGTATTAGTCCCTGTATTAATTATGAAGATACATTTCACGTGCAACCTCAGATTTTCTTATGCTGAGTACATGCATTAGTAGAAGTAATTCTAACTCCCCAAAGTATGGGCACTCCTGCTTTAAAAAATACTTCTGTTTGCTCTGTCTGTTGGCATCAGATCAAATCCCACTACACCAGGGGTACCCAAACATTTTTATATTATACTGACATTTATGCTAAAGGTAGTGCCTCACAATGAAATGAGATTAGATTATAATCACCTTTATAGCTAAACATTATGGGATAGATTACGAGTGGTACGCTAACTGTTGCGCACAAGTGACTTTGGGTTTATTGCGGGTGTTTGCGTATGTAGGAAGTAGCACACGTATTACAGGTTGAAAGTAAACACAATTGTTTGAGCACAATTGAATTTAACGCGTCGGGATATGGCGACTTCAGAGCTCTGTTTAACTGTTACACGAGACAAAAAAGTGTCACAAAACACATCAGAAATACATTTGAAAGTACTCATTTAATAGCACTATCTAATAAAAAATTTTTTTTTGCATAAAACAGTTATAAGGGCTCAATAACAAAAAACATAATTTATGCTTACCTGATAAATTCCTTTCTTCTGTAGTGTGATCAGTCCACGGGTCATCATTACTTCTGGGATATTACTCCTCCCCAACAGGAAGTGCAAGAGGATTCACCCAGCAGAGCTGCATATAGCTCCTCCCCTCTACGTCACTCCCAGTCATTCGACCAAGGACCAACGAGAAAGGAAAAGCCAAGGGTGAAGTGGTGACTGGAGTATAAATTAAAAAATATTTACCTGCCTTAAAAACAGGGCGGGCCGTGGACTGATCACACTACAGAAGAAAGGAATTTATCAGGTAAGCATAAATTATGTTTTCTTCTGTTAAGTGTGATCAGTCCACGGGTCATCATTACTTCTGGGATACCAATACCAAAGCAAAAGTACACGGATGACGGGAGGGATAGGCAGGCTCTTTATACAGAAGGAACCACTGCCTGAAGAACCTTTCTCCCAAAAATAGCCTCCGATGAAGCAAAAGTGTCAAATTTGTAAAATTTGGAAAAAGTATGAAGCGAAGACCAAGTTGCAGCCTTGCAAATCTGTTCAACAGAGGCCTCATTCTTGAAGGCCCAAGTGGAAGCCACAGCTCTAGTAGAATGAGCTGTAATTCTTTCAGGAGGCTGCTGTCCAGCAGTCTCATAAGCTAAACGAATTATGCTACGAAGCCAAAAAGAAAGAGAGGTAGCGGAAGCTTTTTGACCTCTCCTCTGCCCAGAGTAAATGACAAACAGAGAAGACGTTTGTCGAAATTCCTTAGTTGCCTGTAAGTAAAATTTTAGAGCACGGACTACATCCAGGTTGTGCAGTAGACGTTCCTTCTTTGAAGAAGGATTTGGGCATAAAGAAGGAACAACAATCTCTTGATTGATATTCCTGTTAGTAACTACCTTAGGTAAGAACCCAGGTTTAGTACGCAGGACTACCTTATCCGAATGAAAAATCAAATAAGGAGAATCACAATGTAAGGCTGATAATTCAGAGACTCTTCGAGCTGAGGAAATAGCCATTAAAAATAGAACTTTCCAAGATAACAACTTTATATCAATGGAATGAAGGGGTTCAAACGGAACGCCCTGTAAAACATTAAGAACAAGGTTTAAACTCCATGGTGGAGCAACAGTTTTAAACACAGGCTTAATCCTGGTCAAAGCCTGACAAAAAACCTGGACGTCAGGAACTTCTGACAGACGTTTGTGTAACAGAATGGACAGAGCTGAGATCTGTCCCTTTAATGAACTAGCAGATAAACCCTTTTCTAAACCTTCTTGTAGAAAAGACAATATCCTAGGAATCCTAACCTTACTCCAAGAGTAACCTTTGGATTCACACCAATATAGGTATTTACGCCATATCTTATGGTAAATCTTTCTGGTAACAGGTTTCCTAGCCTGTATTAAGGTATCAATAACTGACTCAGAAAACCCACGTCTTGATAAAATCAAGCGTTCAATTTCCAAGCAGTCAGCTTCAGAGAAGTTAGATTTTGATGTTTGAAGGGACCCTGTATCAGAAGGTCCTGTTTCAGAGGTAGAGACCAAGGTGGACAGGATCTGCATACCAAGTCCTGCGTGGCCACGCAGGTGCTATTAGAATCACTGATGCTCTCTCTTGTTTGATTCTGGCAATCAATCGAGGAAGCAACGGGAAGGGTGGAAACACGTAAGCCATCCTGAAGTCCCAAGGTGCTGTCAGAGCATCTATCAGGACTGCTCCAGGATCCCTGGATCTGGACCCGTAACGAGGAAGCTTGGCGTTCTGTCGAGACGCCATGAGATCTATCTCTGGTTTGCCCCAACGTCGCAGTATTTGGGCAAAGACCTCCGGATGAAGTTCCCACTCCCCCGGATGAAAAGTCTGACGACTTAAGAAATCCGCCTCCCAGTTCTCCACTCCCGGGATGTGGATTGCTGACAGGTGGCAAGAGTGAGACTCTGCCCAGAGAATTATCTTTGATACTTCCATCATAGCTAGGGAGCTTCTTGTCCCTCCCTGATGGTTGATGTAAGCTACAGTCGTGATGTTGTCCGACTGAAACCTGATGAACCCCCGAGTTGTCAACTGGGGCCAAGCCAGGAGGGCATTGAGAACTGCTCTCAATTCCAGAATGTTTATTGGCAGGAGACTCTCCTCCTGACTCCATTGTCCCTGAGCCTTCAGAGAATTCCAGACGGCACCCCAACCTAGAAGGCTGGCGTCTGTTGTTACAATTGTCCAGTCTGGTCTGCTGAATGGCATCCCCCTGGACAGATGTGGCCGAGAAAGCCACCATAGAAGAGAATTTCTGGTCTCTTGATCCAGATTCAGAGAAGGGGATAAGTCTGAGTAATCCCCATTCCACTGACTTAGCATGCACAGTTGCAGTGGTCTGAGGTGTAAGCGTGCAAAGGGTACTATGTCCATTGCCGCTACCATTAAGCCGATTACCTCCATGCATTGAGCCACTGACGGGTGTTGAATGGAATGTAGGGTGCGGCAAGCACTTTGAAGTCTTGTTAGCCTGTCCTCTGTCAGGTAAATCTTCATTTCTACAGAATCTATAAGAGTCCCCAGGAAGGGAACTCTTGTGAGTGGAACGAGTGAACTTTTCTTTTCGTTCACCTTCCATCCATGTGACCTTAGAAATGCCAGCACTAACTCTGTATGAGACTTGGCAGTTTGAAAGCTTGAAGCTTGTATCAGAATGTCGTCTAGGTATGGAGCTACCGAGATTCCCCGCGGTCTTAGTACCGCCAGAAGAGCACCCAGAACCTTTGTGAAGATTCTTGGAGCTGTAGCCAATCCGAATGGAAGAGCCACAAACTGGTAATGCCTGTCTAGGAAGGCAAACCTTAGGTACCGATAATGATCTTTGTGAATCGGTATGTGAAGGTAAGCATCTTTTAAATCTACAGTGGTCATGTACTGACCCTCTTGGATCATAGGTAAAATTGTCCGAATAGTCTCCATCTTGAACGATGGAACTCTTAGGAATTTGTTTAGGATCTTTAAGTCCAGGATTGGTCTGAAAGTTCCCTCTTTTTTGGGAACCACAAACAGATTTGAGTAAAACCCCTGTCCCTGTTCCGATCGTGGAACTGGATGGATTACTCCCATTAACAAGAGCTCTTGTACGCAGCGTAGAAACGCCTCTTTCTTTGTCTGGATTGTTGACAATCTTGACAGATGAAATCTCTCTCTTGGAGGAGAGTATTTGAAGTCCAGAAGGTATCCCTGAGATATTATCTCTAGCGCCCAGGGATCCTGGACATCTCTTGCCCAAGCCTGGGCGAAGAGAGAAAGTCTGCCCCCCACTAGATCCGATCCCGGATCGGGGGCCCTCAATTCATGCTGTTTTAGGGGCAGCAGCAGGTTTCCTGGCCTGCTTGCCCTTGTTCCAGGACTGGTTAGGTTTCCAGCCTTGTCTGTAGCGAGCAACAGCTCCTTCCTGTTTTGGTGCAGAGGAAGTTGATGCTGCTCCTGCTTTGAAATTACGAAAGGAACGAAAATTAGACTGTCTAGCCTTAACTTTGGCTTTGTCCTGAGGCAGGGCATGGCCTTTACCTCCTGTAATGTCAGCGATAATCTCTTTCAACCCGGGCCCGAATAAGGTCTGCCCTTTGAAAGGTATATTAAGCAATTTAGACTTAGAAGTAACATCAGCTGACCAGGATTTTAGCCACAGCGCCCTGCGTGCCTGAATGGCGAATCCTGAATTCTTCGCCGTAAGTTTAGTAAGATGTACTACGGCCTCCGAAATGAATGAATTAGCTAGTTTAAGGACTCTAAGCCTGTCCGTAATGTCGTCCAGAGTAGCTGAACCAATGTTCTCTTCCAGAGACTCAATCCAGAATGCCGCTGCAGCCGTGATCGGCGCAATGCATGCAAGGGGTTGCAATATAAAACCTTGTTGAACAAACATTTTCTTAAGGTAACCCTCTAACTTTTTATCCATTGGATCTGAAAAAGCACAGCTATCCTCCACCGGGATAGTGGTACGCTTAGCTAAGGTAGAAACTGCTCCCTCCACCTTAGGGACCGTTTGCCATAAGTCCCTTGTGGTGGCGTCTATTGGAAACATTTTTCTAAATATCGGAGGGGGTGAGAACGGCACACCGGGTCTATCCCACTCCTTAGTAACAATTTCAGTAAGTCTCTTAGGTATAGGAAAAACCTCAGTACTCGTCGGTACCGCAAAATATTTATCCAACCTACACATTTTCTCTGGTATTGCAACTGTGTTACAATCATTCAGAGCCGCTAACACCTCCCCTAGTAATACACGGAGGTTTTCCAGTTTAAATTTAAAATTTGAAATATCTGAATCCAGTCTGTTTGGATCAGAACCGTCACCCACAGAATGAAGTTCTCCGTCCTCATGTTCTGCCACCTGTGATGCAGTGTCTGACATGGCCCTAATATTATCAGCGCACTCTGTTCTCACCCCAGAGTGATCACGCTTACCTCTTAGTTCTGGTAATTTAGCCAAAACCTCAGTCATAACAGTAGCCATATCCTGTAATGTGATTTGTAATGGCCGCCCAGATGTACTCGGCGCTACAATATCACGCACCTCCCTCTGAGCGGGAGATGTAGGTACTGACACGTGAGGCGAGTTAGTCGGCATAACTCTCCCCTCGTTGTTTGGTGAAATTTGTTCAATTTGTACAGATTGACTTTTATTTAAAGTAGCATCAATACAGTTAGTACATAAATTTCTATTGGGCTCCACTTTGGCATTGCAACAAATGACACAGGTATCATCCTCTGAATCAGACATGTTTAACACACTAGCAAATAAACTTGCAACTTGGAAATACAATTCAATTAGAATAATATTAAAACGTACTGTGCCTTTAAGAAGCACAGAAGATCTATGACAGTTGAAAATTAATAAATTGAAACAGTTATAGCCTCAATCCTTGTAAACAACACAACTTTAGCAAAGGTTTAATCCCATTAGCAAAGATAACAAATTCTGAAAGCAGGAAACAAATTACAGAATAAACGTTTTTTATCTCAGTCAAACTACAATTCTCACAGCTCTGCTGAGAGAAATTACCTCCCTCAAAATAAGTTTTGAAGACCCCTGAGCTCTGTAGAGATGAACCGGATCATGCAGGGAATACAATGAGTTGCTGACTGAAATATTTGATGCGTAGTAAAAGCGCCAAAAAACGGCCCCTCCCCCTCACACACAGCAGTGAGGGAGAACAGAAACTGTCAGAAAACAGATTAAGCAACTGCCAAGTGGAAAAATAGTGCCCAAACATTTATTCACTCAGTACCTCAGTAAATGAAAACGATTTTACATTCCAGCAAAAACGTTAAACATAATCTCTAGTTATTAAACAGCTTTATGTATTTCTTACAGTGTAATTCTAGTGAAGTACCATTCCCCAGAATACTGAAGTGTAAAGTATACATACATGACATTATATCGGTATGGCAGGATTTTCTCATCAATTCCATTATCAGAAAATAAAAACTGCTACATACCTCTATGCAGATTCATCTGCCCGCTGTCCCCTGATCTGAAGTTTACCTCTCCTCAGATGGCCGAGAAACAGCAATATGATCTTAACTACTCCGGCTAAAATCATAACAAAAACTCTGGTAGATTCTTCTTCAAACTCTGCCAGAGAGATAATAACACACTCCGGTGCTATTTTAAAATAACAAACTCTTGATTGAAGACAAAAACTAAGTATAATCACCATAGTCCTCTCACACATCCTATCTAGTCGTTGGGTGCAAGAGAATGACTGGGAGTGACGTAGAGGGGAGGAGCTATATGCAGCTCTGCTGGGTGAATCCTCTTGCACTTCCTGTTGGGGAGGAGTAATATCCCAGAAGTAATGATGACCCGTGGACTGATCACACTTAACAGAAGAAAAGGACTGCAAAGGGCTTTAACATAGAGATACATACATACACATGTCTAAATATGTATATGTATGTATATATACAAAGAGAGCAATAGGTCCAGCACAAGCAACAGTCCAGAATTGGTTAGCAAAGTGCACGGCAGCCAGAGGGTCCTGCTCACCTCTCATATATAAGTCCCAAAGGAAAAAAGTGAATGGCTCTAGCACTGTTTCTTTAAAAGTGAAAAAACCTTTATTAAGGTGACAAAATGAACAGACAGCAACGTTTCGGATAACGCAGACCCTTAAGCATGATTAAGGGTCTGCGTTACCCGAAACGTTGCTGTCTGTTCATTTTGTCACCTTAAAGGGACATGAAACCCACATTTTTTCTTTTGTGATTTAAAAAGAGTATGCCATTTTAAACAACTTTCTAATTTACTTCTATTATCTCATTTGCTTAATTCTCTTGACATACTTTGCTGAAAAGCATATCTAGATAGGCTCAGTAGCTGTTGATTGGTTGCTGCACATAGATACCTTGTGTGATTGGCTCCCCCATGTGCATTGCTATTTCTTCAATAAAGGATATCTAAAGAATGAAGCAAATTAGATAATAGAAGTAAATTGGAATGTTGTTTAAAATTGTATTCTCTACTTGAATCATGAAAGAAAATATTTGGGTTTAGTGTCCCTTTAATAAAGGTTTTTTCACTTTTAAAGAAACAGTGCTGGAGCCATTCACTTTTTTCCTTTGGGACTTATGTATATATACATATATATATTTGTATATATATATGTGTGTGTGTGTGTGTACATATGTATTTATATGTGTACATATGTATTTACAGACATATATACACTTATAAACACATAAATATATATGTATACATTTATAGACATATATAAGTGCATTGGAGCCCTTTGCAGTCAAGTAGATGAAAACATGTAAAAGCATATTTATGCAATATTCATATTTAATAAAGTGTTTATGTATTACTGTAAATATTTCATATTCCAATGTTCTTCACATAGAGCAATATGTTCTAAGTATTTATAAATATATACATATATATATATATATATATGGAAATCAGGAGACAGCACTCACTGGTCTTGACAATACTGGATTTATTCAGTGACGTTTCGGGGAATACACCCCTTCATCAGACCAGAGTACATAGAATGAAGCAAACATTTATACTGTTCTATAAGACCCTCCCCCAGTGTGAAATTGCGCCAAAATTGTTGCCATGGCAACCACCAAGTGTCAACAAACCCCATACAAATGAAAAACAAATTAATTAAAAAAACAAAATATACCACAATATACCAAATAAGTGAACATTGCAACCATGTACATATACAGAGCAAGGGGGAATCAATTAAAGATCAAACAGAATATCAATAGAAAAAAGTATTCAGCATAGATAGATGTTATGGATGGGCAGCAGTTAACAGGACCAATGAGCAATGCTTAGATTAAACATTTCATTACAGGCTTATACTGAGCAAGCAATATATACATATACAGGGCATACTATCCCCATCATACAGGCAGGTAGACAAGATAGCGGAACGACTATAAGTAGAAATCACACTGCAGGCCTACATTAGCATACATTAGCAGGGGGTGTCCAAGGTATATGTATGGGGCTTATCTCATTAGTATCAATGTAGCGCTGGCAGGAAGAGGGGCTATCAAGGCACATGAACATGGAGTAACCAGTAAAACACTCTATGCATACAGATAAGGAGAAGATAAATACCTGATGGGTTTAGAGGGATATAGCTCCGCGGAGAGTTGTGTGTGTTACCGGAGATACAATAAGCTTGGAGTTCTGCACATGCGTATCGCAATTAAGCAACGCCCCTAAGGCTATCGCTATGTGAAAGTTAATTGGTTAGAGGAGACAAGCCCCTATGTTGTCAACAGGCAACAAACAGCTAAAGACAGCAGCAAGAGCAGCTGGAAAAAGAGATCACTGGATACGCATAGCCAGAGATTGTAAGGAACACCCTTACACGGTGTAAAAATTCATATGGGGAAAGTAAAAATTCATATGGGGAAAGTAAAAATAACTCATATGGGGAAAGTAAAAATAACTGATCTGCTATATATAGCACAGACACAGTCCCTAACACGGTCAAATGCAGGAATATTGAGCTAATCAATAGTTGGTAGATCCATTAGCACTGGTAAACGGAAGAATTAATCAAGGGGGCATATTGTACAGAAGAGTACATGCACAGTGGATAAAAAAGTACATGTATAGTATATCAAAAAAGCAAATTTTGAGTTTACAAAAAGCCAAATTTGATTAAAAAATAAACAATTAACCTATTGTATTAAAACAAGGGTGGAAAAAGGCACACACAACACAACTCAAGGGATCGCTATGTATACTCCAAATGCATAAAAAATACACAAAAGATATATATAAGATATAAGATATTGTATGCGGTCATATCCAAATGTCCAATGGCTAAATACACAATGTAAGGCAACCTCCATTATATGACACACCAAAAAATTTTTTAAACAGGTATTCATATAAACAAACCCAATAGATAGCAGGTATATACATAGACATAGAATTCAATGTCAAATGCCCACGTTTGGGTCTTAAGGATGAAACCAGGTAATAAATGTCCACAATATCCAAAAGCAATGGAGAACATCAGAAAGTCAAAAAATAAGTCAAATGATAAGTAAACCACAATTGTTTCTGTGAACTAACCACAGAGAGTAAACACAGTGTTTACAGGGAACAAAAAGGTGGTACCTGTGTCTTCAGATGTCACAAGAAGCAATGCCAGTCGATACTCATGTTAAGGCCGTGTGGGTGGACTGTGTTCAATTTATAAATCCATTCAGCCTCTCTACGGAGTAGTAGCTTGTCACGGTCCCCCCCGCGGTTTAGCGGTGGGATGTGGTCAATCAGCTTGAACCTAAGATCAGATACCGTGTGGCCCATCTCCAAAAAGTGCCTGGCAACGGGTTGGTCACTCTTCCCCTTATCGATGGCTGCTCGTATGGCACTTCTGTGATTCGCCATCCTCTATTTTACACCATATTCTAGCACCCTGGCATTTGGAACTAAAGTGTTAGTGAGAGTGCACCTGCCAATACCTGCTGTATATCTAACCCTCGGGCTGCACCCACCATTGTTTACTGCATTGGACCCACCACTCAGTTGTTATTTGGAACAGTTGTGTCTTCATTTTACATTCACCACGGTGAAGGACTATTGTGTTCACTTTGCACCAAGTACTGCTACGAGCACCTAAACATCATGGAACCAAGTGGATTAACACAGGCCACGGCTACTATTCCACCTGAGATTGAGGGTGTTGAAACTTTGTCCTTGAGTGACACAGATGCAGCACGGATATTGTTCAACACTTTATTACCAAGTAACCAAGCAGAAGATGCAATGACTGTATTTAACCAAATCATGAAACTTAAGAAAAAAGAGGTAGATTTAAAACTACACGGAATATACCTCTCTGAATACCACTGGAAAAGACTAATACCTAGGGGTTTCAGAATTAACAACGTACCCACCATTGGCAGACAGAATCCTGAGTTTTGCAAAAAGTGGTGTGCGGTCCTTAACAAATGTTCCCTGGATTTAATACTACTAGTAGTGGAGGAAATTAGAAATTTGCTACAAAAGACAAAGGATGATATTAGTATCATTGAAGAGGCTAAAAGTCTGATCTTGCAACAAGATAAGTCTGAGAACTGGACTGAGAAAATAGCGACACAATTACGCGAGTATAACAACACGCTAGTAGCCTTCAAGAATAAGAAATTGGGCTACGTTATGGACGACTATAAAGACAAAAAAGTTTACCGATGGAACTTAGGACCGGTTGAAAGAACATACTACCAACCCAGGAGACAAAGACGAATCAGGATCTATGGACACCGCCAGTTAAATACGGTGGACACAAGCTCAGGGTCGGACTCAGATGGCACCGTCAACCCACAACAAGAACAACAAAGCAATACAGGCACACAACCTTTTTTAGGAATTACTACCCGCTCCAGAGGCAGAGGAGAAGACCGCATGTCAGAAGGGGCGGGGTATGGAGGAAGACCACCGTACCAGCGCAGGAGGAGGAGGATGTGACAGTGAACCTGAGCCAACATACCCTGAGTGAACAAGAAATAAAGGTTCTAAAGAAGGGACTATCATTTGTACCTACTACAGCTACAAATAAATTCTCCACATACATTGATACAATGAAATTCCAAAGACAATTGAAATTGGGGGATTACTTCCAAGGGAAAACATTTGAGGACCAGCCCCACTCATTTAAGAAACCAAGTTCATTTGATCCTCCCACTACTAATCCTAGTATAAGGACATACACGAGGATTATACAACAAAAACTGAATGCTGGCTGCCAGATGAAGTATAGAAACAACATGACTACCTCTGACTGGGAGGCCATAAGATCGCTTACAGCTGATGATTCAATTGTCATACGCCCGGCGGACAAAGGGGGTGCGATAGTCCTACAAGACTACAAAGACTACAAAATGGAGATTGATAAACAACTGGCAGATACTGCGACTTATATGGCACTGCCCTGCGACCCGACCATTACCTACAAAGCACAGATTGATGCCCTTATTGAACATGGGGCAGAGATGAATTGGATTGACTCAAGATTACGGGACTGGATGATTACTGACTACCCAATCAGACCAATCCTATATACACTGCCTAAAATTCATAAACAACTGGACCATCCACCTGGGAGACCGATTGTCTCTGCCAGGGGTTCACTCCTTCAACCTCTGGCCACGTATATAGACTCCATTCTACAACCTATGGTGACTAATATGAGGTCATACCTGAGAGACTCCACTGCATTAATTAAAGACCTAGCTGCACTAACCGAAATACTACCAGGTGATGTTCTGGCTAGTTTGGATGTAGCAAGTCTTTACACTATTATACCTCATGAAATGGGTATGGATATCGTAAGACGTAGTCTGGAAAAACATCCCTACATTGGACCCCCGGTTGGGTTCATCATTGATTTACTAGCTCTATGCCTGAAGATGAACTATTTCAAATTTGAGAAGAGATTTTACCTCCAGTTGATGGGAACGGCGATGGGCTCCAATATGGCCCCGGCCTTCGCAAATCTCTTTATGGAACACATGGAGGAGAATGTCTTCAAGGTATATGAACATGAACAGGTATTTTTTATAAAAGGTACATTGATGACATCATCGTGGTGTGGAGAGGTACTACAGAATCATTCCAGGAATGGGTGAGAAACCTGAATACAATGGGTGACCAGGTGAAACTGAAAGAGGTGTCAAGCTACAACGAAGTAGATTTTTTAGATCTAAGAATCTATAAAGAAGACTCTGGCCTGGGTACAACCCTGTTTAAGAAAGAAACTGACCGTAATACACTGCTGCATGCCTCCAGCTTCCACCCTAGATCTCTTATACGAGCTATTCCAAAAGCGCAGCTACTACGGGTTACAAGAAATAACTCTTCTGACATCAGAAGGAACACCCAGCTGAATGAAATGGAGGAAAGGTTCCGGAACAGGGGCTATAATAATGAACTGATTAAGAAAGCTAGAAAGGATATCACAGAGAACAGGACGAGTGTGGACCCCAAGACCAGAATGAATTTCATCACTACTTACTCCCCAGACACAAGGACACTGGGTATGACATTGAAAGAGAAATGGGACATAATTGAATCAGATGCATCATTACCATACCATGGGTATGGCCCTCCAAGAATTGGTTACAAGAGAGGGAGGAATTTAAAAGACATACTGATGAAAACTGACCCCATTAACAGTTACAGTAAAAAAACCCGACCCACTAAAAAAGGATCATTCAAGTGCCCCAGTTGTGTGACGTGCAATTCAATGCTCCAAGGCAGTCAATTCTGACATCCTCACACGAATGAGTTGTTTAAAATTAAACATTACCTTAAGTGTACCACACAATATGTGATATACATGCTAAACTGCAATTGTGGTTTATTCTACATTGGAAAAACTTCTGATGACATAAAAAGAGGATGGCGAATCACAGAAGTGCCATACGAGCAGCCATCGATAAGGGGAAGAGTGACCAACCCGTTGCTAGGCACTTTTTGGAGATGGGCCACACGGTATATGATCTTAGGTTCAAGCTGATTGACCACATCCCACCGCTAAACCGCGGGGGGGACCGTGACAAGCTACTACTCCGTAGAGAGGCTGAATGGATTTATAAATTGAACACAGTCCACCCTCACGGCCTTAACATGAGTATCGACTGGCATTGCTTCTTGTGACATCTGAAGACACAGGTACCACCTTTTTGTTCCCTGTAAACACTGTGTTTACTCTCTGTGGTTAGTTCACAGAAACAATTGTGGTTTACTTATCATTTGACTTATTTTTTGACTTTCTGATGTTCTCCATTGCTTTGGATATTGTGGACATTGATTACCTGGTTTCATCCTTAAGACCCAAACGTGGGCATTTGACATTGAATTCTATGTCTATGTATATACCTGCTATCTATTGGGTTTGTTTATATGAATACCTGTTTAAAAAATGTTTTGGTGTGTCATATAACGGAGGTTGCCTTACATTGTGTATTTAGCCATTGGACATTTGGATATGACCACATACTATATCTTATATCTTATATATATCTTTTGTGTATTTTTTATGCATTTGGAGTATACATAGCGATCCCTTGAGTTGTGTTGTGTGTGCCTTTTTCCACCCTTGTTTTAATACAATAGGTTAATTGTTTATTTTTTAATCAAATTTGGCTTTTTGTAAACTCAAAATTTGCTTTTTTGATATACTATACATGTACTTTTTTATCCACTGTGCATGTACTCTTCTGTACAATATGCCCCCTTGATTAATTCTTCCGTTTACCATCCAGTGCTAATGGATCTACCAACTATTGATTAGCTCAATATTCCTGCATTTGACCGTGTTAGGGACTGTGTCTGTGCTATATATAGCAGATCAGTTATTTTTACTTTCCCCATATGAGTTATTTTTACTTTCCCCATATGAATTTTTACTTTCCCCATATGAATTTTTACACTGTGTAAGGGTGTTCCTTACAATCTCTGGCTATGCGTATCCAGTGATCTCTTTTTCCAGCTGCTCTTGCTGCTGTCTTTAGCTGTTTGTTGCCTGTTGACAACATAGGGGCTTGTCTCCTCTAACCAATTAACTTTCACATAGCGATAGCCTTAGGGGCGTTGCTTAATTGCGATACGCATGTGCAGTACTCCAAGCTTATTGTATCTCCGGTAACACACACAATTCTCCGCGGAGCTATATCCCTCTAAACCCATCAGGTATTTATCTTCTCCTTATCTGTATGCATAGAGTGTTTTACTGGTTACTCCATGTTCATGTGCCTTGATAGCCCCTCTTCCTGCCAGCGCTACATTGATACTAATGAGATAAGCCCCATACATATACCTTGGACACCCCCTGTTAATGTATGCTAATGTAGGCCTGCAGTGTGATTTCTACTTATAGTCGTTCCGCTATCTTGTCTACCTGCCTGTATGATGGGGATAGTATGCCCTGTATATGTATATATTGCTTGCTCAGTATAAGCCTGTAATGAAATGTTTAATCTAAGCATTGCTCTTTGGTCCTGTTAACTGCTGCCCATCCATAACATCTATCTATGCTGAATACTTTTTTCTATTGATATTCTGTTTGATCTTTAATTGTATCTACTGTTTGCATTATGATTCCCCCTTGCTCTGTATATGTACATGGTTGCAATGTTCACTTATTTGGTATATTGTGGTATATTTTGTTTTTTTAATTCATTTGTTTTTCATTTGTATGGGGTTTGTTGACACTTGGTGGTTGCCATGGCAACAATTTTGGCGCAATTTCACACTGGGGGAGCGTCTTATGGAACAGTATAAATGTTTGCTTCATTCTATGTACTCTGGTCTGATGAAGGGGTGTATTCCCCGAAACGTCACTGAATAAATCCAGTATTGTCAAGACCAGTGAGTGCTGTCTCCTGATTTCCATATTCTTCACCATATTCTAGCACCCTGGCATTTGGAACTAAAGTGTTAGTGAGAGTGCACCTGCCAATACCTGCTGTATATATATATATATATATATATATATATATATATATATATATATATATATATATATATATATATATATATAGTAAACACACTCTGCTATCCCGCTACTCCAGAAAGAGGACTAGAAAAATAGGTAAAAAATTCAAAATTTATTCATCAAAAATATAAAAAAAATATATATATATATATAGATAGATAGATAGATAGATAGATAGATAGATAGATATACAGTAGATATATATTGTACCAAAATACCATCAGATATATGTAGAAATATGTATTTATGAATAAATAAAACATATTTTGCTATGTGAAGGACATTGGAATGTGAAATAATAATTTCATGTCGGGTTAGCGCACTTGAGAAAATGCAATGCACTTGAGAAAATGCATTGAAGTCTATGCGGGAATACATTAACGCAGTTACGATATTCTAACTTCAGCTTTTTCCACACGTTGGGTTATTGCACAAGCAAAAAGTTTTTACTTCCATCTTGTAATACTCATGCTGCCCAACGCGTGCAAAGAACTGACTTCTAGCAGAGTTAGCGCGCAAGCGGGAGCGATAAATAGCACTCCACTCTTTATCTAGCCCTTCATAGGAAATTAGTTACTATCAGTTAATACTGTATTCAACAATCATATTTAAACATGCTTTATTACCAAATGAGAGGAGCGGATCTGCCCTTTTGCCAACAAATTACTAATATCTGCTTTATGCTCAATGGTGCCAAGGGCCACACAAGAAACTTTTTGAGGGGCAGATGTGGCCCTCAGCAGTGGTTTGGACAGCCATGCCTCAGAAAGTGACAGCCAGAGAGACATGGTCAGAATGGTGAGTCAGTGATCAGCAGAAGGGCTATATGATTAGGGCACACACTATATACTGTATATGTCTTTGGTATCAGCAATTATTAGTGGCCCCTGTAATTTCGATTGTGGAATCCTGTGTGCCTATTAATATTACTAATGTTAGCACTGTTCCCATGATGCTGCTATTGAGGTGAATGTTTTTTTAATTAAAAACTTGCTGCTAAACAGGAGGTGGTGAACTTCCCATTGGCTGTACCGTCAGCTTATCAAAAAATGGTCAACTATAACCTTTAATATTGTGCTTTGATATGGAATATTAAGATGAGCCATATGAACAGTTACAACAAACTCCTAACCTTGCAGGTTTGCTATAACAATAGTAATGATACAAAATGAGCTTACATCTTAGCCAAATCGTTTTATTTACCTGTGAATTTGTGCTTGCAGAATGAATATTTTTGCCAGTGTTTGTATCCCAGATACGCAAGTGTCCATCTCCCATACCACCTCCTACAGCCAGATTTTCAGAAATCCATGGACACCAGTTCATAGCCTGAAGACCAGAGAATCGTTTTCACTAATTTAATAATAAAACAATTTAAGAAAATTGATTCATTTAATTAATGCACAGAAAATATATGATAGACAGACAGATATATGGTAGACGGATAGATAGAGATACATAGATAGATGATAGCTAGCTACATAGATGATAGATAGATAGATGATAGATAGATAGATAGATAGATGATAGCTAGATAAATAGATAGATGATAGCTAGCTAGAGGATCGATAGATAGATAGATAGATAGATAGATAGATAGATAGATAGATAGATAGATAGATAGATAGATAGATAGATAGATAGATAGATAGATGATAGCTAGATAGATGATAGATAGATAGATAGATAGATGATAGATAGATAAATAGATAGATAGATAGATAGATAGATGATAGATAGATAGATAGATAGATAGATAGATAGATAGATAGATAGATAGCTAGATGATAGCTAGATAGATGATAGATAGATAGATAGATAGATAGATAGATAGATGATAGCTAGATAGATAGATAGATGATAGATAGATAGATAGATAGATAGATAGATAGATAGATGATAGATAGATGATAGATAGATAGATAGATAGATAGATAGATAGATAGATAGATAGATAGATAGATAGATGATAGATAGATAGATAGATAGATAGATGATAGCTAGATAGATAGATAGATAGATAGATAGATGATAGCTAGATAGATAGATAGATAGATGATAGATAGATAGATAGATAGATAGATAGATAGATAGATAGATAGATGATAGATAGATAGATAGATAGATAGATAGATAGATAGATAGATAGATGATAGCTAGATAGATAGATAGATAGAAATATAGATATCCAGTGTACAAGTATAAAACAACATATTGCCTAAAGCTTTTTTTGTTCACACTCATCCAATTGTAAAATATCTATTTTCATGGCATGTATGGTAATGTGGTAAATCACAATTAAAAAATATATCTGTATATATAAACTATAGAATATATGATATATAAACACATATAAATGATACTCCTACATAAGCCACAACACCTTAAAGGGACATGAAACTCAAATTTTTTCTTCCATAATTCAGATAAAACATGCAGTTTTAAACAACTTTCTAATTCACATCGATTATAATTTTTTCTTTGTTTTCTTGGCATCTTTTTTTGAAAAGCAGTGAGGTAAGCTCAGGAATGTGCACGTGTAAGCAGAAAAAGCTGCTTTGCAATGGTATCCATTTGCAAGAGCACAAAATGACAAAACTATTTCCTGCCATGTACTGCTCCAGACACCTAACTAGGTATCTCTTCAACAAAGAATATAATAGGAACAAAGTCAATTTGATAATAGAAACACATTGGTTGGACACTTTTTTTTAAATGGTATGCTCTGTCTAAACCACAAGATAAAACTATTGAGCTTCATATCCCTTTAACTCCTAGATATCACCTACATTTAAAGGGACATGTTGCTTATATGCTAAGTTGTAGTAAAGTTGTAGCAAATCTGTAAAGAAAATGCACTAGAAAATATCACATGAACATCTCTATATAACATCTCTTGTTATCCTTTGTTGAAGAAGCAGCCATGCATTACTGGGAGCTAATTAACACATTGGTTAAGCCAATAAGATGAGGCATATATGAACAGCCATCAATCAGCATCTCCTGAGCCTACCTAGGTATCTTATTCAACAAATGATATCAAGAGAACATAGCAAATTAGATAATAGCAGTAAATTGGAAAGTTGTTAAAAATTGTATTCTCTATCTGAATCATGAAAGAAAAATATTGGGTTTCATTTACCTTTAAGCATCGAATTCAGATGCTTGTCCCAGTACTGGCAAGGGAGAGTGTATGTGTTACGTTTAAACACAGTTACTTTATTTTTATCCTCAGTTCAAAACCTTCATTTAACCCCTTCACTACCATATGAAGACAGATGCCTGCAGCTCAGGAGAAAAAAAAGCTGTCGGCTGTCAGGAACAAAAGCTCTCACCTTCCTGCAGCTGAGATGTAGATCTACGTTATGTGTGGTACGATGGGCTTCGTACTGCATGGCGTAGGTTTACGTAATTTTGGATCAAGGGCTTAAAGGGACATTATACACTCATTTTTTCTTTGCATAAATGTTTTGTAGATGATCTATTTATATAACCCATAAAGTTTTTTTTTACAAAAAATGTATAGTTTTGCTTATTTTTAAATAACACTGCTCTGATTTTCAGACTCCAAACCAAGCCCCAAAGTTTTATGTGAATACCGTCAGCTACCTTCTCCAGCTTGCTCCTGTTTGTGTAAAGGGTCTTTTCATATGCAAATGAAGGGGGAGGGGGGGAGTGTCTTATTTGCCACTTGCAGTGGGCTTTCCAGCTGCCTTTTCAACAGAGTTAAACTGAAAGCTTCTAAGTAAGTTTTTAAACAGTTTTATACTGGACCTTTATATCAGTATCTGTGCATCTTATTCTTTATAGTAGTGTCTATTACATGCAGTTATATGAAAATGAGTATATACTGTCCCTTTAAGAGAGGAGAAATAGAAGGAGCGCTACATTGTCACACATACACATTTATATTGTGTTTATTTGAGTTTAACATATATAAAACATATTATTTATCTTACCTTTACTGCTGTAGGATGTTTTATACTGTGCAATGGCGCATTACGCATAGCTGTTCCTGGGTCATAGGGCCAGATATTGAGGTCTCCATCACTTGAGCCACTGGCTAGACGTTTCTCACATGGAGACCATCTGAGACTACAAATACTTTGCTTATGATTCAGAGTTCCAACATGGTGCTGCGCAATTCGGACATCATGATGGTGTATATGTCCGAGTCGAGAGCCGCTATGATATCAGAAAAGATCCACAGCTCAATAAAACATTGACATTACATTAATAAGGGTCTCTTTTCATGTTCGATATGCATTTCATTGAGGAACTTTTGGATATCAGGAACCCTCTCTTGCATCTATATGCAGGTCTTTTATTTTTTTTCTTCATAATAAATATATAAACAATATGGAGGTTCTTAGCAACTTACAGAGAGTAACTAGACAGCGAGTGCACTTTCTTATCCTTGCCTTTTTAAACATATTGATGTGAAATTCTTAAAAGTGACATTAAAGTTACATATACATACACTATATGGCAAAAGTATGTGGACAAGGGGTTAATTGTCCAACAGTTTAAGATCGTAGTTGTAACCGATTTGCGGTGAAGAATCATCTATAAGACTACCTTGTAAAAGTTCATACAACCTAACCACTTCACACATTACATCCATATCAATACCGTAACTAGTATATACACACACACTTCTTGTGATTGATTCATAAGGGTGGGGATGTAAACAACGATCAGCATAGTGTCGGCCCAATGAGAAAAGCACACTAAAGCACATGCCCGCAACCTAGCAAATAGAAAACTGGAATAAATTTAGGGGAGAGGCTTGATGACATGTTGCGTCATGATTGGTGGAGTGCTTTAGAAGCATGGGTTTAAAAGGCTTATTAGAGGAAAAGTGCTACAAGCCCTTATCTGTTTCATAACTCTCTTTTGGGGTTTATTGTATTAAAAGTATGTGCACACCAGACCATCACACCTTTATGAGTATGCTAGACATCCCATTTCAAAACCATTAGCATTTATATGGAGTTGGCCGCCCTTTGCGGCTATAACAGCTGCAACTCTTCTGGGAAGGCTTTCTACAAGTTTTTCGAGTGTATCTGTGTGAGTTTGTACCCATTCAGCCAAAATAGCATTTGTGAGGTCAGGTACTAATGTTGTCAGGTGTTTGTGCAGGCCAGTTGAGTTCCTCCACACGAAACTTGTCAAACCATGCCTTCATGGACCTCACTGTGTGCACGGGGCATAACCATATTGGAACAGGAACGGGCCTTGCCCAAACTGTTGCCACTGAGTTGGAAGTATTCAGTTGTTTAAAATGACTTTGCATCCTGTAACATTAAGATGACTCCTCACTGCAACTAAGCGACCTGGCCCAAACCTAGAAACACAGCCCTAGACCATTATCCCTCCTCCACCAAACTTTTTTAGCAGGCACTATGTTTTGCAGTGGGTAGTGTTCTCCTGGTAAGTCAAAGAGAACAAATGGATGCAGGCACTACTTGGTTAGAAAAAAAATGTATAAAACATACCTTTTTTATTGCTATTAAAATAACAGTAGTGTTTGGGATACACTACTGTTATTTTAATAGCAATAATAAATGTATGTTTTATACATTTTTTGTCTAACCAAGTAGTGCCTTGTTCTCTTTGACTTACCACGGCCTGATCAGCCATATAGCTACGGCACTCCAAGTATCCCTGTATCAGAGCATCTTAAATCCTTCTATTTTTGTATGCACAGACCGATGGTTTTGACCGTGTTCCTGATACCCCTGTCTAGTGTTCTCCTGGTATCTGCCACACCCAGATCATTCCATCAGACTGCCAGATAGTTAAGACTTATTCATCATTTCAGAGAACACATTTCTACTACTTCAGAGTCCAGTGGCAGCGTGCTTTACACCAATCCTGGCTACACTTGGCATTACACATGTTGCTGTGAGGCTTGTGTACAACTGCTCAGCCATAGAAACCGTTTTAATAAAGCTCCTGATACATAGTTCTTATGCTGATGTTCATTTCAGAAGTGTGCATCCTTACAAAGTGGAGATATATACAGAAATCATGTTCTTTCTTTTCCACCTTAAGAGAATAATACCTCCCATTATTATGAGCTCATTTTGATTTTAGCCAATCAAATTTTGCAAAGGGGTTTCAAATGTTGGAATTAGCATTAAGACAAAATAGACAGCTTTATGTACAGCATATGCTGAAACATGTTAGCTGATTTTGCTAGATACTACACATGGATCGTCTGTATTACAGCTTTAACTTTGTGCATTAAAGGATTTTAGTTTTTTCAACATTATATCACTGTGGAGCTCCGTTTGCTTATTTGAACTGATCTTATTTCAGAGGCAGCTTGGGACTCTGTAGTGAGTGATGCAAATGATAGGCAATTTTTAAGCAATAAGTGCTTCAGTGCTCCCCTCTATGGAGTAAATTTATCATGGTGCAGATATGATCAGCTATAGCGAATCATGTCCGCCGCACATCGATAAATGCCGACAGCATACGCTGTCAGCATTTATCATTGCACCAGCAGTTCTTGTGAAATGCTGGTGCAATACCGCCCCCTGCAGATTCGCGGATCGGCCGCTAGCAGGGGGTGTCAATCAACCCGATCGTATTCGATCGGCAGATTGCTCTACGCAACCTCAGAGGTGGCGGACGAGTTAAGGAGCAGCGGACTTAGGACCGCTGCTTCTTAACTTCCGCTTTAGGTGAAACTGAAGCGGAGTGAGTCGGAAGCAACATCCGCTGCTTCATAAATCGACCCCTATGGGGTCAATTTATGAAAGTACGAGCGGACATGATACAATGTAGCGTATTATGTCCGCTGCACATCGATAAATGCTGACAGCAAACGCTGTCGGCATTTATCATTGCACCAGCAGTTCTGGTGAACTGCTGGTGCAATGCCGCCCCCTGCAGATTACACCTAACACTACACTATAATTAAATTAATTACCTAAATGAAATACAATTAATTACAATTAAATAAAATTATCTAAAGTACGGAAACCCCCCCCCCACTAAATTACAGAAAATAATAAAATAATTACAAGATTTTTAAACTTATTACACCTAATCTAATCCCCCAAAACAAAACAAAATAAAAAAGCCCCCCAAAATAAAAAAGCTCTACCCTACACTAAATTACAAATAGCCCTTAAAAGGGCCTTTTGCGGGGCATTGCCCCAAAGTAATCAGCTCTTTTACTGTAACAAAAAAAAAGTACAAATACCCCCCCAACATTAAAACCCACCACCCACACAACCAACCCTACTCTAAAACCCACCCAATTCCCCTTAAAAAAACCTAGCACTCTTAATCCCAGTATTAATCTTCCTTCTGTGTGTTGGAACCCGGGTTTTCGGGTACTCCTTAATCAAATTAATAACCCAATTACACAAGAAACACTGAGAACCTGGGAATCGACCAATAGGACGAACCCATATGTCTCCTCCTGCCCAGGCCCCTTGACATCACTTGTCCACAATTCTGAGTTTTCCCTGCTCACTTTGACTGGGGATTTAGAGATACAATATCATGACTCTGACGTTCAACTTCTGACTCTAACTGATAATGACCAGTTACTACCCCAAAGGCAACTAACTGAAGCAGGCCATAAATGGGCCAATAACTGGTTCACGTATAGGAGGGTACACCACTATATTACAACACATCAACAACATCTAAACATGCTCCGTCCACTGTCCAACATTGAGAAATTATTCACCTCAACACCGCCAGTTAAGCATAGTCTTACATATATTAATGGCATTATTACCCAACTACCACCAGGCAATCTACCACGCTCTATAGAGATGTGGGAGAGGGAACTCGGAGTCATCATCACACCTCAGACAGCGACAAATATCTTCCATAACACCAAGTCAATTTCAATATCTGCAGCCATTAAAGAGCTTAATTACAAAATATTACATGGTTGGTATTTGACCCCTAAGAGACTCCATAGGCTCTTTTCACAGACCAGTAATCGTTGCTGGAGATGTGGACATGTTGGTAGTGGCATGAGTCATATGTGGTGGTGGTGCTCCCAGATAAATTCATTATGGAGAACAATTATAATAGAAATAGAACATATTTTTCAAGTCAGTATCCCATTAGACCCCCTCGTATGGTTATTAAATAAATCATTTAAGTTACCCCGACCACACTTCAAACCTCTGCTAAAAATAATGACAAATAGCTTGAAAGTCCTGATAGCACAAAACTGGAGATCATCAGAGATTCCTTCGCTGGCAATGTGGCGCAATAAAGTCTCAGATTTGATAGATTTAGAAGAGTATGGCTCCTTCTTACTTGATAAAAGAGAGCAATTTATAGAATTACAATTAACATGGGAAAATTATATTAAATCCATTGAGCCCCAACCTAACCTGCTCGACATTGTAGAAAGGCCTTCTGGCCGGTCAAGGAGTAGACCATGTCCAGACATAAGCGCAACCAATGAGTAAGAATTTTTTCTTTTTTTTTTGGGTAGATACTTATACAAGAAAGAGATAAGCATTGTGACATCCTTATTTTGTTATTGTTGTTTTTGTATTATTTTATGGAAAAAGTTAAAACAAGAGTCTATGACGCATGGTAATTAATATGTATTTCTTTATGCAAGATTCACTTTGCAAATGTTATTATTGCATTATCTTATGTTGATTTCATTGTATCATGGATTCTTAATAAAAAAGTCTTTGAAAAAAAAAAAAAAAAAAAAAAAACCTAGCACTAACCCCTTGAACATCACCCTACCATGAGACGTCTTCACCCAACCAGGCAGAAGTGGTCCTCCAGACGGGCAGAAATCTTCATCCATCCGGCGCGAAGCGGGTCCATCTTTAAGACATCCGACGCGGAGCATCCTCTTCATCCGGAGTCTTCTTACTAAATGACGGTACCTTTAAGTGATGTCATCGAAGATGGCGTCCCTTCAATTCCGACTGGCTGATAGAATTCTATCAGCCAATCGGAATTAAGGTAGAAAAAAATCCTATTGGCTGATGCAATCAGCCAATAGGATCGAAGTTCAATCCTATTGGCTGATCCAATCAGCCAATAGAATTGAGCTGGCATTCTATTGGCTGTTCCAATCAGCCAATAGAATGCAAGCTCAATCCTATTGGCTGATTGCATCAGCCAATAGGATTTTTTCTACCTTAATTCCGATTGGCTGATAGAATTCTATCAGCCAATCAGAATTGAAGGGACGCCATCTTGGATGACGTCACTTAAAGGTACCGTCATTTAGTGTTAGTCAGAAGACTCTGGACGTCATTTAGTGTTTAGTAAGAAGACTCTGGATGAAGAGGATGCTGCGCGTCAGATGTCTTGAAGATGGACCCGCTCCTTGCCGGATCGAAGAAGATAGAAGATGCCGTCTGGATGAAGACTTCTTCCCGTCTGCAGGACCTCTTCTGCCCGGCTTGGATGAAGACTTCTGCCCGTCTGGAGGACCACTTCTGCCTGGTTGGGTGAAGACGTCTCACGGTAGGGTGATCTTCAAGGGGTTAGTGTTAGGTTTTTTTTAAGGGGAGATTGGGTGGGTTTTAGAGTAGGGTTGGTTGTGTGGGTGGTGGGTTTTAATGTTGTGAGGGTATTTGTACTTTTTTTTTACAGGTAAAAGAGCTGATTACTTTGGGGCAATGCCCAGCAAAAGGCCCTTTTAAGGGCTATTTGTAATTTAGTGTAGGGTAGGGCTTTTTTTTATTTTGGGGGGCTTTTTTATTTTGTTAGGGGGATTAGAGTAGGTGTAATTAGTTTAAAAATCTTGTAATCATTTTATTATTTTCTGTAATTTAGTGGGGGGGGTTTCGTACTTTAGATAATTTTATTTAATTGTAATTAATTGTATTTAGTTTAGTTAATTTATTTAATTATAGTGTAGTGTTAGGTGTAATTGTAACTTAGGTTAGGTTTTATTTTACAGGTAAATTTGTCTTTATAATAACTAGGTAGTTATTAAATAGTTAATAACTATTTATTAACTATTCTACCTCGTTAAAATAAATACAAAGTTGCCTGTAAAATAAAAATAAACCCTATGCTAGATACAATGTAACTATTAGTTATATTGTAGCTATCTTAGGGTTTATTTTATAGGTATTTAGTTTTAAATAGGAATAATTTAGGAAATTGTAGTAATTTTATTTAGATTTATTGTAATTATATTTAAGTTAGGGGGTGTTAGGGTTAGGGGTTAATACATTTAATATAGTGGTGGCGACGTTGTGGGCGGCAGATTAGGGGTTAGTAAATGTAGTTAGGTTGCGGCGACATTGGGGGCGGCAGATTAGGGGTTAATAAATACAATGTAGGGATCGGCGATGTTGGGGGCAGCAGATAAGGGGTTCATAAGTATAATGTAGGTGGCTGCGGTGTCCGGAGCAGCAGATTAGGGGTTAATAATGTAATGTAGGTGTCGGCGATGTCGGGGGGGCAGATTAGGGGTTAATAAGTGTAAGATTAGGGATGTTTAGACTCGGGTTTCATGTTAGGGTGTTAGGTGTAGACATAAAAAGTATTTCTCCAAAGGAATCAATGGGGCTGCGTTTTTTTGCAGGTGTTAGGCTTTTTTTCAGCCGGCTCTCCCCCATTGATTTCTATGGGGAAATCGTGCACAAGCACGTTTTACCAGCTCACCGCTAACGTAAGCAGCGCTGGTATTGAGGTGAGATTTGGAGCAAAATTTTGCTCTTCGCTCACTTTTTTGCGGTTAACGCCGGGTTTGTAAAAACCTGTAATACCTGCGCTGTCTGTAAGTGAGCGGTGAGCATAAACTGCTTGTTAGCATCGCAACCTCCTAACGCAAAACTCGTAATCTAGGTGAAAGTGTTTCATGTAAAAATTGATAAATCAATTTGTGGTGGTGAGTCATACCTGGTAAGGATGTGCCCATTCCAGTTCAAGGCTCCGACTACTGATATATGGCCAACCATATTGCGCAACCTCATCTGAGTTTCAATGTCCCACAGCTAAAAATAAAAATAAATATCAATACATTTATAGTTTCTCTTATTTGCCAAATGCTTATTAATTTTCTGTTTGGGTGGTTTCACACGTCATAATGCTCAACTTTTCCCACTTTGTGCCAGAATACGAGTGGAACGCAAACGTTTGCACACAAGCGATAAGGGATTTATCACAGGGGTTTGCACTTGGCGGGCTTACTGCTGTTATTACAAGTTGATCACGTGAGCACAAAAGCGATATACGCTAGAATAAATGTTTTGTGAAACATAAAAGTTGCACAAAACACATCAAAAATACATTACAAGGTATAGTTACACTCATAATAACACCATCTAATAAAATAATTACAAAAAACAATATTGCACAAAAAAGTATAAAGGCTCAAAGATATGAAGTCTCAGGTATTAGATGAAAAAGCAGCAAAGGGCTTTAACACAGAGATACATACATATATATGTCTAAAAATGTGTATATATATATATATATATATATATATATATATATATATATATATATATATATATATATATATATATATATATATATATATATACAAAACATGGGGTGGGGTCAGCACTCTCAGACCGGACCGGGTACACATCCTATGACCCTGCAACATGCACAGCCCTGGTTACAAACCAGCACTCTCAGGAAGCTGCACTGCCACCAGAGTCACAGGCAGTTAACCCCAGTCAGGCCTGGGTGCAAGGCCCAAACAAGGAAAATTACAAAAAATAATATTTTTTAATATAAACACACAGAAAAAGTCCAGCACTCACTCACAAGCTCTCAACTAAGATAAAAAGCAGCAATGGAAGAATTAGTTACCGCATCTGGCCAAATGGGAAAAGCCCAGGTACCTCGTCAAGGTTTCTTCCAAATACACCTGGGTCCCTAAACAGCCACACAATGCAGGCTCACAATCAAACAACTGTGAAAAAAAGCAACTGTGAAAAAATGGAGGGTGCACAGGCTTATGTAATTTCCCAAACATATACAAAACATGGGGTGGGGTCAGCACTCTCAGACCGGACCGGGTACACATCCTATGACCCTGCAACATGCACAGCCCTGGGTGCAAACCAGCACTCTCAGGAAGCTGCACTGCTACCAGAGTCACAGGCAGTTAACCCCAGTCAGGCCTGGGTGCAAGGCCCAAACAAGGAAAATTACAAAAAATAATATTTTTTAATATAAACACACAGATATATAAAAAAAAATATATCTAAATATATATACATACACATGTATTTACATTGTTACAGACATTTATACACATATAGAACGTATTCTGTTATTTGAAGAACATTGAAATGTGAAATATTCATATTTTCATGTTGGGATAGCGCAATTGAGAATATGCAATCCGGTTTGCGCCAGACTGTTAGTTTTTCAAATTTTTTCTCTCTATTGACTTCTATGAGGGAATATGTGAACGCGTGTGTGATATTCTATGTTCGACTTCTGGCGCTTGTCGAATTATAGCGAGAGCGAAAACAGTTTACTTTTAACTCGTAATACGAACACAGTCCGACAAGTGCAAAAAGCTTATTTCTAGTGCAACTAACGCTCGTTCTGAAGCGTTAATTTGCGCTCCACTTGTGATCTGGCCCTTTGTGTTGTATTTATTTTGGTAATGTTCATCACTTGCTCACATTAGAACATTTTTAAAATATGAATGCAATATAAATACATGAATATATATATATACTGTATATACCTGTATATATATATATATATATATATACTGTATATACACACACACACACTTATTTATAGTATTTATATATAAATAACTATATATATATATATATATATATATATATATATATATATATATATATATATATATATATATATATACTGTATATACCGTATTGTCCCGAGTATAGGACAGACTTTTTCCCCCTAATGCAAGTCTTTAAACTAGGGATGTGGCCTATACTCGGGATGTTACACAAAAACCATAAAAATACTGGTATGCTTAGGCACCGGTAGTAAGTTAAGTAAGTAAGGAGGCTGAGTAAGTTAAGATTAAAAAAACATAATTTATGCTTACCTGATAAATTTCTCTCTCTTGTGATGTATCGAGTCCACGGATTCATCCATACTTGTGGGATATTCTCCTTCCTTACAGGAAGTGGCAAAGAGAGCACCCACAGCAGAGCTGTCTATATAGCTCCTCCCTTAGCTCCACCCCCCAGTCATTCGACCGAAGGCTAGGAAGAAAAAGGAGAAACTATAGGGTGCAGAGGTGACTGAAGTTTTTTAAATAAAAATATACTGCCTGTCTTAAATAAACAGGGCGGGCCGTGGACTCGATACATCACAAGAGAAATAAATTTATCAGGTAAGCATTAATTCTGTTTTCTCTTGTAAGAGGTATCAAGTCCACAGATTCATCCATACTTGTGGGATACCAATACCAAAGCTTTAGGACACGGATGAAGGGAGGGACAAGACAGGTACCTTAAACAGAAGGCACCACTGCTTGTAGAACCTTTCTCCCAAAAATAGCCTCCGAAGAAGCAAAAGTATCGAATTTATAAAATTTGGAAAAAGTTTGAAGCGAAGACCAAGTCGCTGCCTTACAAATCTGTTCAACAGAAGCCTCATTTTTAAAAGCCCATGTGGAAGCCACTGCTCTAGTAGAATGAGCAGTAATTCTTTCAGAAAGCTGCTGGCCAGCAGTCTCATAAGCCAAACGGATGATGCTTTTCAGCCAAAAGGAAAGAGAGGTAGTCGTAGCCTTTGACCTCTCCGTTTACCAGAATAAACAACAAACAATGAAGATGTTTGACGTAAATCTTTAGTTGCTTGTAAGTAGAACTTTAAATCATGAACCACATCAAGATTGTGCAACAGACATTCCTTCTTTGATGAAGGATTAGGGCACAGTGAAGGAACAACAATTTCCTGATTGATATTCCTATTACAAACAACCTTAGAAAGGAATCCAGGTTTGGTACGCAAAACCACCTTATCTGCATGGAAAACAAGGTAAGGTGAGTCACACTGTAAAGCAGATAACTCAGAAATTCTTTGAGCCGAAGAGATAGCTACTAAAAACAAAACTTTCCAAGATAGAAGCTTAATATCTATGGAATGCATAGGTTCAAACGGAACCCCTTGAAGAACTTTAAGAACTAATTTTAGGCTCCATGGCGGAGCAACAGGTTTAAATACAGGCTTGATCCTGACCAAGGCCTGACTAAACGCTTGAACGTCTGGGACATCTGCCAGACGTTTGTGTACAAGAATAGACAAAGCAGATATTTGTCCTTTTAAGGAACTAGCTGATAATCCCTTCTCCAATCCTTCTTGGAGAAAAGACAATATTCTAGGAATCCTAATCTTACTCCATGAGTAACCCTTGGATTCACACCAATAAAGATATTTGTGCCAAATCTTATGATAGATTTTCCTGGTGACAGGCTTTCTAGCTTGAATCAGGGTATCAATAACCGACTCAGAGAAACCATGCTTTGATAGAATCAGGCGTTCAATCTCCAAGCAGTCAGACGCAGAGAAATTAGATTTGGATGTTTGAATGGACCTTGGATTAGAGTACACGGTGGAACCGATGACATGTCCACTAGGTCTGCATACCAAGTCCTGCGTGGCCACGCAGGTGCTATCAGAATCACCAAAGCTCTCTCCTGCTTGATTCTGGCAACCAGACAAGGGAGGAGAGGAAACGGTGGAAATACATAGGCCAGATTGAAGGACCAGGGCACTGCTAAAGCATCTATCAGTACCGCCTGGGGATCCCGGGACCCATAACGAGGAAGCTGGGCAAATACCTCCGGATGGAGCTCCCACTCCCCCGGATGAAAAGTCTGACGACTTAGGAAATCCGCCTCCCAGTTCTCTACCCCTGGGATATGGATTGCTGAGAGATGGCAAGAGTGATCCTCCGCCCATCGGATTATTTTGGTTATCTCCATCATCGCTAGAGAACTCTGTGTTCCTCCTTGATGATTGATATAAGCTACAGTCGTGATGTTGTCCGACTGAAATCTGATGAATTTGGCCGCAGCTAGCTGAGGCCACGCCTGAAGCACATTGAATATCGCTCTCAGTTCTAGAATGTTTATCGGGAGTAGAGTTTCCTCCCGAGACCATAAGCCCTGTGCTTTCAGGGAGTTCCAGACTGCACCCCAGCCTAGCAGGCTGCCATCTGTCGTTACTATGAGCCACTCTGGCCTGCGGAAACACATTTCCTGGGACAGGTGGTCCTGAGACAACCACCAGAGAAGAGAATCTCTTGTCTCCTGGTCCAGATGCAGTTGAGGAGATAAATCTGCATAATCCCCATTCCACTGTTTGAGCATGCATAGTTGCAGTGGTCTGAGGTGTAGGCGGGCAAAAGGAACTATGTCCATTGCCGCTACCATGAGTCCGATTACCTCCATACACTGAGCCACTGATGGCTAAGGAATGGAATGAAGAGCTCAGCAAGTGGTTAAGAGTTTTGATTTTCTGACCTCCGTCAGAAATATTTTCATTTCTACCGAGTCTATCAGAGTCCCTAGGAAGGAAACTCTTGTGAGAGGGAAGAGAGAACTCTTTTTTATGTTCACCTTCCACCCGTGAGATCTCAGAAAAACCAACACGATGTGTGAGACTTGGCTAGCTGGAAAGTCCACGCCTGAATTAAGATGCCGTCTAGATAAGGCACCACCGCTATGCCCCGCAGTCTTAGAACCGCCAAAAGGGACCCTAGCACCTTTGTGAGAATTCTGGGAGCCGTGGCCAACCCGAAGGGAAGGGCCACAAATTGGTAATGCCTGTCCAGAAAGGCGAATCTCAGGAATTGATGATGATCTCTGTGAATAGGGATGTGTAGATACGCATCCTTTAAGTCCACGGTAGTCATATATTGACCCTCCTGGATCAACGGTAGAATAGTCCGAATAGTCTCCATCTTGAATGATGGTACTCTGAGGAATTTGTTTAGAATTTTGAGATCCAAGATTGGTCTGGAAGTTCCCTCTTTTTTGGGAACCACAAACAGGTTTGAGTAAAACCCTAGCCCTTGTTCCACTTTTGGTCTTCTACACAGCGTAAGAACGCCTCTCTCTTTGTCTGGTTTGCAGACAATTGAGAAATGTGAAATCTCCCCCTTGGGTGGGAGTCTTTGAAGTCCAAAAGATATCCCTGGGACACAATTTCTAAGGCCCAGGAATCGTGAACATCTCTTGCCCAAGCCTAAGCGAAGAGAGAGAGTCTGCCCCCTACTAGATCCGGTCCCGGATCGGGGGCTACCCCTTCATGCTGTCTTAGAGGCAACTGCAGGCTTCTTGGCCTGTTTACCCTTGTTCCAAGCCTGGTTAGGTCTCCAGACTGACTTGGATTGGGTAAAATTCCCCTTTTGCTTTGCAGCAGGGGAAGCTGAAGCGGGACCACCCTTGAAGTTCCGAAAGGAACGAAAATTATTTTGTTTGGTCCTCATTTTATTTGTTTTATCCTGTGGGAGGGCATGGCCTTTCCCTCCAGTGATGTCTGAAATAATCTCTTTCAGTTCAGGCCCCAATAGGGTCTTTCCTTTGAAAGGGATGTTCAAAAGTTTAGATTTTGATGACACATCAGCAGACCAGGACTTAAGCCATAACGCCCTGCGTGCTAAAATGGCAAAACCTAAATTCTTTGCCGCTAATTTAGCCAGTTGGAAAGCGGCATCTGTAATGAAAGAATTAGCCAAATTAAGGGCCTTAATTCTATACATAATATCCTCTAATGGAGTCTCCATCTGAAGAGCCTCTTCTAGAGCCTTGAACCAGAAAGCAGCTGCAGTAGTTACAGGAACAATGCACGCAATAGGTTGGAGAAGAAAACCTTGATGAACAAAAATTTTCTTTAGGAGACCCTCTAATTTTTTATCCATAGGATCTTTGAAAGCACAACTGTCTTCGATAGGTATAGTTGTACGCTTAGCAAGAGTAGAAATAGCTCCCTCCACCTTAGGAACCGTATGCCACAAGTCCCGCATGGTGTCAGATATGGGAAACATTTTCTTAAAAACAGGAGGGGGAGCGAACGGAATACCTGATCTTTCCCACTCCTTAGTAACAATATTCACAATCCTCTTAGGGACTGGAAAAACATCAGTGTAAACAGGAACCTCTAAGTATTTGTCCATTTTACACAATTTCTCTGGGACCACTATAGGGTCACAATCATCTAGAGTCGCTAATACCTCCCTGAGCAATAAGCGGAGGTGTTCAAGCTTAAATTTAAAGGCCGTCATATCAGAATCTGTCTGAGGGAGCGTCTTTCCTGAATCAGAAATTTCTCCCTCAGATAACAAATCCCTTACCTCTACTTCAGAACATTGTGAGGGTATATCGGATACGGCTACTAAAGCGTCAGACGGCTCAGCATTTGTTCTTAACCCAGAGCTGTCACGCTTTCCTTGTAAACCAGGCAGTTTGGATAAAACCTCTGTGAGGGTTGTATTCATAACTGTGGCCATGTCTTGTAAAGTAAATGAATTTGACGCACTAGAGGTACTTGGCGTCACTTGTGCGGGCGTTACTGGTTGTGACACTTGGGGAGAGCTAGATGGCAAACCCTCATTTCCTTCTGTCTGAGAATCATCTATTGCAATATTTTTAAGTGCTACAAAATGCTCTTTATCATTTATAGACATATCAGTGCAAGTGGGACACATTCTAAGAGGGGGTTCCACAATGGCTTCTAAACACATTGAACAAGGATTTTCCTTGATGTCAGACAGCTTGACAAAGAGACAGAAGTCTCGAAACGTTGCTGTTTGTCCTGCTGTCTCACGAATAAATATCCATGCTGTCACTACTCTCTGTTTTTTTGATATCATTACCTTGACCTTGGAAGCAGGTCATTGTGACTTTGCAGGATAGCACCTGTGTGCTGGACTTTACTCTACTTCTCCATTCTCTGTCAGACATGTTAAACAGGCTAGTAATGCAACAAGCAAGCTTGGAAAACACTTTAATCAAAGCAAATAACACTTAGAAAAAAAACGGTACTGTGCCTTTAAGAGAAAAAAAAAAGCTGCACAAACTCTGCAAAACAGTGTAAAAAAGCAGTAAACTCAACAAAATTTTTACAGTAGCATCATAAAGCCTTAGTAACTTTGCACAGCTATGCAAATAAACAATTAACCCCTTAATGTAAAAACCGGATTGACAAAACGTCAAAAACCGGTAAAAAATGTTCAGCACCTTGCCACAGCTCTGCTGTGGCGCCTACCTGCCCTTTAGGAACGATTTGTGGGGAAAAAAACTTCTTTAAAGCCCTCAAACACAGTAGGAACCTCTGGAGAAGCAGCTGGATGTCTCTGAGGAAAAGAATCTGCGCAACTGAGGCGCGAAAATAGGCCCCTCCCACCTCACTCGATGTTATGGGGCCTAAAAGAAACACAACAGAGAGTTTCTTAAACTAGCCATGTGGGTTAATAACCCTTAAACAAGCCACAATGACCCCTTAAAGTCCCTCAAAAAACGTTATATTTGCAATAAAAAAACAAAAACGTTTTTCCTATCAGTGTCACCAGTAACTAATGAGCCCTTTATGCAAGCTGGGATTCCTACTAAGTATCTGAATACAGCTTACCCTTCCCTCATGGGGATATTGCCAGCCTTTTCTAGAATTATCACAGTATGTCTAGAAAAAAATAGACTGTACGGTACAATTTAAAATAACAAACTTTTGCTTCAGAAAATAAAAACTAACATTTTTGTCACCACACTCACTTTACCGTTACTAGTACTTAGAGTAGGCAAAGAGAATGAGTGGGGGGTGGAGCTAAGGGAGGAGCTATATAGACAGCTCTGCTGTGGGTGCTCTCTTTGCCACTTCCTGTAAGGAAGGAGAATATCCCACAAGTATGGATGAATCCGTGGACTCGATACATCTTACAAGAGAAAAAAAGTTCCCGGTAACTAAAGCCAGCAATATAAACACAGCCTGCTAGCATTTACATCCACATCTGCTTTTCCGGATAAACCCGTTACCTGCTAGCTGAGACGGAGGCTGGGGACTTGACTTTTATTTGGGGACTACGAGGAATCTCCTCTACTGACCGGAGGCTCTCTCCCTTTGATATCTCCTGTTCTCCTTTCCCGTTACCTGCTAGCTGAGATGGAGCATCGCAGTTGCCTACCTAACTTATGACACCCCCCCAATAAGATTGCGGGATTGGTTCTTCGTCTAAGAAATGTCACAGCTCCATCCGTTGATTGGACCGAGGTGAGTGGAGGCGTGGTCATACATGGTCCAATCAACGGATGAAGCTGTTAAGCTTCTCGGATGAAGAACCAATCCCGCGATCTCTTTGGGGCGTGTGTCCTTAGTTAGGCAGGCAGCTCCGTCTCTGCTAGCTGGTAACGGGGGAAGAACAGGAGACATCAAATGTAGCCTCCGGTCAGTAGATTGGATTCCTCATAGACCCCAAATAAAGTCAAGTCCCCAAATAAAGTCTATGATAAAAAAAAAAGAAAAAGATAGACAAGGGCATCTCAAAGTAGAGGATAAAAATGATTCTTTATTCCATGGTACGTTATAAAAACAGGATGCAAAAAGAAAGACTGGTTTTATGCGGCTTAAAAAGTGTCTTCCTTCTTTTTGTGTCCTGGGCTGAGCTGGAACATTTCCTCTTGCTGGAGAAGCCACAGAGAAGAAAGCAGACAGATCTCCCAAGTGGTGACAATCCCACAGGATCAAGAACAGTTGGGAGGTTTGCTCTGTCATAAATATTTAAATATTACTTCCAGGTCACTTAATGACCCTTTAATGCATACCATCAATAACTAGAAATTTGTTTCAAGACCAAATGCCTTAAACATACCTGTACTTCTCCATTATTTGTGCCAATTGCTAAGCAATCTCCGGCTTTTATACACGAAACAGATGAAACATATGTTGAGGGTGAAGGTAAATGTATTTTTTGAGTTAATGTATTGTTTTCTCCACTCCAAATATAGGCAGTTGATTTCAATCCAATAGCAATGTGGTTTTCTAAATTCCAGTCTAGTAGATTTAGATCTGTAAATAAGCACATTGTAAAGAACAGAGATTATATATATCTACATATACAAAACTCACCGAAATAGATTTCAGAAACTAACCGCTAGATTTGGAGTTTTGTCGGTAACGACCCGAAAAACTAACGCCGGCTTTATTCTGGCCGCACCATAAAAATAACTCTGGTATTGAGAGCCCACATAAAGGCTGCGTTAGGCTCCAAAAAAGGAGTGTAGAGCATTTTTAACGCAGCTTCAACTCTCGATACCAGAGTTGCTTACGGACGCGGCCAGCCTCAAAAACGTGCTCGTGCACGATTCCCCCATAGGAAACAATGGGGCTGTTTGAGCTGAAAAAAAACCTAACACCTGCAAAAAAGCAGCGTTCAGCTCTTAACGCAGCCCCATTGTTTGCTATGCGGTAACCCTTCCTACGTCTGCACCTAATACTCTAACATGTACCCCGAGTCTAAACACCCCTAACCTTACACTTATTAACCCCTATTCTGCCGCCCCCGCTATCGCTGACCCCTGCATATTATTATTAACCCCTAATCTGCCGCTCCGTAAACCGCCGCTACTTACATTATCCCTATGTACCCCTAATCTGCTGCCCTAACATCGCCGACCCCTATATTATATTTATTAACCCCTAATCTGCCCCCCACAACGTCGCCTCCACCTGCCTACACTTATTAACCCCTAATCTGCCGACCGGACCTGAGCGCTACTATAATAAAGTTATTAACCCCTAATCCGCCTCACTAACCCTATCATAAATAGTATTAACCCCTAATCTGCCCTCCCTAACATCGCCGACACATAACTTCAAACATTAACCCCTAATGTATGTTTTTTTTTACAGGCAAAAGAGCTGTATTTCTTGGGGCATGCCCCGCAAAGGGCCCTGTTCAGGGCTGGTAAGGTAAAAGAGCTTTGAAATGTAGTAATTTAGAATAGGGTAGGGCATTTTTTTTATTTTGGGGGGCTTTGTTATTTTATTAGGGGGCTTAGAGTAGGTGTAATTAGTTTAAAATTGTTGTAATATTTTTCTTATGTTTGTAAATATTTTTTTATTTTTTGTAACTTAGTTCTTTTTTATTTTTTGTACTTTAGCTAGTTTATTTAATTGTATTTATTTGTAGCAATTGTATTTAATTAATTTATTGATAGTGTAGTGTTAGGTTAATTGTAGGTAGTTTATTTAATGTATTTATTGATAGTCTAGTGTTAGGTTTATTTGTAACTTAGGTTAGGATTTCTTTTACAGGTAAATTTGTAATTATTTTAACTATTTTAGCTATTAAATAGTTCTTAACTATTTAATAGATATTGTACATGGTTAAAATAAATACAAAGTTACCTGTAAAATAAATATAAATCCTAAAATAGCTATAATATAATTATAATTTATATTGTAGCTATATTAGGGTTTATTTTACAGGTAAGTATTTAGCTTTAAATAGGAATAATTTATTTAATAAGAGTTAATTAATTTCGTTAGATTTAAATTATATTTAACTTAGGGGGGTGTTAGTATTAGGGTTAGACTTAGCTTTAGGGGTTAATACATTTATTAGAATAGCGGCGAGATTCGGTCGGCAGATTACGGGTTAATAATTGAAGTTAGGTGTCGGCGATGTTAGGGAGGGCAGATTAGGGGTTAATACTATTTATGATGGGGTTAGTGAGGCGGATTAGGGGTTAATAACTTTATTATAGTAGCGCTCAGGTCCGGTCGGCAGATTAGGGGTTAATAAGTGCAAGCAGGTGGAGGCGACGTTGAGGGGGGCAGATTAGGGGTTAATAAATATAATATAGGGGTCGGCGGTGTTAGGGGCAGCAGATTAGGGGTACATAAGTATAACGTAGGTGGCGGTCGGCAGATTAGGGGTTAAAAAATTTTTTTCGAGTGTCTGCGATGTGGGGGGACCTCGGTTTAGGGGTACATAGGTAGTTTATGGGTGTTAGTGTACTTTAGAGTACAGTAGTTAAGAGCATTAGAAACCGGTGTTAGCCCAGAAAGCTCTTAACTACTGACTTTTTTCCTGCGGCTGGAGTTTTGTCGTTAGATGTCTAACGCTCACTTCAGAAACGACTCTAAATACCGGAGTTAGAAAGATCCCATTGAAAAGATAGGATACGCAATTTACGTAAGGGGATCTGCGGTATGGAAAAGTCGCGGCTGAAAAGTGAGCGTTAGACCCTATTTTGAGTGACTCCAAATACCGGCGGTAGCCTAAAACCAGCGTTAGGAGCCTCTAACGCTGGTTTTCACGGCTACCGCCAAACTCTAAATCTAGGCCTAAGTGACCAGATACAATGAATTCTCTAGGGTAAAAAGTGCTAAATCTGCCCGGTTGCTCAATCATAGAAAAATATTAAATTAATGATAATGCTAATAAAAGTCAAAATTAAACTTAAATGGATTAGATAGAGTAGGACATTTTAAACAACTTTCCAATTTACACGTGTCTGCAGCAATATATGGCAGCATATATGTTTTGCAACAATGTTATGTATTAGTAAGAGCACTAGATGGCAGCCCTATTTCCTGTCATGTAATGCTCCAAACATGTGCACGCTACCTATCTAGATATCTCTTCAACAAAGAATAACAAGAGAACTAAGCACATTTTATAATAGAAGTAAATCGGAAACTTTTTTTTAAATTGTATTCTTTATTTGAATCATGAAATAATTTTTTGGGGATTTTATGTCCCTTTAAAGATTAATTCTAGGTAAGCTCATGAGTGTGCACGTGTTTGCAACATTGTTTATTGCAGTGTTATACAATGTTGCAAATACTGCTGCCATAATAGACTGCTAACAACACAAGCACATTCCTAAGTGCCTATCTGCCTACCTAGGTTTATGCTTCAACAAAGGATACCAAAAGAACAAAGCAAGTTTGATAAAAAAAAGTAAATCGGAGAGTTGTTTAAAATTGCATTCTCTATTAGAATCATAAATGTTTAAAGGGACAGTCTAGGCCAAAATAAACTTTCATGATTCAGATAGAGCATGTAATTTTGAACAATTTTGCTTTGTTCTCTTGGTATTCTTAGTTGAAAGCTTAACCTAGGAGGTTCATATGCTAATTTCTTAGACCTTGAAGCCCACCTCTTTCAGATTGCATTTTAACAGTTTTTCACCACTAGAGGGTGTTAGTTCACATATTTCATATAGATAACACTGTGCTCGTGCACGAGAAGTTATCTGGGAGCAGGCACTGATTGGCTAGTCTGCAAGTCTGTCAAAAGAACTGTAAAAAGGGGCAGTTTGCAGAGGCTTAGATACAAGATAATCACAGAGGTTAAAAGTATATTATTATAACTGTGTTGGTTATGCAAAACTGGGAAATGGGTAATAAAGGGATTATCTATCTATTAAAACAATAAAAATTCTGGTGTAGACTGTCCCTTTAATTTTGACTTTAAAGTCCCCTTAAGGTTTTCTTTTATACATTGAGAGGTCCTATGAGTGTGAATATTATTAATGGTGTGTGTGTGCGCGTATTTTTATATCATAACAACATGCTTTGCGGTTTGTAACGCTGAAAATATGGCATTTTCAGCGTTAAAACAGCACCGTAGATATTACAAGTCTTGTCCGTATAGGTGTACCGCACACCTTTTAGCCTGTAACGCAACGTCAGTTCCACACACGTAAAAATTAAGTTTTTTCATGGGACTTCCATAGCGCCGGTATTACGAGGTTTGCAGTGAGGCTAAAAAGTGAGCGTTACACTCTATAGAGACACGATCCGTACCGCCATCTAAAGTTAGTAGTTATGAGTTTTATGCTACAAAGCTGTAGCATAAAACTCATAACTAAAGTGTTAAAAAGTACACTAACACCCATAAACTACCTATTAACCCCTAAACCGAGGCCCTCCCACATTGCAAACACTATATTAAATTTATTATCCCCTAATCTTCCGCTCCTGACATCGCCGCTACTAAAAAAATGTATTAACCCCTATTCGCCGCTCCCTGACATTGTCGCCACTATAATAAATGTATTAACCCCTAAACCACCGCCCTACCGCATCACAAACACTATTTAAATATTATTAACCCCTAATCTGCCGTCTGCCCACACCGCCGCATAATAAACCTATTAACCTCTAAACCGCAAGCCCCCCACAATGAAATATACTAAAATACAATATTAACCAGTAAACCGAAAGCCCCCACAACGAAATAAACTAATTTAAACTAGTAACCCCTAAACCTAACGACCCCCTAACTTTATATTAAAATTACAATTTTCCTATCTTAAATTAAATTAAAACTTACCTGTCAAATTAAAAAAAAAAATTTGAACTAACAATTAAACTATTATAATTATTAACCCCTTAGTGACCAGAGCACTTTTCCATTTTCTGTCCGTTTGGGACCAAGGCTATTTTTACATTTTTGCGGTGTTTGTGTTTAGCTGTAATTTTCTTCTTACTCATTTACTGTACCCACACATATTATATACCGTTTTTCTCGCCATTAAATGGACTTTCTAAAGATACCATTATTTTCATCATATCTTATAATTTACTATAAAAAAAATGATAAAATATGAGGAAAAATGGAAAAAAACACACTTTTTCTAACTTTGACCCCCAAAATCTGTTACATATCTAAAACCACCAAAAAACACCCATGCTAAATAGTTTCTAAATTTTGTCCTGAGTTTAGAAATACCCAATGTTTACATGTTCTTTGCTTTTTTTGCAAGTTATAGGGCCATAAATACAAGTAGCACTTTGCTATTTCCAAACCATGTTTTTCCAAAATTAGCGCTAGTCACATTTAGAACACTGATATCTTTCAGGAATATCTGAATATCCCTTGACATTTATATATTTTTTTTTAGTAGACATCCCAAAGTATTGATCTAGGCCAATTTTGGTATATTTCATGCCACCATTTCACCGCCAAATGCGATCAAATACAAAAAATTGTTCACTTTTTCACAAATTTTTTCACAAACTTTAGGTTTCTCACTGAAATTATTTACAAACAACTTGTGCAATTATGGCATAAATGGTTGTAAATTCTTCTCTGGGATCCCCTTTGTTCATAAATAGCACACATATATGGCTTTGGCGTTGCTTTTTGGTAATTAGAAGGCCGCTAAATGCCACTGCGCACCACAAGTGTATCATGCCCAGCAGTTAAGGGGTTAATTAGGGAGCTTTTAGGGAACTTGTAGGGTTAATTTTAGCTTTAGTGTAGTGTAGTAGACAACCCCAAGTATTGATCTAGGCACATTTTGGTATATTTCATGCCACCATTTCACCGCCAAATGCGATCAAATTAAAAAAAACGTAAAATTTTTCACAATTTTAGGCTTCTCACTGAAATCATTTACAAACAGCTTGTGCAATTATGGCACAAATGGTTGTAAATGCTTGTCTGGGATCCCCTTTGTTCAGAAATAGCAGACATATATGACTTTGGCGTTGCTTTCTGGTAATTAGAAGGCCACTAAATCCTGTTGCGCCTCACACGTGTATTATGGCTAGCAGTGAAAGGGTTAATTAGGGAGTTTGTAGTGAGCTTGCAGGGTTAATTTTAGCTTTAGTGTAGAGATCAGCCTCCCATCTGACACATCCCACCCCCTGATCCCTCCCAAACAGCTCCCTTCCCTCCCCCACCCCACAATTGTCCCCGCCATCTTAAGTACTGGCAGAAAGTCTGCCAGTACTAAAATAAAAGGGTTTTAAAAAAAAAATTAAAATTTTTTTTAGCATATTTACATATGCTACTGTGTAGGATCCCCCCCTTAGCCCCCAACCTCCCTGATCCCCCCCAAAACCGCTCTCTAACCCTCCCCTCTGCCTTATTGGGGGCCATCTTGGGTACTGGCAGCTGTCTGCCAGTACCCAGTTTACAATAAAAAGTGTTTTTTTTTCTCTTTGTTTTTTTTTTTTCTGTAGTGTAGCTTCCCCCCCCCCCCACCCAGACACCCCCCCCCACCCAGACAAACCCCCACCACTTTGATGATTATTTTATTTTTCGATTTTTTTAATCTTTTTTATTTGCACATTTTCTGCAGTGTAGCGGTTCCCACCCGCTCCCTCCCCGTGCACGCGCCCGCCCCCACCCTCCCGTGCACGCGCGCGCGCCCGTGCGCGCCCCCAGCCACCCCCGCCCACGATCCCGCCCCCCTTCACTTCCACAGGGCCATCGATGGCCGCCACCCGCCTCCCGGTCCGGCTCCCACCCACCAACGCAGGTAGCCACCGATCTCCGGTGCAGAGAGGGCCACAGAGTGGCTCTCTCTGCACCGGATTACTTAAAAAGGTTATTGCAGGATGCCTCCATATCGAGGCATCACTGCAATAACCGGAAAGCAGCTGGAAGCGAGCAGGATCGCTTCCAGCTGCTTTCCACACTGAGGACGTGCAGGGTACGTTCTCAGGCATTAACTGCCTTTTTTCTGAGGACGTACCCTGCACGTCCTCAGTCGTTAAGGGGTTAAACTACAATAAAACTAAAAAAAGGGAGGAAAAATAGCTGATTCTCACACTTATATTAAATGAAATAAGCTTTAATCCATGTTGGTTAAAATAGGAGACAAAAAACAGGACAAACCAAACGCAGCCAAGCTGAAACGTCTGACCGGTTTCGGTCACACAGGACCGTAATCATAGACATAATTGTACACACATGTTGCTACCCTTAAAAAGGGTTAAAAACACACTGATTGGTTAATAACAAATGCTGCGTAATAGACACCTACAAAACATATAAATGTAATGCTGTGTAATAAGATGAGAACCTGTAGACAATATATAGACCTAAAATTTGTCAAAAAACAAATATTTGATAACAAAGATAACATAGACACAGTTATATAACAGTTAGGTATGTCAAAAAATGGAATAGACACAATGGATTATATTCACATTAATATCATGAACACAGTTATATAGCAGTTAGGTATTTCAAAACGGAATAGACTTAATTGTATTAATTTGCATTAAATAGTCAATATATCCTATGTTAGAAACTGCAAAAGTAAATAATAAATTACCTTGTTATAGACTGCCCCTAACAGCAATGACGAGTAAAGAGAGTGAATAAACTACATATGGTAGTAAAAGTTACAACGTAACCTGCAATTTATAGAAGTATATAGTGAGGTCTAAAAAACACCAATTTATGGAAAAAGTTCCAAATAATAATACTATACATTGTGATATTACATTGCACATTGAATACCATATAACTCATAATGCTGAAAACAGTACCAATGTAAAGATCAAATGTGTAGTCACTAACTTATCTGTGCCTACAGTTCAAAGTAGTGTTAATATAAAGACTATTGTTAATTCAACTTAAATCTTAAACTCAGATGGTGACTGACTTATCTGTGCCAAAAGTTTAGAATGTCATGTTCAGAATTGAAACCCACTGGCACCAAGCAATTTAACTTAAATATCCAGTAGGTTTCCTGTCTGCACAGGGATGATAGTCTATCACCTCCCCTAGGGGATTTAGGAATTTGCTCTATCGCTTGCCACTTGAAAGTTGCTACATCACCATAGTGTATATCCAAAAAATGCCTAGAAAGAGCCGAGCACGGCTTCTCACCAGAGATATAGGATAAATGCTCCCTGATCCTTGTGCCAACATCCCTAGTGGTTCTACCTACATAGGATTTCAAACAGCATGTACACTGTATAAGATAAACTATGTAAGTACTCTTACAATTGATACATCCCTTAGTATTAAATGTCTCACCAGACTGGCTTGATACAAATGATCTACCCACTCTGATGTGATCACAGGAGGTGCAAGTACGTCTGCCACATCTATAGGTACCCTCATGCGTTAACCATGAATTGTTAACAATTGGCTCTTTGAGCAAACTTGGAGACAGTATGTTTCCCAACGTGGCAGCTCGTCTCGCTACAAACATACAGCCCTCTTCAACCTTGCCCCTCAATTTTTTGTCACCCATCAGTATCGGAAGATTTTTTGCAATAATATTACAAACATCTCCGTACTGATTCGAAAACTGTGTGACAAATTTAGGTTTGGTACCAGTAGATAGATGCTTCCTATTTCTTGGAGGACCTCTGAGCAAAGATGCCCTGTCCATTTTATTTACCTCGGACTGGGCCTTATACACAACCTCTCGCGGATAGCCTCTTTGTCTGAGTCTCTTGCTCAAGTCCTTACTCTCCTTCTGGAAATCACATTGCTGGGTACAATTGCGTCGCACCCTCATAAATTGGCCCTTGGCTATACCGTCAAAGACATGCTTCGGGTGACTACTTTTAGCGTGTAGCACGGTGTTACCAGCAATGGGTTTCCTATAGAGAGAAGAAACAACCTTATTCGCATCTGGGATACCCTTGAGGGTGATATCCAAAAAGCAGATATCCGTTTTATTCCACTCAAAGGTGAACTGGATACCTACTTCATTGGTGTTCAAATATTCCACATATCTCATGGCAGAAACATAGTCACCTGACCAGATCAAAAGCAGGTCGTCAATATAACGTACATACTTAATAACCTGATCAGAAGGATTCGTACCACTACCTCCATAGATGTGGGACCTCTCCCACCACCCCATAAAGAGGTTGGCGTAAGAGGGGGCAAATTTAGCCCCCATAGCGGTCCCACACCTCTGGAGGTAGTAACCTGAAACATGAAAAAATTGTGTTCAAGCAGAAATTTGACTGACCCCACAATGAACTCCTTCGTTCTATCCGAAAGATCTGTATATAGATCTAAATAGAATTCAATTGCCCTCAAGCCATGTGTATGAGGGATAGATGAGTACAGGGAAACAACGTCAATCGTCAACCAACTATATTCCTTTCTCCAGGCCACATCCTCCATCATACACATGGCCTGAGTGGTATCCCTGATATAACTTGGTAGCCTTTTCACCATGGGTTGAAGAAAATGATCTACCCACTTAGAAAGTGGCTCAAGTAGGGAGCCAATACCGGCCACAATTGGCCTACCTTTCACATTTACAATACTCTTATGTACCTTGGGTAAGTGGTGGAAGATGGGAACAACTGGATTAATAACCATCATAGTGTCTGCAGTTGCATGATCAATAATCCCATCTTCCACCGCTTCATCCACCCAATGTCGTAGTTCATTCGAGTATTTCAAAGTTGGATTACCTGGTAATTCAAAGTATGTGTCACTATCATTTAGCTGGCGAAGGGCCTCTGTCACATAATAATCTTTGTCCATGACAACCACATTGCCACCCTTGTCAGATTGCTTTATCACAATCTGATCATTGTTTTTTAGATCAGTTAAAGCTGATTTTTCCTTTAAGGAAAGATTATGGGGTCCCACTGTGGCCGTCATGGACAATTTAGTGAGATCCTCCACTACTCTCTTGTGAAACACTTCAAGCGCCTTGCTCCGCACTTGCATGGGATAGAAGGTAGATGGTGACCTAAATTTAGGAACATTGGTTACAGAACTGATTGCTCCCATATCACCCTCATTAGACAAGCTTTCGAGGGACATGAGTGTACAAGTATCAATAAAGTCCAAATTGCCTGTTTCTCCAATATCTGGCAAAATAGTTCCCATATCCAGAGCTTCAGTGTTGTGCTCTGAACCTGAAAAGTATTTATGAACTGTAAGGTCCCTAATCAATTTGTTAACATCAACAATTGTTTGAAAAAGATCAAACTTCTTGGCTGGCACAAATCCAAGACCATAACTAAGAACCTTACGTTCAAAGCCAGTCAGACAATATTTGGAGATATTAATAACAGCGTCTAAACATACTTGTTTTGTTTCCTGGTTCTGGTGGTTCTCACAGGATATCTCTGTTGATCCTGATCTCGTATTTGGGGGTTTGAATTTCTCACAATGTGTTTCCCCCCTCCCCCCCCCTTCCGGTGGGTCCTGAGCCCCCTGAAAAACCTGTGGTTTAGAGAGCTGTAACTGATTAAGCCCTGATTTTGATTTTGGTTTTGCTCCTTGCTGAACAGAACTCTTTAATATACCTTTTGAGGGAACATTAATGGAAACTGAGGCACATGCTATTTCTGCTTGATTTTCAATTTCAGATGCCTGATCCTCACTTGAACCTCCCTCATAGCTTGAGGCAAATCTATCCTCTTCAGAGGTATCACCCCCTGAATCTAAAAATGACACTCTCTTAGCACCATCCTGTCCTGTTTCCAACTCTGTTGATTTATTCTGTTTATTGTATCTCTGACCCCTTCTTTTATTCCTATTCCTATTCCTTTTCTTGTAAGGGATGGTATTCTCAGTGGTACAGTCAAAATCACCCACATTTGACCACTGTCTATTTCTTTGGCGTCGCCGCCAAATATAGACAGTACCCGATGTATAGTCCTTCTGGTCTCGCAAGAACTTGGTATGTTTAGTTTGAATCACCAATTTCTTGGATTCCTCTAGTGTCTGTTTATAAATGGTATCAAATCTTAAATAAACCTCATATTCCTTGAACCTTTCCATATCAGAATACACCCTATCTAACTTAGATTTTACCTCTAACAACAACACATCCTTATATTCTATAAGCAGTGAAATCAAAGTTAGAGAACAATTAGTAAGTGCAAGATTCCAACGATCAATAAAATCCTGATCTTTCACATCATAAGTTGGAAACTTATTGATTCTAAGCCCTCTGGGCACCATTTTCAAATGTAGATATTTATTGAGAATCCATTTATCCCATTTAAGCTTCTGTTCTTTGAGCTTTAGGTATTCATAATCTTGAAAAAGGTCCCCCAATTTGATATTTGGGGAGTCAAATTTAAATACGTCATCCAGGTCTAAAGAGTCCAAATTGTCCTCATCAATATCAGCAAATAGTGTAATAGCCTGTTCTCCTTGGTCATCCATAGCTACCACCCACAAGCTGTAGGGAGCTACTTATTGTAATCCGATTATAAATGGAATTATGAGGTTCATCTTCCTATCTTACAATAAAACTAACTACCAATTAAATAAAACTAAACTACCAATAAAAAAATCCTAACACTACTCTAAAAATTACAAAAAGTATCTCATTTCAAAAAATAAAAAATACTCAATTACAAAAATAACAAACCCTAAATTATAGAAAAATAACAAATGATCCAAAATAAAAAAGAATTACACCTAATCTAATAGCCCTATCAAAATACCCCCCCCCCCAATAAAAAAAACACAGGTAAGTATTTAGTTTTAAATAGGTATTATTTAGTTAATAATTGTAAATTTAATTTAGATCTAATTTAATCATGTTAAAGTTAGGGGGGTTAGGTTTAAGGGTTAATATAGTTTAATTTAGCTTGTTACGATGTGGGGGGGCTTGCGGTTTAGGGGTTAATAAATGTAGTATAGTGGTGGCGATATCAGGAGTGACAGATTAGGGGTTAATAATTTTATTTAGGTAGCGGCGATATCCGGAGCGGCAGATTAGGGGTACATCAATGGGGCTGCGCTACGGAACTTTTGTTTCCGCGATCGTAGATGTTAGTTTCTTTTTTTTTTCCTGGCTCTCCCCATTCATGTCTATGGGGAAATCGTGCCTGAGCATGTCTCAGCAGCACTCTGATTGTGTGCGGTATGAAGCTCAACGCAACCATATCGCACGCAAAAGGCGTATGTTTGCAAATTTGTAATAGCAGCGCTATAAGAAATTAAATAACGTAACTTTTGTTGCGTTCGTTAATTTCTCTATAGCGCTCAAAACTCGTAATCTAGGTGTTTGTAATTAAATCTCAAGATTGATTAAGATTAATTAATCCCATTTTTTATATTTTATTTAAGTTTTGCTTAAAAAATTAATTATCAAAGATTATTTTTCACTGCAATGACCAACAAAGCTGAGTATCTACATGACATGCAAGTATATTATTTATAACTGATTAGCAAATTTAGTTGGGTCACTAATATTAATCTAAATCAAATATAGACTGTTTGCTTGATCTGTCCATCAGAATGATGGGTTATTTCTGTCAGGGTGCCAGGAATCAGACTGAGATGAGAAGTGCAAAAATAGCAAAAAATAATACAAAAGTCCACAAGTCAAATAACAAGCCAGGAATCAAAACCAGAGCTGGTAGTCAGACGAGCCGAGTCAGGAGCCAAAGTGAGTAGTCAGACGAGCCGGAATCAAGAACAAGGAGAAGAGCAGAGTCAGGAACAAGCCAGGGATCAGGAACCAGGAGGGACGTCAGACAGCCAGGTAATACACAGAAGCTCTCGCAAACAGGTCTGAGACAACGCAAGGGCAAAGCATACTGAACAGAGGCCCTTTAAATAATAAGTGATGACATCACAATTCTGAGACTGGATCCTGTCTCACACGGATGATGTACACCAGTCTGGCCATAAAAGGAAGTGCAGGAAATGAGCAGCATCACATAGTATGCACCAGAGTCAGCAACAGAGGTGAGTAAAATGGATGCCAGCAGCACATGGCAAACAAAACAGGGAAAAAATCCTGACAGTACCCTCCCCTCAACTACCCCTCCCCCGCGGGAGGACAAAAGGTTTATTGGGGAAACGGGCATGGAAGGCACGGAGGAGGGCGGGAGCATGAACATCAGAGGAGGGAACCCATGAACGCTCCTCCAGACCGTAGCCCCTCCAGGGAACCAAATACTGTTTGCGGCCCCTGGACATACGAGAGTCAATAATGCTGCTGACCTCATACTCCTCATGGTTGTCAACAAAGATAGGACGGGGACGAGGCAACACAGTGGTAAACCGATTACAAACCAATGATTTCAAGAGGGAAACATGAAAAACATTGGAGATGCGCATTGCAGGAGGAAGGTTAAGAGCGTAGGCCACAGGATTGACCTGTCAGAGTATTTGAAAAGAACCAACATAACGGGGAGCCAGTTTATTGGAAGGCACACGAAGATTCAAGTTGCAGGAGGACAGCCAAACTCTCTCACCAACCTGGTAGGAAGGCGCTGGCAGACGCCTATGATCAGCCTGGAACTTTTGGCGCTGCATAGAACGATGAAGGCAATCCTGAATCTGCACCCACGTGGAACGGAGTTGCCGGAGATGCTCCTCATAAGCCGGAATACCCTGAGACATGAATGAATCAGGCAACAAGGATGGTTGAAACCCATAATTTGCCATGAACGGGGATAACTTGGTGGAAGAATTAATAGCACTATTACGAGCAAACTCTGCCCAAGGTAATAGTTCAGACCAATTATTGTGGTGATCTGAGACATAGCAACGGAGGAACTGTTCCAGAGCTTGATTAGACCGTTCCACAGCCCCATTGGATTGAGGGTGATATGCAGAGGAGAAGGAAAGCTGGATCCCCATTTGAGCACAAAAGGAACGCCAAAATCTGGAGACAAAATTTGAAGCAAGCTCTGAGCGGTAGGCAACTTCTTCAAGGGAACGCAATGTGACATTTTAGAAAAACTTTCAACCACCATAAGGATAACAGTATTGCCATTGGAAACAGGGAGCTTGACAATGAAGTCCATGGAAAGATGTGTCCAAGGACGTTCACCATTAGCAATAGGTTGAAGAAGACCCACAAGAAGACGTTGAGGAGTCTTATTCTGTGCACAAACTGAGCAGGAGGCAACATACGCAGCAACATCAGAACGAAGACCTGGCCACCAGAATTGTCGAGTGACAGACCAAATCATTTGGTTCTTGCCTGGGTGACCTGCGGCTTTAGGATAGTGGTAAGTGTGCAAACATTTAGTTCGAAGATTCTCAGGAACAAAACACTTACCACTAGGTTTCTCAGGAGGTGCATTGGTTTGTGCAGCCAGGATCTCCTCCACCAAGGGAGAAGTCAAATAAGTATGTATGGAAACCAAAATATGGTCAGGAGGTATAACTAGAGTAGGTACAGACTCCTCCTTGGACAGAGGGGAAAATTGTCGAGAAAGGGCATCAGCCCTAACATTCTTACTACCAGGCAGGTAGGAGACCACATAATTAAACCGAGACAAAAATAGCGCCCATCTGGCCTGTCGGGGCGACAAACGTTTTGCTTCAGATAGATAAGTTAAATTCTTGTGGTCAGTAAGAATGAGCACTGGTACGCTAGTACCCTCGAGAAGATGCCTCCATTCCTTGAGTGCCAAAATTATGGCCAGTAATTCCCCGTTGCCAATTTCATAATTGCACTCCGCTGGAGACAATTTCTTAGAGAAGAAACCACAAGGATGCAAGGAACCGTCAGGCGTAGGACGTTGAGACAAGAGGGCACCTACTCCAGTCTCAGACGCATCGACCTCAAGAATGAAAGGCAGGACAGGGTTAGGATGAGCCAGAACTGGAGCGGCAGCAAAGGCAGTCTTAAGACTATCAAAAGCCTTAATGGCAGTAGGTGACCAATGGAGTGGATCATTCTCTTTACGGGTCATGTCTGTGATAGGTTTGACCAAGGAAGAAAAGTTTTTAATAAACCTTCTATAGTAATTGGCGAACCCCAAAAAACGTTGAATAGACCGAAGACCAACTGGGCAAGGCCACTGCAGAACTGCAGATAACTTGTCAGGATCCATGGAGCACCCTGCAACGGAGATAACATAACCTAGGAAGGTTACTTGAGTCTGATGGAACTCACATTTCTCGAGTTTACAAAATAGGCCGTTCTCACGTAGTCTCTGAAGAACCCGTGTAACATCAGAACGATGAGCGTCAAGTGTGGGTGAGTGTATGAGGATGTCGTCCAAGTACACCACAACACACTGTTGCAACATATCTCGTAGGACATCATTAATAAATTCCTGGAAAACAGCAGGAGCATTACATAGGCCAAAGGGCATTACAAGATACTCATAATGCCCGCTCCTGGTGTTAAATGCTGTTTTCCATTCGTGGCCCTCCTTAATCCTAACGAGATTGTACGCTCCTCTCAAATCAAGTTTAGTAAAGACCGTAGCTCCCTTGAGGCGGTCAAAGAGTTCCGTAATGAACGGAATAGGGTAAGCATTCTTAATGGTAAGATGATTAAGACCCCTATAATCGATGCATGGTCTTAACTTGCCACCCTTTTTCTTCACAAAGAAGAAGCCAGGCCCTGCAAGAGAGTAGGATTTGTGGATGATCCCCCGCGACAGAGCATCGGCAACACACTCCTCCATAGCACAATTCTCTGCAACAGACAGAGGGTAAACCCAGCCTGAGGAGGAATGGCTCCGGGTTGCAGGTCTATGGCACAATCTTAAGAACGGTGAGGAGGCAACATACCGGCACGCACCTTGTCAAAAACGTCTAGGAATTCTCTGTACTCCTCTGGCAATTATGATACCGAAGAAGTGCACAAGACTTTAACTGGTTTCCGAAGACAAGTGGAAATACATTGCGGAGACCACGACAAAATTTGGGACCTGCGCCAGTCGAGACTGGGATTGTGCTTTTGGATAGAGAAAATGTAAACTGGCACTACACACGTATGCTAAGTAAGGAAAAAGAATCTGTGAAACAGATTCCGGTGCTGTCCCTTAAATTAATATTAACAGGGGAGAGACAGAAAAGACAGGGGCTTAAATAGCACTCATCCTTACTGATTATTGAATATAAAACTTAAATACTTTAATGTTAAAAGTTAAAAATAGGGTAGAACATCCCTAATAATTCCTAAACCCACTACCATAGAAACAAAAAGCAAAAACAAACACCAAACCGACAGTCACTTTTCTGTTTCCTGGCCGATAACAGGAAACGTCGGCATCAGGTGGCTGAAGTGACTGTACAGTGTTGGAGTAAAGTAATAAAAACAAACGCGTTTCGGCTAATATATAGCCTTTATCAATGCTATACTTTACAGTGTCAAATCGTTTAAGCCGAAGCTCAAGCGTGTATGGCCTTATATACCGGTCTATAGCTTCACAAACCGCCAATCCAAAGTGTCAAGAGGGAAACGCCTACATATTGTCCAATCGTAGTGTGAGGCCAGAAACACCCTCCATTTTGACTACTGTGTATGGCTGAGGAGTGTGACTTCCGCCATAACCTACACGCTCATTGGGTGACTAAAAAGAACTAACACAAATGCCCGATTGTATGGTACCAATGTTGCGATCATATTGTCCAGTCAGGGAAACAAAAAATATGCTTTCAAACACGATCGATTTTCTGTAAAGCATCACTATATGACACCACTATATCATGTGAATGAATTTGTCACGATCGTGATAAGCATAACAGTACACTGATGCGAACGTCTTAAAAACAACCAAGTTACACCCGGTTCCAAATGAACACACTATAAGTTTATCGGATACAAGAATATACCAATTATAGTTATTAATATAGTTCTTGAGTACCGTATATCGTAATCAGTGCGACTTAGTATTTTATTTATAAATTTCAATTGGGTTTCAGGTTAGATGGTAAGTATTAAGACTATGATTTAATGAATAAGCAGCAGTGTCAGTGTGTAACATTAAAACTTTATTATGATTGACATTTCTCCACCAAAAACACAGTATGATTCATACTTGTAACAGTAATGCAGAAGAATGTGCACAACCCTTTATCCTCGTATCCATATAAGTAGTATTGGTAAATTTGTGAGGATATTAAAATTATTAAGTTAACATCCAAATAGGACTGCATCTGTATGTGTAAGGATATTTAGATATATGTATATTGTGATCATAAATTCAATAATTTAAAGTATGTAAGGTATGTTACAGCTGACATATGCTTAATATAATGCCATTATGGGTCATGTCATTAAGACACGAGCATAACCATAATGGACTAGGTTACCATATATTAAAAGGGCATAAGGTTGCCTAAGAGTCATCCAATTAGATATACACCCAGTAATTATTATACTCATTCATGCCATTGGGCATGACGGTATTCAGATTAAAAACCCACTTAGTTTCCATCTGTAATAATTTGTTCTCAGTACTTCCCCCTCTTATTCCAGGCTTAAGTCTTTCCAAACCCCAACATTTTAAAGCATTGGTTTTCCCATTGTGGGCATGTAGAAAGTGTCTTGCGACACTTGTGATTTGTTTATGTTTATCCACATCCCTCTGGGCAGTCCTTATATTACTGAGATGTTCTGTAATACGTGTTCCCATACTCCTTGTTGTCATACCAACATAGTATAAATTACAGCTGCAAGAGATACAGTAGATGACATTAGTGCTCTGGCAGTTAATATGTTGTCTAATTTTACACGTATTTCCAAATCTATCCACTATTATTTGTTTTTTAACCATATGCTGGCATATTGAACAATGCCCACACGCGATAGAACCTTCATAAATAGGTGATTTATTAGCATTTCTGTCATAATGGCTTGTTATAAGCGTATCCCTGATATTGTTTGCTCGCCTATATGTTAATAGAGGTCTATCTGGTAGCAATGGTTTCAATAGTTCGTCTCTGGTAAGGACATGCCAATGTTGTTGTAAAATGTTGGTAATTTTATCACTTTGTGTGGAATATGTAGTGATACATCGCAGGGGAGTATTATTCTCTTTAACTTTAGGAGTTAATAACTCTCTCCTATCCTTTCGCAGTGCTCTGTTATAGGCTTTAGCCAATGATTTTCTAGAGTAGCCTCTTTCAAGTAGTCTTTTTCTTAGATCGTGTGCAGCTTTTTTGAAACTGTCTAATGTACTACAATTTCTACGCAGGCGAGTATATTCCCTCATGGGTAACCCTTTAATTGTTGCAGGATGATGGTAACTGCCTGCATGTACTATATTGTTAGTAGACGTGGGCTTTCTGTATGCATTAGTTTCAATTGAGCTGCCTTTCTTGTGGATAGTAAGATCTAGAAATTCTACTTTAGATTTTTGTATGGTAGATGTTAAAAATAATCCAAATGGATTATCGTTAAGGATATCAATGAAATCTGTGAGGAGGTTCTCAGGGCCATTCCATATAAATAGAATGTCATCTATATATCTGGACCAGTGGGAGACATATTGAGTAAAGTGTTTTAGGTTTTCATTAAACACTACTGTTTCCTCCCACCAGCCCAGATATATATTCGCATATGTGGGGGCACATGAGGTGCCCATGGCAGTCCCACAGATCTGCAGATAGAATTTATCATCGAATACGAAGAAGTTGTGGGTTAATATAAATTCTATCATATTTAGCAGAAATTCTTTAACCTCCTCACTCATACTGGTGTTTTTGTTTAGATAGTATGAAACCGTTTTACACCCCCAGTGTGTTTTTATACTGGTGTAGAGTGATTCTACATCGCATGACACTAATACAGAGTTAGTCTCAATACTGATCTCATTGATTTTGTTAAGTAGATGCATTGTGTCTCGTGTATAAGATGGTAATGAGTCTACAATGTATCTTAAACGTGCATCTACATATTTGCTTGCTTTTTCTGTAAGGGAGCCAATCCCAGACACTATCGGCCTTCCTGGTGGCTTGTGTATGTCTTTATGTATTTTCGGCAGCAAATATAATGTGGCTGTTTTTGGTTCTTTGACTTCTAGAAATTTGTATTCCTTTTGATCTATAATCCCATTAGTAAAGGCTGAATGAATAAGTGTATTATAACTATTCAAAAACATATCTACAGATATGTTTTTGAATAGTTATAATACACTTATTCATTCAGCCTTTACTAATGGGATTATAGATCAAAAGGAATACAAATTTCTAGAAGTCAAAGAACCAAAAACAGCCATATTATATTTGCTGCCGAAAATACATAAAGACATACACAAGCTACCAGGAAGGCCGATAGTGTCTGGGATCGGCTCCCTTACAGAAAAAGCAAGCAAATATGTAGATGCACGTTTAAGATACATTGTAGACTCATTACCATCTTATACACGAGACACAATGCATCTACTTAACAAAATCAATGAGATCAGTATTGAGACTAACTCTGTATTAGTGTCATGCGATGTAGAATCACTCTACACCAGTATAAAAACACACTGGGGGTGTAAAGCGGTTTCATACTATCTAAACAAAAACACCAGTATGAGTGAGGAGGTTAAAGAATTTCTGCTAAATATGATAGAATTTATATTAACCCACAACTTCTTCGTATTCGATGATAAATTCTATCTGCAGATCTGTGGGACTGCCATGGGCACCTCATGTGCCCCCACATATGCGAATATATATCTGGGCTGGTGGGAGGAAACAGTAGTGTTTAATGAAAACCTAAAACACTTTACTCAATATGTCTCCCACTGGTCCAGATATATAGATGACATTCTATTTATATGGAATGGCCCTGAGAACCTCCTCACAGATTTTATTGATATCCTTAACGATAATCCATTTGGATTATTTTTAACATCTACCATACAAAAATCTAAAGTAGAATTTCTAGATCTTACTATCCACAAGAAAGGCAGCTCAATTGAAACTAATGCATACAGAAAGCCCACGTCTACTAACAATATACTACATGCAAGCAGTTACCATCATCCTGCAACAATTAAAGGGTTACCCATGGGGGAATATACTCGCCTGCGTAGAAATTGTAGTACATTAGACAGTTTCAAAAAAGCTGCACACGATCTAAGAAAAAGACTACTTGAAAGAGGCTACTCTAGAAAATCATTGGCTAACGCCTATAACAGAGCACTGCGAAAGGATAGGAGAGAGTTATTAACTCCTAAAGTTAAAGAGAATAATACTCCCCTGCGATGTATCACTACATATTCCACACAAAGTGATAACATTACCAACATTTTACAACAACATTGGCATGTCCTTACCAGAGACGAACTATTGAAACCATTGCTACCAGATAGACCTCTATTAACATATAGGCGAGCAAACAATATCAGGGATACGCTTATAACAAGCCATTATGACAGAAATGCTAATAAATCACCTATTTATGAAGGTTCTATCGCGTGTGGGCATTGTTCAATATGCCAGCATATGGTTAAAAAACAAACAATAGTGGATAGATTTGGAAATACGTGTAAAATTAGACAACATATTAACTGCCAGAGCACTAATGTCATCTACTGTATCTCTTGCAGCTGTAATTTATACTATGTTGGTATGACAACAAGGAGTATGGGAACACGTATTACAGAACATCTCAGTAATATAAGGACTGCCCAGAGGGATGTGGATAAACATAAACAAATCACAAGTGTCGCAAGACACTTTCTACATGCCCACAATGGGAAAACCAATGCTTTAAAATGTTGGGGTTTGGAAAGACTTAAGCCTGGAATAAGAGGGGGAAGTACTGAGAACAAATTATTACAGATGGAAACTAAGTGGGTTTTTAATCTGAATACCGTCATGCCCAATGGCATGAATGAGTATAATAATTACTGGGTGTATATCTAATTGGATGACTCTTAGGCAACCTTATGTCATGATCCTGTCTAAAACTGTGCCTTTAATTCAGGATCTCCTCCCTTGTCTGTTCTCTATTTAAGACACACCTTCTCCTCACTGCATTGCTTGATTATTGCAGTCTGAGGATTGTTTGATTCATCCCTCTTCAAGGATTCAACAAGCCAAGTATCAGTTAAACCTTAACTCCTTTTTGGAAATTCAAGTCTTATTATTGATATTATTGTTCTATTGCTTTTCATCACCACAACTACTTGTCAATTTGAATTTAAGCATTTCTAACCTCTCAAGCTTTTTCTACCATTGCAGTATATTCAAACACAGATCGAGGCGGGACTTCGCCTCAAGCGTGTATGTCCTGTGACGTCACACGCCGCAGCACAAGCTGTGCTGTCGGCGCGTCTCTCTCCCCACATACGCTGAATACTCAGCTCAGAGCCACACGCATAAACAAACAGTCGTGCCGACTTAAACCAAAAAACCCTAAGGATTTAAGGTATGTACATATCATTTAAAAGTTAAGCAGCTTTATTTTGAGATCTCCAACGTTTTCCAAATAATGCTATCCTCTCCACCTCGAAACTAAAGAGACTGTAAATCATCTATTGCCGGTCAATACGAATGTGCATACATTAAACTCCAAATTGTTGACAAAACATTCACTATACATCTTACTCATTTATTTTATAATTCTTTGGGGCTTATACTAATGTTTTATTACAATAAGACAGAACAGAGAGTACCATAGATACCAGTCATTCTTATGTCAAGTTATTATTTAATTTGAGTCTCCCTGACTGACAAAATTTCAGATCAGAGAAATATACATAAATCACTTATCCTACAGAAATATTGTTCTCATTCAGGTTCCCTTTTACCCAGTCATGATATAAGGGAGAAAATGAAAACAAACACTCAGATTAATGGTGAAAATAAACATTATTTTAATAAAAATAAATGTATTCTTCACAGAAATATTATCACAATCAAGTCCTACAGAATCATTTCTTCATCCAGTAGCATTCTTTTCTCGTCGACTAACACCTGCAGAAAGAAACTATACAGTTGGAGATAAGGAGTTATTGGCAATGAAGTCAGCTATGGAACATTGGAGACACCTACTCGAAGGAACCACACAACCATTTCAGGTATTTACTGATCACAAGAATCTCCAATATCTCAAAAAGAATAAAACATTATCCTCACGACAAGTTAGATGGGCTCTTTTCCTCGATCGATTCAACTTTACCCTAACACATATACCAGGAACTAAGAACACAAAAGCTGATGCCATTTCCAGGTCATTTGAGTTAACTGAAGAATCTGAAAATATGACTCAGATAATTCCTTCCACGAAAATAATCGGTGCCACAAACTTAGTAACATCTGACTTGTATCAAGCACAAATTTCTGATTCAGAAATACCTCCTATATGTTCACCTGACTCTGAGTCAGGACTCTACTTGTACAAAGAAAAAATTTACGTACCAAACTGTTTGAGAGAACAGATCATCCAACAACACCATAATACTCCATTAGCAGGTCATCCAGGAATTGAAAAGACATATGAGTTACTCAAAAGGACTTATTGGTGGCCACGAATGAAATTGGCGGTACAAGATTATATACTTAATTGTCAAATTTGTGCAACCAAAAAGAAGGAGCATCACAAACCATACGGATTATTATGCCCACTACCAGTACCACAAAGACCTTGGGATGTTATATCCATGGATTTCATTGTGGATCTACCATTATCACATGCTCATACCACTATAATGGTAGTAGTGGATCATCTAACAAGGTTAGCTCATTTTATTCCCTTGAAAAAGGTACCAACTGCCATGACTACAGCAACAGTATTTAATGACCACATTGTCAAGCTTCATGGTTTACCAGCATCAATTGTATCAGATCGAGGTAGTCAATTTACCTCAAAATTTTGGAGATATTTATGTCAATCTTTACATATCACACTGCGGTTCACAACAGCTTTTCACCCGCAATCGAACGGTCTCACGGAGCGTTTGAATCAGACTCTGGAGCAATATCTCAGATGTTTCATATCAACACAGCAGACAGATTGGTACACTCTGTTGCCAACCGCTGAGTTTGCTTATAACAACTCTGTTAATTCCTCCACTAAGGTAACTCCATTTTTTGCCTCATACGGTTTTCATCCTAGATCTTACCCCAACACTTTATCATCTGACCAATCACCCTCTGTCTCTTCTTACACAGAAAGTTTAAAACATGTCTTGGTATCACTACAAAATCATTTGAATGAGGCAAAGAGGTCTCAGAAAATTTATTATGATAAAAAGAGAACACCAGCACCTAAGTATCACCTTCATGATCTGGTTTGGTTATCCACAAAAAACATTAAACTTCCGGTACCCTCCAAAAAATTGGCTGATCAATTTATTGGTCCCTTCCCTGTTGTCAAAATCATTAATGACAATGCAGTGACCCTGAAGCTACCACCGGATTTGCGCATCCATCCCTCCTTTCATGTTTCCCTTCTCAAACCCTACAGGGGGACAGGGACTCCGCAGCCTCTTGTCTACAGACCAGCGTTACCCGATCCTCTGGACTATGAGGTGGATAGAATATTGGATTCCAGACGTCGTAGAGGAACATTGGAATACCTGGTTCACTGGAAGGGTTATGATGATAGTGAAGATTCTTGGGTTCCGGTTCGGGATCTGTCTGCACCAGATCTATTGGCGGATTTTCACTCGTCTTATCCTCTGAAACCTGGACCCCGATCTCATGGGGGGGGTTCTTGACGGGGGGGATCTGTCATGATCCTGTCTAAAACTGTGCCTTTAATTCAGGATCTCCTCCCTTGTCTGTTCTCTATTTAAGACACACCTTCTCCTCACTGCATTGCTTGATTATTGCAGTCTGAGGATTGTTTGATTCATCCCTCTTCAAGGATTCAACAAGCCAAGTATCAGTTAAACCTTAACTCCTTTTTGGAAATTCAAGTCTTATTATTGATATTATTGTTCTATTGCTTTTCATCACCACAACTACTTGTCAATTTGAATTTAAGCATTTCTAACCTCTCAAGCTTTTTCTACCATTGCAGTATATTCAAACACAGATCGAGGCGGGACTTCGCCTCAAGCGTGTATGTCCTGTGACGTCACACGCCGCAGCACAAGCTGTGCTGTCGGCGCGTCTCTCTCCCCACATACGCTGAATACTCAGCTCAGAGCCACACGCATAAACAAACAGTCGTGCCGACTTAAACCAAAAAACCCTAAGGATTTAAGGTATGTACATATCATTTAAAAGTTAAGCAGCTTTATTTTGAGATCTCCAACGTTTTCCAAATAATGCTATCCTCTCCACCTCGTAACTAAAGAGACTGTAAATCATCTATTGCCAGTCAATACGAATGTGCATACATTAAACTCCAAATTGTTGACAAAACATTCACTATACATCTTACTCATTTATTTTATAATTCTTTGGGGCTTATACTAATGTTTTATTACAATAAGACAGAACAGAGAGTACCATAGATACCAGTCATTCTTATGTCAAGTTATTATTTAATTTGAGTCTCCCTGACTGACAAAATTTCAGATCAGAGAAATATACATAAATCACTTATCCTACAGAAATATTGTTCTCATTCAGGTTCCCTTTTACCCAGTCATGATATAAGGGAGAAAATGAAAACAAACACTCAGATTAATGGTGAAAATAAACATTATTTTAATAAAAATAAATGTATTCTTCACACCTTATGCCCTTTTAATATATGGTAACCTAGTCCATTATGGTTATGCTCGTGTCTTAATGACATGACCCATAATGGCATTATATTAAGCATATGTCAGCTGTAACATACCTTACATACTTTAAATTATTGAATTTATGATCACAATATACATATATCTAAATATCCTTACACATACAGATGCAGTCCTATTTGGATGTGAACTTAATAATTTTAATATCCTCACAAATTTACCAATACTACTTATATGGATACGAGGATAAAGGGTTGTGCACATTCTTCTGCATTACTGTTACAAGTATGAATCATACTGTGTTTTTGGTGGAGAAATGTCAATCATAATAAAGTTTTAATGTTACACACTGACACTGCTGCTTATTCATTAGATCATAGTCTTAATACTTACCATCTAACCTGAAACCCAATTGAAATTTATAAATAAAATACTAAGTCGCACTGATTACGATATACGGTACTCAAGAACTATATTAATAACTATAATTGGTATATTCTTGTATCCGATAAACTTATAGTGTGTTCATTTGGAACCGGGTGTAACTTGGTTGTTTTTAAGACGTTCGCATCAGTGTACTGTTATGCTTATCACGATCGTGACGAATTCATTCACATGATATAGTGGTGTCATATAGTGATGCTTTACAGAAAATCGATCGTGTTTGAAAGCATATTTTTTGTTTCCCTGACTGGACAATATGATCGCAACATTGGTACCATACAATCGGGCATTTGTGTTAGTTCTTTTTAGTCACCCAATGAGCGTGTAGGTTATGGCGGAAGTCACACTCCTCAGCCATACACAGTAGTCAAAATGGAGGGTGTTTCTGGCCTCACACTACGATTGGACAATATGTAGGCGTTTCCCTCTTGACACTTTGGATTGGCGGTTTGTGAAGCTATAGACCGGTATATAAGGCCATACACGCTTGAGCTTCGGCTTAAACGATTTGACACTGTAAAGTATAGCATTGATAAAGGCTATATATTAGCCGAAACGCGTTTGTTTTTATTACTTTACTCCAACACTGTACAGTCACTTCAGCCACCTGATGCCGACGTTTCCTGTTATCGGCCAGGAAACAGAAAAGTGACTGTCGGTTTGGTGTTTGTTTTTGCTTTTTGTTTCTATGGTAGTGGGTTTAGGAATTATTAGGGATGTTCTACCCTATTTTTAACTTTTAACATTAAAGTATTTAAGTTTTATATTCAATAATCAGTAAGGATGAGTGCTATTTAAGCCCCTGTCTTTTCTGTCTCTCCCCTGTTAATATTAATTTAAGGGACAGCACCGGAATCTGTTTCACAGATTCTTTTTCCTTACTTAGCATACGTGTGTAGTGCCAGTTTACATTTTCTCTAAACTATTGTATATTAATGTGAGAATTGCACTCACATTTTTCTTTTGAACTTGAGCACACACATTTTAATTCCCAACTATGGCCTCTTTTGATTTAGGAGCAGAAATGCTCCAATGGACTAATGATATAACTAATCTTACTGCTGAGTTAAAAAACAAAAGTACCATTGAAAATAATAATATTATGGAATGCTTTGATTCATTAAAAGATCTAAAGAAATTTAGAAGGAAACAAATTAAAAAACAGTGGAACATAGGAATGTACAATTTCTATAAAGACAACAATGTCATTCCTAGAGGTCTAAGATTAAAATTATTTCCGTCTTTTAGTGACTATAAACCTGAATTCAAATTAAAATGGGAAAGTGCACTAACTGAATGCTCACTCAAACTGATGGGATATTTAACAGAACATGAATTAGACAAACTAAATGAGATTAATGAGGGCATATCTAAACTATGTGATGAACTCAAACAATATGAATGTAATGAGGAATTTCAAAAGTCATATAATAAAACTAAGGGAGAGGTTGAGAAATTTGCACGGTATATCTCTGAAAGGAAAGAACGCAAAATTGACAGGGACCTCAATGACTATTCCTCAGACACAATATATACATGGGGTCAGAACAAAACAGCCAGTCTAGATATAGACAATTCAGATAAGGAAGGAGATAGTACTGATGCTGAAGTTTCTGATGGTGAGAATCTACCAAAAACTATCTTGAAAAATAGAATTGTACCTCATAAAGTGAACAATACAAACATCCCTTTAGGCGTAGAACACGAAGGGGCCGCAAGCACAAAACCCAGAACCAGGAGACAAGTCAGGTTCAATTACAAACCACAACACAAGAAGAAGTAGATAGTCCTGAACTCAATATTATTAATCTTTCTAATTTAACTCTTACTAATGATCAGATATCCGTCCTAAAAAGAGGCCTGTCGTTTATACCCACACCTAAATTCAACAAATTCGAAGCCATTAAAGATATACACCTTTTCACTCGCAAAATTCTATTGAAGAAATACTTTAGTAACTCTGAATCCAACTCCCTAAATGCTAGTGATCAAACGGCTATCAATGATTTAATTGCCCTTTTAGATCAAACCATTAGCACTACCTCTGAAGAAGATAATAGTAGCTGGCGTAAAATTCTCAAAGCAAAATCAAAATTTGTACCCCCTAACACTACGTCACATAATACATTAACCTTTCTCAATTTAGTATGCCAAGACATCCTAGAAATACAAGGTAATGATGGAGGTACCAATCACAACTTGACAAAGGGAGAATGTTTGGCACTAAAACAACTCAAAAATATGAAAGGAATACAAATAAAAAATAGTGACAAGGGAGGTAATATTGTTATTTGGCCAGATACTATGTATCGTGAGGAAGCATCACGCCAGCTAAATAACCCTTCAAATTATAAGGCACTTCTGTGTAATCCTACAGATATGTTTTTGAATAGTTATAATACACTTATTCATTCAGGCTTTACTAATGGGATTATAGATCAAAAGGAATACAAATTTCTAGAAGTCAAAGAACCAAAAACAGCCACATTATATTTGCTGCCGAAAATACATAAAGACATACACAAGCCACCAGGAAGGCCGATAGTGTCTGGGATCGGCTCCCTTACAGAAAAAGCAAGCAAAGATGTAGATGCACGTTTAAGATACATTGTAGACTCATTACCATCTTATACACGAGACACAATGCATCTACTTAACAAAATCAATGAGATCAGTATTGAGACTAACTCTGTATTAGTGTCATGCGATGTAGAATCACTCTACACCAGTATAAAAACACACTGGGGGTGTAAAGCGGTTTCATACTATCTAAACAAAAACACCAGTATGAGTGAGGAGGTTAAAGAATTTCTGCTAAATATGATAGAATTTATATTAACCCACAACTTCTTCGTATTCGATGATAAATTCTATCTGCAGATCTGTGGGACTGCCATGGGCACCTCATGTGCCCCCACATATGCGAATATATATCTGGGCTGGTGGGAGGAAACAGTAGTGTTTAATGAAAACCTAAAACACTTTACTCAATATGTCTCCCACTGGTCCAGATATATAGATGACATTCTATTTATATGGAATGGCCCTGAGAACCTCCTCACAGATTTCATTGATATCCTTAACGATAATCCATTTGGATTATTTTTAACATCTACCATACAAAAATCTAAAGTAGAATTTCTAGATCTTACTATCCACAAGAAAGGCAGCTCAATTGAAACTAATGCATACAGAAAGCCCACGTCTACTAACAATATACTACATGCAAGCAGTTACCATCATCCTGCAACAATTAAAGGGTTACCCATGGGGGAATATACTCGCCTGCGTAGAAATTGTAGTACATTAGACAGTTTCAAAAAAGCTGCACACGATCTAAGAAAAAGACTACTTGAAAGAGGCTACTCTAGAAAATCATTGGCTAAAGCCTATAACAGAGCACTGCGAAAGGATAGGAGAGAGTTATTAACTCCTAAATTTAAAGAGAATAATACTCCCCTGCGATGTATCACTACATATTCCACACAAAGTGATAAAATTACCAACATTTTACAACAACATTGGCATGTCCTTACCAGAGACGAACTATTGAAACCATTGCTACCAGATAGACCTCTATTAACATATAGGCGAGCAAACAATATCAGGGATACGCTTATAACAAGCCATTATGACAGAAATGCTAATAAATCACCTATTTATGAAGGTTCTATCGCGTGTGGGCATTGTTCAATATGCCAGCATATGGTTAAAAAACAAACAATAGTGGATAGATTTGGAAATACGTGTAAAATTAGACAACATATTAACTGCCAGAGCACTAATGTCATCTACTGTATCTCTTGCAGCTGTAATTTATACTATGTTGGTATGACAACAAGGAGTATGGGAACACGTATTACAGAACATCTCAGTAATATAAGGACTGCCCAGAGGGATGTGGATAAACATAAACAAATCACAAGTGTCGCAAGACACTTTCTACATGCCCACAATGGGAAAACCAATGCTTTAAAATGTTGGGGTTTGGAAAGACTTAAGCCTGGAATAAGAGGGGGAAGTACTGAGAACAAATTATTACAGATGGAAACTAAGTGGGTTTTTAATCTGAATACCGTCATGCCCAATGGCATGAATGAGTATAATAATTACTGGGTGTATATCTAATTGGATGACTCTTAGGCAACCTTATGCCCTTTTAATATATGGTAACCTAGTCCATTATGGTTATGCTCGTGTCTTAATGACATGACCCATAATGGCATTATATTAAGCATATGTCAGCTGTAACATACCTTACATACTTTAAATTATTGAATTTATGATCACAATATACATATATCTAAATATCCTTACACATACAGATGCAGTCCTATTTGGATGTGAACTTAATAATTTTAATATCCTCACAAATTTACCAATACTACTTATATGGATACGAGGATAAAGGGTTGTGCACATTCTTCTGCATTACTGTTACAAGTATGAATCATACTGTGTTTTTGGTGGAGAAATGTCAATCATAACAAAGTTTTAATGTTACACACTGACACTGCTGCTTATTCATTAGATCATAGTCTTAATACTTACCATCTAACCTGAAACCCAATTGAAATTTATAAATAAAATACTAAGTCGCACTGATTACGATATACGGTACTCAAGAACTATATTAATAACTATAATTGGTATATTCTTGTATCCGATAAACTTATAGTGTGTTCATTTGGAACCGGGTGTAACTTGGTTGTTTTTAAGACGTTCGCATCAGTGTACTGTTATGCTTATCACGATCGTGACAAATTCATTCACATGATATAGTGGTGTCATATAGTGATGCTTTACAGAAAATCGATCGTGTTTGAAAGCATATTTTTTGTTTCCCTGACTGGACAATATGATCGCAACATTGGTACCATACAATCGGGCATTTGTGTTAGTTCTTTTTAGTCACCCAATGAGCGTGTAGGTTATGGCGGAAGTCACACTCCTCAGCCATACACAGTAGTCAAAATGGAGGGTGTTTCTGGCCTCACACTACGATTGGACAATATGTAGGCGTTTCCCTCTTGACACTTTGGATTCGCGGTTTGTGAAGCTATAGACCGGTATATAAGGCCATACACGCTTGAGCTTCGGCTTAAACGATTTGACACTGTAAAGTATAGCATTGATAAAGGCTATATATTAGCCGAAACGCGTTTGTTTTTTATTACTTTACTCCAACACTGTACAGTCACTTCAGCCACCTGATACCGACGTTTCCTGTTATCGGCCAGGAAACAGAAAAGTGACTGTCGGTTTGGTGTTTGTTTTTGCTTTTTGTTTCTATGGTAGTGGGTTTAGGAATTATTAGGGATGTTCTACCCTATTTTTAACTTTTAACATTAAAGTATTTAAGTTTTATATTCAATAATCAGTAAGGATGAGTGCTATTTAAGCCCCTGTCTTTTCTGTCTCTCCCCTGTTAATTGTGCTTTTGGAGCCAGGGATAACTCAGAACAACCGGAAAATGCGGAGAGTTTATCACCTGGAACTGGAGGGTTTCAAAATGGAGAGCCCCAACAGCCATGGATAACGGAGCAGTTTCGTGAGTAACGAGTGCGGGCTGAAGGGGCCTGCCATCAATGGCCTCAATAGCAAGTGGAACGGACTGAGGCAAAACAGGAATGGAGTGCTTTGATACAAAAGCACTGTCAATGAAATAGCCTGCACCACCGTCAACAAGAGCCAGGGTGACTATGGAGGAGTCCACCCAGGAAAGGACAACCGTGACCAAAGGTTTCTCCTTTAGCGGTTCCGGGGACAAGGATAAACCACCAAAGGTCTGCCCTCGACAGGACCTTAGGTGTGAGCGTTTCCCGGCCATGTAGGACAAGAATTCAAAAAGGTGACCCTGTAACACACAATAGAGGCAGAGCCCCTCCCTCCTCCTAAAGACCCTCTCCGCCGCGGAGAGACGCGTGAATCCCAACTGCATCGGCTCAGCAGTACCTGGTGATTCGGGACCAGGAGGCATGGGAGGAGAGGGAAGCATGGGTGGGAACTAAAACGTAGGAGACAACGGAACAGGAGGCTTCCGCAAACGATCCTTGAAAGAGGGCCTCTCACTTAGTCTGATGTCAATTAGGATAAAAAAAGACACCAATGTCTCAAGATCTTCTGGTAAGTCTCTGGCAGCAACTTTGTATTTAATCGCATCAGACAGCCCATGAAAAAAGGAGGCAACAAGGGCTTCATTGTTCCAACTTACCTCTGCGGCAAGCGTACAGAACTCAATGGCATACTGAGCAACAGATCTTGTACCTTGCTGAATGGACATGAGTCATTTAGCAGCAGAAGAGGAGGGAACCGGAACATCAAATACCCTTCGAAAGGAGGCCACAAATTCAGGGTAATTTGAAATCACAGGTTTATTAGTCTCCCACAAGGGATTAGCCCAGGCAAGAGCTGTGTCATAGAGTAACAAGATGAGAAATCCCACCTTAGCTCTGTCAGAGGGAAACGCCTGAGGTAACATCTCAAAGTAAATGCCCACCTCAAAAACCCTCTGCACTTATTAGGATCGCCTCCATAATGCTGAGGTAGAGGTGCAGAACCGGACATGCTCCTGGTAGGACTAGGTGCAGCAGCGGAAACAGGAGCAGCCATAACTTGCGGGACACTTTCGTCCAAATGTGCAGTGTGAGTCAGCAGGGTTTGCAGGGCTAGTGCAAATTGATCCAAGCGGTGCTCCTGTTCATCCATCCTGGAAATTATAGCAGGTAAAGGTGGATTATTAGCACCATCAGGATTCATGGCCCTTGTGTAATGTCAGGGTGCCAGGAATCAGACTGAGACGAGAAGTGCAAAAATAATCACACATTTATTAATAGCAAAAAATAATAAAAAGTCCACAAGTCAAATAACAAGCCAGGAATCAAAACCAGAGCTGGTAGTCAGACGAGCCGAGTCAGGAGCCAAAGCGAGTAGTCAGACGAGCCAGAATCAGGAACAAGCCAGGGATCAGGAACCAGGAGGGACGTTAGACAGCCAGGTAATACACAGGAGCTCTCACAAACAGGTCTGAGACAACGCAAGGGCAAAGCATACGGAACAGAGGCCCTTTAAATAATAAGTGATTACATCACAATTCTGAGACTGGATCCTGTCTCACACGGATGATGTACACCAGTCTGGCCATAAAAGGAAGTGCAGGAAATGAGCAGCACCACACAGTATGCACCAGAGTCAGCAAGAGAGGTAAGTAAAATGTCTGCCAGCAGCAAATAGCAAACAAAACAGGGAAAAAACCCTGACAATTTCTGATACAGAGCCCTCCCACTTAATTTGCTGCTGCTTATTCATTAGATCATAGTCTTAATACTTACCATCTAACCTGAAACCCAATTGAAATTTATAAATAAAATACTAAGTCGCACTGATTACGATATACGGTACTCAAGAACTATATTAATAACTATAATTGGTATATTCTTGTATCCGATAAACTTATAGTGTGTTCATTTGGAACCGGGTGTAACTTGGTTGTTTTTAAGACGTTCGCATCAGTGTACTGTTATGCTTATCACGATCGTGACAAATTCATTCACATGATATAGTGGTGTCATATAGTGATGCTTTACAGAAAATCGATCGTGTTTGAAAGCATATTTTTTGTTTCCCTGACTGGACAATATGATCGCAACATTGGTACCATACAATCGGGCATTTGTGTTAGTTCTTTTTAGTCACCCAATGAGCGTGTAGGTTATGGCGGAAGTCACACTCCTCAGCCATACACAGTAGTCAAAATGGAGGGTGTTTCTGGCCTCACACTACGATTGGACAATATGTAGGCGTTTCCCTCTTGACACTTTGGATTGGCGGTTTGTGAAGCTATAGACCGGTATATAAGGCCATACACGCTTGAGCTTCGGCTTAAACGATTTGACACTGTAAAGTATAGCATTGATAAAGGCTATATATTAGCCGAAACGCGTTTGTTTTTATTACTTTACTCCAACACTGTACAGTCACTTCAGCCACCTGATGCCGACGTTTCCTGTTATCGGCCAGGAAACAGAAAAGTGACTGTCGGTTTGGTGTTTGTTTTTGCTTTTTGTTTCTATGGTAGTGGGTTTAGGAATTATTAGGGATGTTCTACCCTATTTTTAACTTTTAACATTAAAGTATTTAAGTTTTATATTCAATAATCAGTAAGGATGAGTGCTATTTAAGCCCCTGTCTTTTCTGTCTCTCCCCTGTTAATATTAATTTAAGGGACAGCACCGGAATCTGTTTCACAGATTCTTTTTCCTTACTTAGCATACGTGTGTAGTGCCAGTTTACATTTTCTCTAAACTATTGTATATTAATGTGAGAATTGCACTCACATTTTTCTTTTGAACTTGAGCACACACATTTTAATTCCCAACTATGGCCTCTTTTGATTTAGGAGCAGAAATGCTCCAATGGACTAATGATATAACTAATCTTACTGCTGAGTTAAAAAACAAAAGTACCATTGAAAATAATAATATTATGGAATGCTTTGATTCATTAAAAGATCTAAAGAAATTTAGAAGGAAACAAATTAAAAAACAGTGGAACATAGGAATGTACAATTTCTATAAAGACAACAATGTCATTCCTAGAGGTCTAAGATTAAAATTATTTCCGTCTTTTAGTGACTATAAACCTGAATTCAAATTAAAATGGGAAAGTGCACTAACTGAATGCTCACTCAAACTGATGGGATATTTAACAGAACATGAATTAGACAAACTAAATGAGATTAATGAGGGCATATCTAAACTATGTGATGAACTCAAACAATATGAATGTAATGAGGAATTTCAAAAGTCATATAATAAAACTAAGGGAGAGGTTGAGAAATTTGCACGGTATATCTCTGAAAGGAAAGAACGCAAAATTGACAGGGACCTCAATGACTATTCCTCAGACACAATATATACATGGGGTCAGAACAAAACAGCCAGTCTAGATATAGACAATTCAGATAAGGAAGGAGATAGTACTGATGCTGAAGTTTCTGATGGTGAGAATCTACCAAAAACTATCTTGAAAAATAGAATTGTACCTCATAAAGTGAACAATACAAACATCCCTTTAGGCGTAGAACACGAAGGGGCCGCAAGCACAAAACCCAGAACCAGGAGACAAGTCAGGTTCAATTACAAACCACAACACAAGAAGAAGTAGATAGTCCTGAACTCAATATTATTAATCTTTCTAATTTAACTCTTACTAATGATCAGATATCCGTCCTAAAAAGAGGCCTGTCGTTTATACCCACACCTAAATTCAACAAATTCGAAGCCATTAAAGATATACACCTTTTCACTCGCAAAATTCTATTGAAGAAATACTTTAGTAACTCTGAATCCAACTCCCTAAATGCTAGTGATCAAACGGCTATCAATGATTTAATTGCCCTTTTAGATCAAACCATTAGCACTACCTCTGAAGAAGATAATAGTAGCTGGCGTAAAATTCTCAAAGCAAAATCAAAATTTGTACCCCCTAACACTACGTCACATAATACATTAACCTTTCTCAATTTAGTATGCCAAGACATCCTAGAAATACAAGGTAATGATGGAGGTACCAATCACAACTTGACAAAGGGAGAATGTTTGGCACTAAAACAACTCAAAAATATGAAAGGAATACAAATAAAAAATAGTGACAAGGGAGGTAATATTGTTATTTGGCCAGATACTATGTATCGTGAGGAAGCATCACGCCAGCTAAATAACCCTTCAAATTATAAGGCACTTCTGTGTAATCCTACAGATATGTTTTTGAATAGTTATAATACACTTATTCATTCAGGCTTTACTAATGGGATTATAGATCAAAAGGAATACAAATTTCTAGAAGTCAAAGAACCAAAAACAGCCACATTATATTTGCTGCCGAAAATACATAAAGACATACACAAGCCACCAGGAAGGCCGATAGTGTCTGGGATCGGCTCCCTTACAGAAAAAGCAAGCAAAGATGTAGATGCACGTTTAAGATACATTGTAGACTCATTACCATCTTATACACGAGACACAATGCATCTACTTAACAAAATCAATGAGATCAGTATTGAGACTAACTCTGTATTAGTGTCATGCGATGTAGAATCACTCTACACCAGTATAAAAACACACTGGGGGTGTAAAGCGGTTTCATACTATCTAAACAAAAACACCAGTATGAGTGAGGAGGTTAAAGAATTTCTGCTAAATATGATAGAATTTATATTAACCCACAACTTCTTCGTATTCGATGATAAATTCTATCTGCAGATCTGTGGGACTGCCATGGGCACCTCATGTGCCCCCACATATGCGAATATATATCTGGGCTGGTGGGAGGAAACAGTAGTGTTTAATGAAAACCTAAAACACTTTACTCAATATGTCTCCCACTGGTCCAGATATATAGATGACATTCTATTTATATGGAATGGCCCTGAGAACCTCCTCACAGATTTCATTGATATCCTTAACGATAATCCATTTGGATTATTTTTAACATCTACCATACAAAAATCTAAAGTAGAATTTCTAGATCTTACTATCCACAAGAAAGGCAGCTCAATTGAAACTAATGCATACAGAAAGCCCACGTCTACTAACAATATACTACATGCAAGCAGTTACCATCATCCTGCAACAATTAAAGGGTTACCCATGGGGGAATATACTCGCCTGCGTAGAAATTGTAGTACATTAGACAGTTTCAAAAAAGCTGCACACGATCTAAGAAAAAGACTACTTGAAAGAGGCTACTCTAGAAAATCATTGGCTAAAGCCTATAACAGAGCACTGCGAAAGGATAGGAGAGAGTTATTAACTCCTAAATTTAAAGAGAATAATACTCCCCTGCGATGTATCACTACATATTCCACACAAAGTGATAAAATTACCAACATTTTACAACAACATTGGCATGTCCTTACCAGAGACGAACTATTGAAACCATTGCTACCAGATAGACCTCTATTAACATATAGGCGAGCAAACAATATCAGGGATACGCTTATAACAAGCCATTATGACAGAAATGCTAATAAATCACCTATTTATGAAGGTTCTATCGCGTGTGGGCATTGTTCAATATGCCAGCATATGGTTAAAAAACAAACAATAGTGGATAGATTTGGAAATACGTGTAAAATTAGACAACGTATTAACTGCCAGAGCACTAATGTCATCTACTGTATCTCTTGCAGCTGTAATTTATACTATGTTGGTATGACAACAAGGAGTATGGGAACACGTATTACAGAACATCTCAGTAATATAAGGACTGCCCAGAGGGATGTGGATAAACATAAACAAATCACAAGTGTCGCAAGACACTTTCTACATGCCCACAATGGGAAAACCAATGCTTTAAAATGTTGGGGTTTGGAAAGACTTAAGCCTGGAATAAGAGGGGGAAGTACTGAGAACAAATTATTACAGATGGAAACTAAGTGGGTTTTTAATCTGAATACCGTCATGCCCAATGGCATGAATGAGTATAATAATTACTGGGTGTATATCTAATTGGATGACTCTTAGGCAACCTTATGCCCTTTTAATATATGGTAACCTAGTCCATTATGGTTATGCTCGTGTCTTAATGACATGACCCATAATGGCATTATATTAAGCATATGTCAGCTGTAACATACCTTACATACTTTAAATTATTGAATTTATGATCACAATATACATATATCTAAATATCCTTACACATACAGATGCAGTCCTATTTGGATGTGAACTTAATAATTTTAATATCCTCACAAATTTACCAATACTACTTATATGGATACGAGGATAAAGGGTTGTGCACATTCTTCTGCATTACTGTTACAAGTATGAATCATACTGTGTTTTTGGTGGAGAAATGTCAATCATAACAAAGTTTTAATGTTACACACTGACACTGCTGCTTATTCATTAGATCATAGTCTTAATACTTACCATCTAACCTGAAACCCAATTGAAATTTATAAATAAAATACTAAGTCGCACTGATTACGATATACGGTACTCAAGAACTATATTAATAACTATAATTGGTATATTCTTGTATCCGATAAACTTATAGTGTGTTCATTTGGAACCGGGTGTAACTTGGTTGTTTTTAAGACGTTCGCATCAGTGTACTGTTATGCTTATCACGATCGTGACAAATTCATTCACATGATATAGTGGTGTCATATAGTGATGCTTTACAGAAAATCGATCGTGTTTGAAAGCATATTTTTTGTTTCCCTGACTGGACAATATGATCGCAACATTGGTACCATACAATCGGGCATTTGTGTTAGTTCTTTTTAGTCACCCAATGAGCGTGTAGGTTATGGCGGAAGTCACACTCCTCAGCCATACACAGTAGTCAAAATGGAGGGTGTTTCTGGCCTCACACTACGATTGGACAATATGTAGGCGTTTCCCTCTTGACACTTTGGATTCGCGGTTTGTGAAGCTATAGACCGGTATATAAGGCCATACACGCTTGAGCTTCGGCTTAAACGATTTGACACTGTAAAGTATAGCATTGATAAAGGCTATATATTAGCCGAAACGCGTTTGTTTTTATTACTTTACTCCAACACTGTACAGTCACTTCAGCCACCTGATACCGACGTTTCCTGTTATCGGCCAGGAAACAGAAAAGTGACTGTCGGTTTGGTGTTTGTTTTTGCTTTTTGTTTCTATGGTAGTGGGTTTAGGAATTATTAGGGATGTTCTACCCTATTTTTAACTTTTAACATTAAAGTATTTAAGTTTTATATTCAATAATCAGTAAGGATGAGTGCTATTTAAGCCCCTGTCTTTTCTGTCTCTCCCCTGTTAATTGTGCTTTTGGAGCCAGGGATAACTCAGAACAACCGGAAAATGCGGAGAGTTTATCACCTGGAACTGGAGGGTTTCAAAATGGAGAGCCCCAACAGCCATGGATAACGGAGCAGTTTCGTGAGTAACGAGTGCGGGCTGAAGGGGCCTGCCATCAATGGCCTCAATAGCAAGTGGAACGGACTGAGGCAAAACAGGAATGGAGTGCTTTGATACAAAAGCACTGTCAATGAAATAGCCTGCACCACCGTCAACAAGAGCCAGGGTGACTATGGAGGAGTCCACCCAGGAAAGGACAACCGTGACCAAAGGTTTCTCCTTTAGCGGTTCCGGGGACAAGGATAAACCACCAAAGGTCTGCCCTCGACAGGACCTTAGGTGTGAGCGTTTCCCGGCCATGTAGGACAAGAATTCAAAAAGGTGACCCTGTAACACACAATAGAGGCAGAGCCCCTCCCTCCTCCTAAAGACCCTCTCCGCCGCGGAGAGACGCGTGAATCCCAACTGCATCGGCTCAGCAGTACCTGGTGATTCGGGACCAGGAGGCATGGGAGGAGAGGGAAGCATGGGTGGGAACTAAAACGTAGGAGACAACGGAACAGGAGGCTTCCGCAAACGATCCTTGAAAGAGGGCCTCTCACTTAGTCTGATGTCAATTAGGATAAAAAAAGACACCAATGTCTCAAGATCTTCTGGTAAGTCTCTGGCAGCAACTTTGTATTTAATCGCATCAGACAGCCCATGAAAAAAGGAGGCAACAAGGGCTTCATTGTTCCAACTTACCTCTGCGGCAAGCGTACAGAACTCAATGGCATACTGAGCAACAGATCTTGTACCTTGCTGAATGGACATGAGTCATTTAGCAGCAGAAGAGGAGGGAACCGGAACATCAAATACCCTTCGAAAGGAGGCCACAAATTCAGGGTAATTTGAAATCACAGGTTTATTAGTCTCCCACAAGGGATTAGCCCAGGCAAGAGCTGTGTCATAGAGTAACAAGATGAGAAATCCCACCTTAGCTCTGTCAGAGGGAAACGCCTGAGGTAACATCTCAAAGTAAATGCCCACCTCAAAAACCCTCTGCACTTATTAGGATCGCCTCCATAATGCTGAGGTAGAGGTGCAGAACCGGACATGCTCCTGGTAGGACTAGGTGCAGCAGCGGAAACAGGAGCAGCCATAACTTGCGGGACACTTTCGTCCAAATGTGCAGTGTGAGTCAGCAGGGTTTGCAGGGCTAGTGCAAATTGATCCAAGCGGTGCTCCTGTTCATCCATCCTGGAAATTATAGCAGGTAAAGGTGGATTATTAGCACCATCAGGATTCATGGCCCTTGTGTAATGTCAGGGTGCCAGGAATCAGACTGAGACGAGAAGTGCAAAAATAATCACACATTTATTAATAGCAAAAAATAATAAAAAGTCCACAAGTCAAATAACAAGCCAGGAATCAAAACCAGAGCTGGTAGTCAGACGAGCCGAGTCAGGAGCCAAAGCGAGTAGTCAGACGAGCCAGAATCAGGAACAAGCCAGGGATCAGGAACCAGGAGGGACGTTAGACAGCCAGGTAATACACAGGAGCTCTCACAAACAGGTCTGAGACAACGCAAGGGCAAAGCATACGGAACAGAGGCCCTTTAAATAATAAGTGATTACATCACAATTCTGAGACTGGATCCTGTCTCACACGGATGATATACACCAGTCTGGCCATAAAAGGAAGTGCAGGAAATGAGCAGCACCACACAGTATGCACCAGAGTCAGCAAGAGAGGTAAGTAAAATGTCTGCCAGCAGCAAATAGCAAACAAAACAGGGAAAAAACCCTGACAATTTCTGATACAGAGCCCTCCCACTTAATTTTGATAAGTTAAAAAAAATGAAAATCAGACAAGGCCTAAACCTGGAAATTGAGCTTGGGTCATCATGTACTGGGTTTCCCTTCCTAAGGGGTAGTTGCACTGGGGCTTTATGTATGGTGGTACCTTGAGTGCTAGAGGGTACAAGTAAAGCAGTTACAAGTAAGGCAGTGGGCAAGCTCACAAATAGGGTGTATGGATAAGGAGGGATCTGAAATAAGTGGTATTGTGGTAGGTAGGTAAAGTCAGTTGAGAGTTAGGTGCAGTTAGGGTTAACTTGAGGTGGAGGTGTGGTTAAGGTAAATTTGTAATGGAGCAGATGGTGCAGTTAGAGTAACCTTGCAGCAATAGAGGCTGGTGCAGTCAAGGTTAGCTTCTTTTGCAAAGCTGGAGCAAGTAATGATAGTATACAGTGCTGGGGGTTACTGGGACATTCATGGTAAAATTGCAGGACAGGCAGTGAGGTAGAGGACAGTATGGTGGAGGAGAGTCCTAGTAAGGGTTATTTTGTGGGCCAGTGTTGTTAGGGCAGTGAAGAGCCTTAGGGTATTACAAGATACCCTTATTATAGTGACACAACTGTATAACGTAGATACCAAGTACCTATTCCATCAAAAGGGGCTTTTATGTTTATGGCTATTGTCAGATATCTTATGATGGGACATTATGTCCACCTGGAAGGAGCTATCACATTGCTGAGGAGTTATTATTGCAGCCTTATAAAAAATAACTATCTAATGTAATGTGGCCTTAAACAAGAGAATGCAATTATGTCCTTATACCGGCTCTTATTAGCTTGTCTATTGTAATATTAGTGTTATCATCTCTTGCAAGTTATACGGCTAGATTACGAGTTTTTGTCGGTAAGGTGCTAACACTTAGTTTATGCTCACCTACAAACAACGCTGGTATTACGGGTTTTTACAAACCCGGTGTTAGACGCAAAAAAGTGAACGGAGAGCAAAATTTAGCTCCACATCTCACCTCAATACCAGCGTTGCTTACGGTAGCGGTGAGCTGGCTAAACATGCTTGTGCACGATTTCCCTATAGGAATCAATGAGGCAGATTCCGCTGAAAAAAAACCTAACACCTGCAAAAAAGCAGCGTTCAGCTCCTAACACAGCCCCATTGATTCCTATGGGGAAATACATTTTATGTCTACACCTAACACCCTAACATGAACCCCGAGTCTAAACACCCCTAATCTTACACTTATTAACCCCTAATCTGCCATTCCCGACATCGTCGCCACCTGCATTATATTATTAACCCCTAATCTGCCGCTCCGGACACCGTTGCCACCTACATTATACTTATGAACCCCTAATCTGCTGCCCCCAACATCGCTGAACCCTACATTATATTTATTAACCCCTAATCTGCCGCCCCAAATGTCGCCACCACCTAACTACACTTATTAACCCCTAATCTGCTGCCTCCAACGTCGCCGCCACAATAATAAATATATTAACCCCTAAATCTAAGTCTAACCCTAACCCTATCCCTCCCTAACTTAAATATAATTTAAATACATCTAAATAAAATAACTTTAATTAACTAAATAATTCCTATTTAAAACTAAATACTTACCTATAAAATAAACCCAAAGCTAGCTACAATATAACTAATAGTTACATTGTAGCTATCTCAGGGTTTATTTTTATTTTACAGGCAACTTTGTATTTATTTTAACTAGGTACAATAGTTATTAAATAGTTATTAACTATTTTATAACTTCCTAGTTAAGCTAAGTACAAATTTACCTGTAAAATAAACCCTAACCTAAGTTACAATTACACCTAACACTACACTACAATTAAATTAATTCCCTAAACTAACTACAATTAATTACAATTAAATTAAATAAACTAAAGTACGGGAAAAAAAACCACTAAATTACAGAAAATAATAAAATAATTAGAAGTTTTTAAAACTAATTACACCTAATCTAATCCCCCTAATAAAATAAAAGAGCCCCCCAAATAAAAAAATCCCTACCCTATACTAAATAACAAATAGCCCTTAAAAGGGCCTTTTGCGGGGCATTGCCCCAAAGTAATCAGCTCTTTTACCTGTAAAAAAAATGCAATACCCCCCCCCAACATTACAACCCACCACCCACACACCCAACCCTACTCTAAAACCCACCCAATCCCCCCTTAATAAAACCTAACACTAACCCCTTAAAGATCACCCTACCTTGAGACGTCTTCACCCAACCGGGCAGAAGTGGTCCTCCAGACGGCCAGAAGTCTTCATCCGATCCAGGCAGAAGTGGACCTCCAGATGGGCAGAAGTCTTCATCCAGGCGGCATCTTCTATCTTCATCCATCCGGAGAGGAGCGGGTCCATCTTCAAGCCATCCGACGCGGAGCATCCTCTTCCATCCGACGACTAACACTAAATGACGGTACCTTTAAGTGACGTAATCCAAGATGGCGTCCCTTCAATTCCGATTGGCTGATAGAATTCTAGCAGCCAATCGGAATTAAGGTAGAAAAAATCCTATTGGCTGATGCAATCAGCCAATAGGATTGAACTTCAATCCTATTGGCTGATCCAATCAGCCAATAGGATTGATCTTGAATTTTATTGGCTGATTGGAACAGCCAATAGAATGCGAGCTCAATCCTGATTACTTTGGGGCAATGCCCCGCAAAAGGCCCTTTTAAGGGCTATTTGTAATTTAGTATAGGGTAAGAGTTTTCTTTTATTTTGGCGGTCTTATTTATTTTATTAGGGGGATTAGATTAGGTGTAATTAGTTTAAAAAACTTGTAATTATTTTATTATTTTCTGTAATTTAGTGGGGGTTTTTTTTTCGTACTTTAGTTTATTTATTTTAATTGTAATTAATTGTAGTTAGTTTAGGGAATTAATATAATTATAGTGTAGTGTTAGGTGTAATTGTAACTTAGGTTAGGGTTTATTTTACAGGTAAATTTGTACTTATTTTAACTAGGAAGATATTAAATAGTTAATAACTATTTAATAACTATTGTACCTAATTAAAATCAATACAAACTTGCCTGTAAAATAAAAATAAACCCTGAGATAGCTACAATGTAATTATTAGTTATATTGTAGCTAGCTTAGGGTTTATTTTATAGGTAAGTATTTAGTTTTAAATAGGAATAATTTATTTAATTGTAGTTATTTTATTTAGATTTATTTAAATTATATTTAAGTTAGGGGGTGTTAGGGTTAGACTTAGATTTAGGGGTTAATAACTTTATTATAGTGGCGGTGACATTGGGGCGGCAGATTAGGGGTTAATAAAATTTAACTAGTGTTTGCAAGGTGGGAGTGCGGCGGTTTAGGGGTTAATATATTTATTACAGTGGCTGCGATGTCCGGTCGGCAGATTAGGTGTTAAAAAATTTATATAAGTGTTTGCAATGTGCGGGGGGGCCTCGGTTTAGGGGTTAATAGGTAGTTTATGGGTGTTAGTGTACTTTTTAGCACTTTAGTTAAGAGTTTTATGTTACAGCGTTAGCCCATAAAACTCTTAACTACTGACTTTTAAATGCAGTAGGAGTATTGACAGGAGAGGGTGTACCGCTCACTTTTTCCAAGACTCGTAATACTGGCATTAGGCAAATCCCATTGAAAAGATAGGATACGCAATTGACGTAAGTGAATTTGCGGTATGCTCGAGTCGCAGAAAAAAAGTGAGCGGTACACCTGTACCTGCCAGACTCGTAATACTAGCGGGGGTTAAAAAGCAGCATTGGGACCTCTCAACGTTGCTTTTTAAGGCTAACGCAAGACTCGTAATCTAGGCGATAGTGTTTTAGCTCAGCCAGTATATTCCCTTTGCTCCAGACAATACAAGATTTAATGAAACTCTATGAGTCCCCATCCTATTTCAATAATCAGCCGCCGCCTGGTAATATTAGCCTAGAAGTGTTTAATAGCATTGGAACAGTAACTTAGTAAACATTAAATACATATTAAAGGAATATTGAAATAATGTGTTCTCTTTGTAGCATGGAAAAAGTATTTAAAAATCTTTTTTTTTTTTAAAAAAAACAAAAAACAATGTGCTGAGAAGTTCTAAGAAAAAATCAAGAATTTGTTTTACTTTAATGCTAGTGGTGTCATGTGAGAGATGTCATTATCAACCAATGAGCAATTAATACTTAAAGGGACATAATGTTCAAAAAATTTCTTTCATGATTCAGACAGAACATCCTATTTTAAACCACTTTCCATTTAAGTTCTATTATCCAATTTTATTCATTTTCCTTGTATCCTTTATTGAAGGAGTTGCAATGCACTACTAGGAGCAAGCTGAACATATCAAGTGAGCCAATGACAAGGAGGCATATATGTGTGGCCACCAATCAGAAGCTAGATCCCTGTAGTGCATTGCTGCTCCCGACTCTACACAGAATGCTTTTCAACACAGATACCAAAAGAACAAAGCAAATTCAATAGTAGAAGTAAATTGGAAAGTTGTTTAAAATTGCATGTTATCTTAACCATGACATTTTAATTTTGACTTTACTGTTCTTTTAAGTAAGTATGTTTAAACTGTACTTCGTATGCATAATCATTTAAAGGCACATTAAAGCGGCAGTAAACTATATCTTTTCCTGCAATGGTTTTATAGCATTGCATGATTTTAGAAACCAATGTCCACTTCTTACAGCGTGAATAGAAGTGTAAGTTATATTTCAGTACAACTTTGTTTGCCCTCAAATGCATGTGCTGCCTGGTCTATAAACTGTAATGGGATTGTGATACTTGCTGCATAGTCAGCTACAGCCAGCAATTGTGCTCTCTCTCTACATAACTATGTATGCTGATGCTTCCATTACAGTCTATAGGGCAGGTGGTTGCCGTCCAATTAGCTGTAAGCCTCCCTGCATGTAAAGAAGCAAAATAAAAAGTCTCTGGAAGAGGGGCTTTCAGCTCAACACCTAAGAGAACCCTTGGATGGGTGCTGAAATACAAGTTCCATTTCTATTCACGCAGTAAGAAGCATTGCAGGAAGAGATATAGCTTATTGTCCCTTTAAATGTATTTCAGTAAAATAAACTTGTGTAGTCTGTGTGATAACTTACAATAATCGTTGTGAAGGCCGGTAAGGTGAAGTTTTACTTCGGGTTTTAAACTGCTACAATAATAGTTATCTTCCACATATGTCCGACCGACTGTTCTTTTCTGTTTAGTTTCTTGGCAACCTAAATATCAGGATATAGCAAATATTTAATTATTTATTTATCAGCAATTTCGTACTTATTTGTAGCAATAATAATGGATTATTGAGAAAATAACACATTAATGAACAAAGAAAATGGACACAATGAGCAAAAGCAGGAAGTACTAATCAGCCAATAAGCATTAACAGCAGGAAGCCAATGAGCAGTAGTATGAAGTGCCTCTTAGCCAATCAGAGTTTATTATCACAGTTTTTATTACACTGGTATTGTTACATTGTATCCCTTTTATTATTGCAGTTTTTATTAAACAAGAAGGGTTTAACTGATACAGGTGTATTTGCTTCATTATTTATTTTGATATTTAAAATGGTATTTTCTTTTTAGATAGGCTAAATATACAGTACTGTGCAAACGTGTTAGGCCACTATTAGATTTGTTGTTTTGGCAATGGTATAATGACCATATATAATTATTTCTCAGTCTATTTATTAGAATACAACCATAAAATACAGGATATTTGTATGCAATATTAAAAAACAGAAACAAATCAGAAAAACAGCCTCTATAGGCTAAAGTGGCAAGTATTTAGTGTGACCTACCCTTACACTTGAGCAATAGCAGGAACCTGGCTCTCATAAACCTAAATGGAATGAACCCTAATTAATGTCAGTGCTAACACCTATATTGTCATACTATTTCATTTCAACATGACTGCTGTGAAAAATGTCTATTACACCATGTTTTTGCAAGACATGTTTGAGCATTACATACACATGTAGTATGAGTTTAATTCATTAGAAGCTTGCTAATAAGACTAACTTTCAATCACATCATTCCTTTCAAAATGCCAAAGATCACAGAATTTAACATAAAATCATACTTTTGCATCAGCAAGGTCACTCTGAAAGGGAAATCAGCAAACAAACTGGATACTCAAGATGTGGTATTCAAGCTGTTTTAAAGAAAGTTGAAGAATCAGAGAGGTCAAAGACAAGAAAACTTTCAAAATCTGATGAGAAGTTTCTCAGAGTATCTTATTTGAGAGACCAGAAGAAGTCTAGCCAGGACCTGGCTCAGAATCTGGCAGCTTCATCGGGATACCAAGTTGACCCTTCTACAGTTCGAAGAAGCTTGATCAAGTATGGTCTTTGTGGAAGGGTAGCAACCGAGAAACCACTTTTTCAGAGGGGGCACAAGGTGAAAAGGCTAAGATATGCTAAAGCTCTCAAACATTTGAATGAAGATCAGTGAAAAAAAGTATTTTGGAGTAAAGAATTCAAGTTTGAAATGTCTGTGTCCAATCGTTGACAATTTGTAATAGATAAAGAGTTGGAGAAAGATGGAAGAATGAGTACTTGCGGCCTTCAGTGAAACATGGTGGAGGGTCTGTCCTGGTTTGGGCTGCGTTTGGGGCTGCCAGTGGTGTTGGCAATATTGATGGGATCATGAATGCTGAAAAGTACAGACAGTTTTTAATTCATCATGCCATTCCTTCTGGAAAGCACCTGATTGGGAATGTTTTTATTTTTCAGCATGATAACGATCCCAAGCACAATGCTAATGCGGTGAAATCATATTTGGAGAGAAAAGCAGCTGATAAAACACTGAAAGTCATGGATTGGCGTTCACAGAGTCCAGACCTAAATATTATAGAGACAGTATGGGATTACCTGGACAAAGAAATATATAAAAGACAACCTAAATTTAAAGAAGAACTCTGGGAAGTGCTGAAAGAAGCCTGGTAAAATATACCAGAAAATTACTTCAGAAAACTTCAGGACAGTCTCCTCAAAAGAGTTCAAGATTAGCTTAGCGCCAAGGGAGGTCACACTTAATACTGACTGTTGCCTGAAGAAGCCATTTTTTTCTGAAAAGTGTGTTTTTTATATTTTGTGTACATATTTCCTATATTTTCTGTTTGTATCTTACTAAAGATACTGAAAAATAAATATGGATGGTCATTAAAACTTTGCTAAAACAACAAAGCTAATGGTGGCCTAAGACTTTTGCACAGTATGGTATTATTTTTATCAAAATAGCGCTTTTGTGCAATGCTGAATTCCGACAGCGGAATTCAGCCCGCCAGAGGCGAGCTGCGGCAGACAGGGGCACATATGTACGCCCCTGTCCACCATTGCTTGATAAATCAAGCCCATAGTCTATAACAGCAATTAAACACTGCAGAGCAAAATAAACGTTTTAAAATCATAAACGCTCTCATCATTTTATTAGCACTATTTGCAAAGATTTGCAAATCAAGAGTAGCTTAGATATACAATACACCTCTTGAAAAGCCTGGTGGAATCCATTTTCCTACCCTCCTTTGTTGTGCAGTGGCTGCACTGTGCAATTTTTCCTTAGCACAGTGCAGCCATAGCTAAGCACTGTTTGAAGAAAACAGTCAAAAGCACATTGATTGGTGACTAGCTCTCATGGATTTTTTTAACCCTGCCTCCTAGCCTTTCCCAGTCTGCAATGCTGTGACTGCTGAATGTAAGACGTTCTTGCGAGCAAAGCACCTTTTCATTACTGCATTTTAAATTATAATTATGTGATAATACACCAAGAGCAAAGGAAACAAATGTATTCATTATTTTTATGCAGCTAATTTGCAATGCAATTTTCTGCTGCTGCATTGTTTAAAATTGCATGCCCTATCTGAATCATGAATATTTAATTTTGACTAGACTGTCCCTTTAACTAAGAAACTATATCATATCTATCTATATATACATGTTTCTAATTAAGAAATGGTAGTAAAATATATTCTCATTGGGGGCGTGTACGGGCTGCAGCCATGACAGGCTGTAATATCAGGAGCTGCGAGATATAATATGATTTTCCAACCAAATATCTTAGAAATATTTTCTCATAAAAGCATATAAATGGTGTATCTGTACATCTGAAAGTGAACTGAGAGAAATAATATATAGCTTGTCACATTTCGAATCTCATGGTCTGATCTGGACTGTTGGATCTCAGGCGGCAGCCTACTATACAGATCCCGACAACCCCCCCCCCCCCCCCCGGTTCACAGGGTAATCAGACGACAGATGTCTGCTAGTTGGACTACAATTTTCTTCCCTAAGGACTGAGACTATCTACATTGAATTTGTACAACAACCACTATTATCTTAAGTGCAATTATGCTACCGGTTAATAGTCTGAGTTGTTCTGTGAAAATCAGACAGCAAGTGGATAAATGGGAACATTAGACCTTGTGGCTACTGGATGACCACTTTGGCAGCCTTTAACACCAGCTAAGAGAAGCTTTCTCAAAATTGCTTTTGCAAGCTCCAGACCATACTGTGAGCCCTGCCATACTTACTGGAGACACTCAAAATTCACGTGGCCCTAGAAAGTTCACAGAGAGCGGCGACACTGCAGCTGACCATGACACAGTGGTGATTCCAGGTGTTGGTGGTCTGGAAGAGGAACTCTTCACAGCAGGGATCAAAAGATCGCATGGCCCTTATACACAGACTGAGGACCAGTATGGTGGCTCTGGAGGGGATGCTATGGTTACAGCTGCTGTCCCAGACGGTGTGACAGCTATACAGTTCATGGTTCAATGAATCTGCCGCTTTCACTAGTAGATTATAGAGCATATGGACCTCAACTTGTGTAATCCTGGAAGGTATGAGTGCACACATGGTCTGGAACATTATTCTAGGAGATTGTTGTTTAACTTTGGGGGGAAATCTGAGAGCCGGCATAGGATGAATTTTCATTGATTTGGACTTGCCCTAATGTGAGGATTAGTAGATTAAGCTACATGGTATTGGGGCATATTTAGTTCCTACAGTCCTCACAAAAGTTGACAAACTAACCAAAATTTTTAATAGGAGGCTTTTTTCAGCTAGTCCAACCCGGACTTGATGATAATATGACTTAATCAATTTATCCAGATGTAAATTAGTATTTAACTCTTATTACTTAGCCCTACACCATGTGTAATGTGGAGGGGTTAACATATAAAAGCTGAGTTACAATGATAGATATTTTGAATATTGATCTTTACAGATTTAACCCATTCAGACTTTACATACATAAAGTTTTAAATTGGTGGACAATACTCTATTAAAATACTCATCTCTCTTTACTTCTTATATTGTACTACCTACCAAATTAAGCGATTATATTTACTGATGCCTAAATTACACCCCAAGGAACCGGTTAGTTCTACATATTGTTTTATAATTAGGGTGACCATATTGCCGCTTTAAAAAGGGATACATATGAAACATACATATGACAGGGTTCTTATACAAAACATTTATTTAAACAGCCCTGAAAACAGCCCTGTCATATGTATTTTTCATATGTGTCCCTTTTTAAAGCGGCAATATGGTCACCCTATTTATGATGGTTTCACTCCTTTTAGGTTTATTATGTCCTTTTTTCCTAATATATTCTATTGCACATATTATGAGTGCAATTGCTAACAAATTTATACATTAATAGTGGTTCAATTGATAACAGCCCCTAAGGGTTTTGAACTCATAACACTATTTTAATAATGTTTGAAAGTTTCATATAACTTTGCAAAACTCAAACAAGCTTAAATCTTAGCTGAGGGTCCAAAAGTGGCCCTATATTCTCAAGCGTCCACCGGTAACTGCTATTTACAATAGAACTAAGAGTGGCTTTAGCTTGGTAAAGGAGGTGCAATATCATTTAAAAGAAAAAGAGGCCTTCATGCTAGAGGTCATAAATAGCTGTGTTACTATATTATCTATGTATGCTGTAGACATTGTTTTCATGGGATGTGTTTTTTCGCTTTTATTTATGTAAAACAAATGTTGATATAACCTGACTACCGTTCTTTTTGACATTGCTCTATCTAGTGTGTATTTCTGTACTACCCAAGAGCTGTGGTATTTCTGTATCTTGACACTGACTATTTGTTACGTCATTGCTTAAACCTCAATAAAATAATTTAAAAAAAGAAAAGATATTCTCATGAATACAAATAAGTATTGGCTAATAGGTTATTCCTTTTATATGTTTAGTCTTCTCATTACTCTCAACAAATATGAAGTGTGAATCTCTCACACAGTAACCACTAAATATACACTGATAATCTAGTTTACTAGACTTCACACTGTGGTCACTTAGCACATAGCTAGAGTATAGTGATGAGGAGTAACAGCGCATCATTGCATTTCTGCTATTTCACATAAAACAAATCTTTAATCACAGTACGTGTCCAGTGAATAAGTTCACCTTAAGAACAAACAGAACATTTTAAAGTGACAGTCTACTCAGAATTTTTATTGCTTAAAAAGATAGATAATCCCTTTATTACCCATTCCTCTGTTTTGCATAACCAACACGATTATATTAATACATTTTTTCCTTGTATCTAACCCTGCAGACTGCTCTCTTATCTCATTTCTTTTGACATACTTGCATTTTAGCCAATCAGTGCTGACTCCTATGTAACTCCACAGAAGTGAGCACAATATTATCTATATGGCACACGTGAACTAGCACTGTCTAACTGGGAACAACTGTCAAAATGCACCGAGATTAGAGGCGGCCCTTTAACCCTTAACGACAAAAAGTGTCAGTTAAGAACCAATGACGTGATCGCTTCCAGCTGCTTTCAGGGTATGGCAGCGATGCCTCAATATTGACCAAGATGGTGGAAAATAGGTAGAGGGGGGAGGGTTAGAGAGCAATTTGGGGGGTATTTAAGATGGCGGTGACAATTGTGAGATGGGGAGGGAAGAGAGCTGTTTGAGGGGGGTCAGGGAGGGATCAGGGGTGGGATGTGTCAGGTGGGATGCTAATCTCTACACTAAAACTAAAATTACCCCTACAAGCTACCTACAAGCTACCTAATTAACCCCTTCACTGCTGGGTATAATAAAAGTGTGGTGCGCAGCGGCATTTAGCGGCCTTCTAATTACAAAAAATCAATGCCAAAGCAATATATGTCTGCTATTTCTGAACAAAGGGGACCCAGAGCAGCATTTACAACCATGTGTGCCATAATTGCACAAGCTGTTTGTAAATAATTTCAGTGAGAAACCTAAAGTTAGTGAAATAGTTAATATTTTTTTTATTTGATCGCATTTGGTGGTGATATGGTGGAATTAAATGAATGGGCCTAGATCAATACTTTGAGTTGTCTACTACACTACACTAAAGCTAAAATGAACCCTACAAGCTCCCTAATGAACCCCTTCACTGTTGGCATAATACAAGGGTGGTGTGCAGCAGCATTTAGCTGCCTTCTTATTACCAAAAAGTAATGCCAAAGCCATAAATGTTTGCTATTTTTGAACAAAGGGGATCCCAGAGAAGCATTTACAACCATTTGTGCCATAATTGCACAAGCTGTTTGTAAATAATTTCAGTAAGAAACCTAAAGTTTGTGAAAAAGTAAACGATTTTTTTTTTTTTTTATCGCATTTGGCAGTGAAATGGTGGCATGAAATATACCAAAATGGGCCTAGATCAATACTTTAGGTTGTCTACTAAAAAATATATATATACATGTCAAAGGATATTCAGGGATTCCTGACAGATATCAGTGTTACAATGTAACTATCGCTAATTTGTGGGGGAATGGTTTGGAAATAGCAAAGTGCTACTTATATTTATTGTTCTATAACTTGCAAAAAAAAGCAAAGAACATGTAAACATTGGGTATTTCTAAACTCAGGACAAATTTTAGAAACTATTTAGATTTAGCATGGGTGTTTTTTGGTGGTTGTAGATGTATAACAGAATTTGGGGGTCAAACTTAGAAAAAGTGTGTGTTTTTTGTTCAATTTTTTCATCATATTTTATTTAAAAAAATTATAGTAAATTATAAGATATGATGAAAAATAATGGTATCTTTAGAAAGTCCATTTAAAGGGACAATCTAGTCCAAAATAAACTATCATGATTCAGATAGAGAATGTCCTTTTAAACAATTTTACTTTTAACAATAATTTTGCTTTGTTCTCTTGGTATTCTTATTTGAAAGCTAAACCTAGGAGGTTCATATGCTAATTTCTAAGCCCTTGAAGGCCGCCTCTTCTCTCAGGGCATTTTGACAGTTTTTCACCACTAGAGGGTGTTAGTTCAAGTGTGTCATATAGATAACACTGTGCTCACGCACATGGAGTTCCAGTGTCTTTCAAAAGAACTGAAATAATGGGGCAGTTTGCAGAGACTTAGACACAAGGTAATCACAGAGGTAAAAGGTGTATTTATACAACTGTGTTGGTTATGCAAAACTAGGTAATGGGTAATAAAGGGATTATCTATCTTTTTAAACAATAACAATTTTGGTGTAGACTGTCCCTTTAATGGCGAGAAAAACTGTATATAATATGTGTGGGTACAGTAAATGAGTAAGAGGAAAATTACAGCTAAACACAAACACAGCAGAAATGTAAAAAAAGCCCTGGTCCTTAACGGTAAGAAAATTGAAAAATGGTCTGGTCACTAAGGGGTTAAAGGGACAGTCAAGTAAAAAAAAACAAACAAACAAACAAACAACCTTTCATGATTTAAATAGGGCATGTAATTTTAAACAACTTTCCAAATTTACTTTTATCACCAATTTTGCTTTGTTCTCTTGGTATTCTTAGTTGAAAGCTAAACCTAGGAGGTTCATATGCTAATTTCTTAGACCTTGAAGGGCGCCTCTAATCTGAAAGCATTTTTACAGTTTTTCACCACTAGAGGGTGCTAGTTCATGTGTTTCATATAGATAACATTGAGCTCACGCACGTGAAGCTCCTAGCAATGAGCACTGATTGGCTAAAATGCAAGTCTGTCAAAAGAACTGAAATAAGGGGCAGTTTGCAGGAGGCTTAGATACAAGGTTATTACAGAGGTAAAATGTGTATTATTATAACTGTGTTGATTATGCAAAACTGGGGAATGGGTAATAAAGGGATTATCTACCTTTTTAAACAACAAAAATTCTGGTGTTGACTGTCCTTTTAAAAACTTAGAAATTAGCATATTAACCTACCTAGGTTTAGCTTTAAACATAGAATACCACGAGAACAAAGCAAATTTGATGATAAAAGTAAATCAAAAAGTTGTTTAAAATTGCATGCCCTATCTGAATAATGAAAGTTTAATTTTGATTAAACTGTCCCTTTAACCCCTTAACGACCAAGGACGTACGCCACAAGTCCTCAAAAAAAATACAGTTAATGACCGAGGACGTGTGGCGTACGTCCTTGGTCTGGAAAGCAGCTGGAAGCGATCCTGCTCGCTTCCAGTTGCTTTCCGGTTATTGCAGTGATGCCTCGATATCGAGGCATCCTGCAATAACCTTTTTTAGCAATCCGGTGCAGAGAGAGCCACTCTGTGGCCCTCTCTGCACCGGACATCACCGGCTAAATCCGTTGGTGGGTGGGAGCCGGTTCGGGAGGCGGGCATCGATGGCCCTGATGATGTGGAGGGGGGCGGGATCGTGGGCGGGGGTGATCGGAGGCGCGCACGGACGCGTGCACGGGAGGGCGGGGGCGCGTGCACGGGGAGGGAGTGGGTGGGAACCGCTCCACTACAGAAAAATGATGTATTAAAAGTTTTAAAAAGTAGTCAATATTTATATAAAACTACATTAGTCAGGGGGTGGGGGATTGGTCTGTGTGGGGGGGAAGCTACACTACAGAAAAAGAACATAAAAATAAAAAAATAAAAACATTTCTCTTGCAAACTGGGTACTGGCAGACAGCTGCCAGTACCCAAGATGGACCCCAATAAGGCAGAGGGGGAGGGTTAGAGAGCTGTTTTGGGGGGGATCAGGGAGGTTGGGGGCTAAGGGGGGATCCTACAAAGTAGCATTTGTAAATATGCTAAAAATTTATTTTATTTTTTTAAAAAAAAAAAACTTTTATTTTAGTACTGGCAGACTTTCTGCCAGTACTTAAGATGGCGGGGACAATTGTGGTGTGGGGGAGGGAAGGGAGCTGTTTGGGAGGGATCAGGGGGTCTGATGTGTCAGGTGGGAGGCTGATCTCTACACTAAAGCTAAAATTAACCCTGCAAGCTCCCTACAAACTACCTAATTAACCCCTTCACTGCTAGCCATAATACACGTGTGATGCGCAGCAGCACTTAGCGGCCTTCTAATTACCAAAAAGCAACGCCAAAGTCATATATGTCTGCTATTTCTGAACAAAGGGGATCCCAGAGAAGCATTTACAACCATTTGTGCCATAATTACACAAGCTGTTTGTAAATAATTTCAGTGAGAAACCTAAAATTGTGAAAAATTTAGCGTTTTTTTTAATTTGATTGCATTTGGCGGTGAAATGGTGGCATGAAATATACCAAAAACAGAATTTATGCTTACCTGATAAATTACTTTCTCCAACGGTGTGTCCGGTCCACGGCGTCATCCTTACTTGTGGGATATTCTCTTCCCCAACAGGAAATGGCAAAGAGTCCCAGCAAAGCTGGCCATATAGTCCCTCCTAGGCTCCGCCCACCCCAGTCATTCGACCGACGGACAGGAGGAAATATATATAGGAGAAACCATATGGTACCGTGGTGACTGTAGTTAGAGAAAATAATTCATCAGACCTGATTAAAAAACCAGGGCGGGCCGTGGACCGGACACACCGTTGGAGAAAGTAATTTATCAGGTAAGCATAAATTCTGTTTTCTCCAACATTGGTGTGTCCGGTCCACGGCGTCATCCTTACTTGTGGGAACCAATACCAAAGCTTTAGGACACGGATGAAGGGAGGGAGCAAATCAGGTTACCTAAACGGAAGGCACCACAGCTTGCAAAACCTTTCTCCCAAAAATAGCCTCCGAAGAAGCAAAAGTATCAAATTTGTAAAATTTGGCAAAAGTGTGCAGTGAAGACCAAGTCGCTGCCTTACATATCTGGTCAACAGAAGCCTCGTTCTTAAAGGCCCATGTGGAAGCCACAGCCCTAGTGGAGTGAGCTGTGATTCTTTCAGGAGGCTGCCGTCCGGCAGTCTCATAAGCCAATCGGATGATGCTTTTAAGCCAAAAGGAAAGAGCGGTAGAAGTCGCTTTTTGACCTCTCCTTTTACCAGAATAAACAACAAACAAGGAAGATTGCAACCAAAAACAAAACTTTCCAAGATAGTAACTTAATATCTATGGAATGTAAAGGTTCAAACGGAACCCCTTGAAGAACTGAAAGAACTAGATTTAGACTCCAGGGAGGAGTCAAAGGTCTGTAAACAGGCTTGATCCTAACCAGAGCCTGAACAAATGCTTGAACATCTGGCACAGCTGCCAGTCTTTTGTGTAGTAAGACAGATAAAGCAGAGATCTGTCCCTTTAGAGAACTTGCAGATAATCCTTTCTCCAAACCTTCTTGTAGAAAGGAGAGAATCTTAGGAATTTTTATCTTATTCCATGGGAATCCTTTGGATTCACACCAACAGATATATCTTTTCCATATTTTATGGTAAATCTTTCTAGTTACCGGTTTTCTGGCCTGAACCAGAGTATCTATCACAGAATCTGAAAACCCACGCTTCGATAGAATCAAGCGTTCAATCTCCAAGCCGTCAGCTGGAGGGAGACCAGATTTGGATGTTCGAATGGACCCTGAACAAGAAGGTCCTGTCTCAAAGGTAGCTTCCATGGTGGAGCCGATGACATATTCACCAGGTCTGCATACCAAGTCCTGCGTGGCCACGCAGGAGCTATCAAGATCACCGAGGCCCTCTCCTGATTGATCCTGGTTACCAGCCTGGGAATGAGAGGAAACGGTGGAAATACATAAGCTAGGTTGAAGGTCCAAGGTGCTACTAGTGCATCTACTAGAGTCGCCTTGGGATCCCTGGATCTGGACCCGTAGCAAGGAACCTTGAAGTTCTGACGAGACGCCATCAGATCCATGTCTGGAATGCCCCATAATTGAGTTATTTGGGCAAAGATCTCCGGATGGAGTTCCCACTCCCCCGGATGGAATGTCTGACGACTCAGAAAATCCGCCTCCCAGTTTTCCACACCTGGGATGTGGATCGCAGACAGGTGGCAGGAGTGATCCTCCGCCCATTGAATTATTTTGGTCACTTCTTTCATCGCCAGGGAACTCCTTGTTCCCCCCTGATGATTGATATACGCAACGGTCGACATGTTGTCTGATTGGAACCTTATGAATCTGGCCTTTGCTAGCTGAGGCCAAGCCCTGAGAGCATTGAATATCGCTCTCAGTTCCAGAATGTTTATCGGGAGAAGAGACTCTTCCCGAGACCATAGACCCTGAGCTTTCAGGGATTTCCAGACCGCGCCCCAGCCCACTAGACTGGCGTCGGTCGTGACAATGACCCACTCTGGTCTGCGGAAGCTCATTCCCTGGGACAGATGGTCCAGGGTCAGCCACCAACGGAGTGAATCTCTGGTCTTCTGATCTACTTGAATCATTGGAGACAAGTCTGTATAGTCCCCATTCCACTGTTTGAGCATGCACAGTTGTAATGGTCTTAGATGAATTCGTGCAAAAGGAACTATGTCCATTGCTGCAACCATCAACCCTACAACTTCCATGCACTGCGCTATGGAAGGACGAGGAACAGAATGAAGAACTTGACAAGAGCTTAGAAGTTTTGATTTTCTGACCTCTGTCAGAAAAATCCTCATTTCTAAGGAATCTATTATTGTTCCCAAGAAGGGAACTCTTGTCGACGGAGACAGAGAACTTTTTTCTATGTTCACCTTCCATCCGTGTGATCTGAGAAAGGCCAGAACGATGTCTGTATGAGCCTTTGCTTTTGACAGGAACGACGCTTGTATTAGAATGTCGTCCAAGTAAGGTACTACTGCAATGCCCCTCGGTCTTAGAACCGCTAGAAGGGACCCTAGCACCTTTGTGAAAATCCTTGGAGCAGTGGCTAACCCGAATGGGAGGCCACAAACTGGTAATGCTTGTCCAGAAAAGCGAACCTTAGGAACTGATGATGTTCCTTGTGGATAGGAATATGTAGGTACGCATCCTTTAGATCCACGGTAGTCATAAATTGACTTTCCTGGATAGTGGGTAGAATCGTTCGAATGGTTTCCATCTTGAACGATGGTACCCTGAGAAATTTGTTTAGGATCTTCAAATCCAAAATTGGTCTGAAAGTTCCCTCTTTTTTGGGAACTACGAACAGATTGGAATAAAATCCCATTCCTTGTTCCTTTATTGGAACTGGGTGTATCACTCCCATCTTTAACAGGTCTTCTACACAATGTAAGAATGCCTGTCTCTTTATTTGGTTTGAGGATAAGTGAGACATGTGGAACCTTCCCCTTGGGGGTAGTTCCTTGAATTCCAGGAGATAACCTTGAGAAACTATTTCTAGCGCCCAGGGATCCTGAACATCTCTTGCCCAAGCCTGAGCAAAGAGAGAGAGTCTGCCCCCCACTAGATCCGGTCCCGGATCGGGGGCTACTCCTTCATGCTGTTTTATTAGCAGCGGCAGGCTTCTTGACCTGCTTACCCTTGTTCCAGCCTTGCATCGGTTTCCAGGCTGGTTTGGGTTGTGAGGCATTACCCTCTTGCTTAGAGGATGCAGAATTAGAGGCCGGTCCGTTCCTGAAATTGCGAGAGGAACGAAAATTAGACTTATTTTTAGCCTTGAAAGACCTATCTTGTGGAAGGGCGTGGCCCTTTCCCCCAGTGATGTCTGAAATAATCTCTTTCAATTCTGGTCCAAATAGAGTTTTACCTTTGAAAGGGATGTTAAGCAATTTTGTCTTGGATGACACATCCGCTGACCAAGACTTTAGCCAAAGCGCTCTGCGCGCCACGATAGCAAACCCTGAATTTTTCGCAGCTAATCTAGCTAATTGCAAAGCGGCATCTAAAATAAAAGAGTTAGCCAACTTAAGTGCGTGAACTCTGTCCATAACCTCCTCATATGGAGTCTCTCTACTGAGCGACTTTTCTAGTTCCTCGAACCAGAACCACGCTGCTGTAGTGACAGGAACAATGCACGAAATTGGTTGTAGAAGGTAACCTTGCTGTACAAAAATCTTTTTAAGCAAACCTTCCAATTTTTTATCCATAGGATCTTTGAAAGCACAACTATCTTCGATAGGAATAGTAGTGCGTTTGTTTAGAGTAGAAACTGCCCCCTCGACCTTAGGGACTGTCTGCCATAAGTCCTTTCTGGGGTCGACCATAGGAAATAATTTCTTAAATATAGGGGGGGGAACAAAAGGTATGCCGGGCTTTTCCCACTCCTTATTTACTATGTCCGCCACCCGCTTGGGTATAGGAAAAGCGTTGGGGTGCACCGCAACCTCTAGGAACTTGTCCATCTTGCATAATTTCTCTGGAATGACCAAGTTGTCACAATCATCCAGAGTAGATAACACCTCCTTAAGCAGTGCGCGGAGATGTTCTAATTTAAATTTAAATGTCACAACATCAGGTTCAGCTTGTTGAAAATTTTTTCCTGAATCTGAAATTTCTCCATCTGACAAAACCTCCCTCATGGCCCCTTCAGATTGGTGTGAGGGTATAACAGAACAATTATCATCAGCGCCCTCCTGCTCTTCAGTGTTTAAAACAGAGCAATCGCGCTTTCTCTGATAAGTAGGCATTTTGGATAAAATATTTGCTATGGAGTTATCCATTACAGCCGTTAATTGTTGCATGGTAATAAGCATTGGCGCACTAGATGTACTAGGGGCCTCCTGCGTGGGCAAAACTGGTGTAGACACAGTAGGAGATGATGTAGTATCATGTTTACTCCCCTCATCTGAGGAATCATCTTGGGCAATTTCATTATCTGTGGCAGTACTGTCCTTACTTTGTTTGGACGCTATGGCACAATTATCACATAAATCTAAATGGGGAGACACATTGGGGGGTAGTTATCAAGCCGTCTACTTTTCTGGCTTCGCCGGCCCAATACGTCCGCCTAAGCTCGCCTACCTTCGCCGCCGCGGACCTTGAATACGTTCGCCTAAGTTATCAAATAAAGCTGTCAAAAAGCCGCGGGGCGATGAGCAGCGGACTGTGACAGTTATCACTCATCCGATCTCGCTGCCCTTCGGCTTTTTCCCAGCTTTATTGCTAGCCTGTCACTAAGCACTCACACTAAACTACACTGTTCTACCCCCTATACCGGCGCCCCCGGAGGCCCCCGCAACTAAATAAAGTTACTAAACCCTAAACCGCCGCTCCTAGACCCTGCCGCAACTCTTATAAATGTATTAACCCCTAAACCGCCGCTCCCGGACACCACTGCCACCTACATTATACCTAGTAACCCCTATCCTGCCCCCCCTATACCGTCGCCCTCTATTATAAAATTATTAACCCCTATCCTGCTGATCCCGCACCTCTCCGCAACTAAATAAATAGTTTAACCCCTAAACCGCCGCTCCATGAACCCGCCGCAACCTATAATAAATTTATTAACCCCTATCCTGCCCCCCACTACGCCGCCGCCACTGTAATAAAATTATTAACCCCTAAACCTAAGTCTAACCCTAACCATAACGCCCCCCTAACTTAAATATTAATTAAATAAATCTAAATAAATTAACTCTTATTAACTAAATGAATCCTATTTAAAACTAAATACTTACTTATAAAATAAACCCTAATATAGCTACAATATAAATAATAATTATATGCTAGCTATCTTAGGATTACCTAGCTAAAATAAAGAGAAATGTACCTGTGAAATAAATCCTAACCTAAGTTACAATTACACCTAACACTACACTATACTTTAATAAATTATTCCTATTTAAAAATAAATACTTACCTGTAAAATAAACCCTAAGATAGCTACAATGTAATTAATACTTATATTATAGCTATCTTAGGATTTATATTTATTTTACAGGTAACTTTGTATTTATTTTAGCTAGTTAGAATAGTTATTAAATAGTTATTAACTATTTAATAACTACCTAGCTAAAAGAAATACAAAATTACCTGTAAAATAAATCCTAACTTAAGTTACAATTAAACCTAATACTACACTATCATTAAATTAACTAAATAAACTACCTACAAAGAACTACAATGAAATACAATTACATAAACTAACTATAGTACAAAAAATAAAAAAAGCTAAGTTACAAAAAATAAAAAATTAAGTTACAAACATGTTAAAAATATTACAACAATTTTAAGCTACTTACACCTAATCTAAGCCCCCTAATAAAATAACAAACCCCCCCAAAATAAAAAAAAATCCCTACCCTATTCTAAATTAAATAAATTTCAAAGCTCTTTTACCTTACCAGCCCTTAAAAGGGCCATTTGTGGGGGCATGCCCCAAAAAGTTCAGCTCTTTTGCCTGTAAAAGAAAAATACAACCCCCCCCAACATTAAAACCCACCACCCACATACCCCTAATCTAACCCAAACCCCCCTTACAAAAACCTAACACTAATCCCCTGAAGATCATCCTACCTTGAGTCGTCTTCACTCAGCCGAGCCACCGATGGAACTGAAGAGGACATCCGGAGCGGAAGAAGTTAATCCTCCAAACGGCGCTGAAGAAATCTTCCATCCGATGAAGTCATCATCCAGGCGGCGCTGAAGAAGTCTTCGATCCGGCCGATGTCATCTTCAAAGAGGCGCTGAAGAGGTCTTCTATCCGGGCGAAGTCATCTTCCAAGCCGGGTCTTGAATCTTCCTTCCGCCGACGCGGAACCACCTTCTTCACCGACGGACTACGACGAATGACGGCTCCTTTAAGGGACGTCATCCAAGATGGCGTCCCCTCAATTCCGATTGGCTGATAGGATTCTATCAGCCAATCGGAATTAAGGTAGGAAAATCTGATTGGCTGATGGAATCAGCCAATCAGATTCAAGTTCAATCCGATTGGCTGATCCAATCAGCCAATCAGATTGAGCTTGCATTCTATTGGCTGATCGGAACAGCCAATAGAATGCGAGCTCAATCTGATTGGCTGATTCCATCAGCCAATCAGATTTTTCCTACCTTAATTCCGATTGGCTGATAGAATCCTATCAGCCAATCGGAATTGAGGGGACGCCATCTTGGATGACGTCCCTTAAAGGAGCCGTCATTCGTCGTAGTCCGTCGGTGAAGAAGGTGGTTCCGCGTCGGCGGAAGGAAGATTCAAGACCCGGCTTGGAAGATGACTTCGCCCGGATAGAAGACCTCTTCAGCGCCTCTTTGAAGATGACATCGGCCGGATCGAAGACTTCTTCAGCGCCGCCTGGATGATGACTTCATCGGATGGAAGATTTCTTCAGCGCCGCTTGGAGGATTAACTTCTTCCGCTCCGGATGTCCTCTTCAGTTCCATCGGTGGCTCGGCTGAGTGAAGACGACTCAAGGTAGGATGATCTTCAGGGGATTAGTGTTAGGTTTTTGTAAGGGGTTTTGGGTTAGATTAGGGGTATGTGGGTGGTGGGTTTTAATGTTGGGGGGGGGTTGTATTTTTCTTTTACAGGCAAAAGAGCTGAACTTTTTGGGGCATGCCCCCACAAATGGCCCTTTTAAGGGCTGGTAAGGTAAAAGAGCTTTGAAATTTATTTAATTTAGAATAGGGTAGGGCATTTTTTTATTTTGGGGGGGTTTGTTATTTTATTAGGGGGCTTAGATTAGGTGTAAGTAGCTTAAAATTGTTGTAATATTTTTAACATGTTTGTAACTTAATTTTTTATTTTTTGTAACTTAGCTTTTTTTATTTTTTGTACTTTAGTTAGTTTATGTAATTGTATTTCCTTGTAGTTCTTTGTAGGTAGTTTATTTAGTTAATTTAATGATAGTGTAGTATTAGGTTTAATTGTAACTTAAGTTAGGATTTATTTTACAGGTAATTTTGTATTTCTTTTAGCTAGGTAGTTATTAAATAGTTAATAACTATTTAATAACTATTCTAACTAGCTAAAATAAATACAAAGTTACCTGTAAAATAAATATAAATCCTAAGATAGCTATAATATAATTATTATTTATATTGTAGCTATATTAGGGTTTATTTTAAAGGTAAGTATTTAGTTTTAAATAGGATTCATTTAGTTAATAAGAGTTAATTTATTTAGATTTATTTAATTAATATTTAAGTTAGGGGGGCGTTAGGGTTAGACTTAGGTTTAGGGGTTAATAATTTTATTACAGTGGCGGCGGCGTAGTGGGGGGCAGATTAGGGGTTAATAAATTTATTATAGGTGGCGACGGTGTAGGGGGGGCAGGATAGGGGTTAATACATTTAATATAGGTTGCGGCGGGTTCAGGGAGCGGCGGTTTAGGGGTTAATACATTTATTATAGTTGCGGTGGGCTCCGGGAGCGGCGGTTTAGGGGTTAATATGTATAGAGTAGCTTGCGGTGGGCTCCGGGAGCGGCGGTTTAGGGGGTAATAACTTTATTTAGTTGCGGCGGTGTAGGGGGGGTCAGATTAGTGGTGTTTAGACTCGGGGTACATGTTAGGGTGTTAGGTGCAGACAGCTCCCATAGAAATCAATGGGATGTCTGTCAGCAGCGAACTTGTACTTTCGCTATGGTCAGACTCCCATTGATTCCTATGGGATCCGCCGCCTCCAGGGGTGGCGGATTGAAAACCAGGTACGCTGGGCCGTAAAAGTGCCGAGCGTACCTGCTAGTTTTTGGATAGCTAGCAAAAGTAGTGAGAATGTGCCGCACTTGTGTGCGGAACATCTGGAGTGACGTAAGAATCGATCTGTGTCGGACTGAGTCCGACGGATCGAAGCTTACGTCACAAAATTCTACTTTTGCCGGTCTCGAGCCTTTGATAACTAAGGCGAATCAGCCTCGCCACAAATACGCTGCGGAATTCCAGCGTATTTGAGGTTGACGGCTTGATAACTAGGCCCCATTGGCTTTCATACATATAGAACATAGCTTATCTGAAGGTACAGACATGTTAAACAGGCTTAAACTTGTCAACAAAGCACAAAAAACGTTTTAAAACAAAACCGTTACTGTCTCTTTAAATTTTAAACAGAAAACACTTTATTACTGAATATGTGAAAAAGTATGAAGGAATTGTTCAAAAATTACCAAAATTTCACCACATTGTCTTAAAGCATTAATAGTATTGCACACCAAATTTCAGAGCTTTAACCCTTACAATAACGGAACCGGAGCCGTTTATAAATTTAACCCCTATACAGTCCCAGCTATAGTCTTTGCTGAGACCCAACCAAGCCCAGAGGGTAATACGATACCAATTGACGCCTTCTAGAAGCTTTTCCAGCAATTTTTAGATCCTCACACATGCGTCTGCATTCCCTGCTCTCAAAAAACAACTGCGCAGTAATGGCGCGAAAATGAGGCTCAGTCTACAACTAGGAAGGCCCCCTGACTGGAAAAGGTGTCTAATACAGTGCCTGCCGTTTAATAAACGTTCCCCAAGTTTATAAATGCAAATTGTCAGCATAAATATGAATAAAATGCCCAAATAAAGCAATCGATTTAGCCCATAAAAATGTCTACCAGTTTTTTATCCCATATTAAGCCCTTTATTCTGTTTGTTTGACTAAGAAAATGGCTTACCGGTCCCCATGAGGGGAAATGACAGCCTTCCAGCATCACATCGTCTTGTTAGAAATATGGCTAGTCATACCTTAAGCAGAAAAGTCTGCTAACTGCTTCCCCCAACTGAAGTTACTTCATCTCAACAGTCCTATGTGGAAACAGCAATCGATTTTAGTTACTGTCTGCTAAAATCATCTTCCTCTCACAAACAGAAATCTTCATCCTTTTCTGTTTCAAAGTAAATAGTACATACCAGCACTATTTTAAAATAACAAACACTTGATAGAAGAATAAAAACTACATTTAAACACCAAAAAAACTCTTAACCATCTCCGTGGAGATGTTGCCTGTGCAACGGCAAAGAGAATGACTGGGGTGGGCGGAGCCTAGGAGGGACTATATGGCCAGCTTTGCTGGGACTCTTTGCCATTTCCTGTTGGGGAAGAGATATCCCACAAGTAAGGATGACGCCGTGGACCGGACACACCAATGTTGGAGAAATGGGCCTAGATCAATACTTGGGGTTGTCTACTACACTACACTGAAGCTAAAATTAACCCTAGAAGCTCCCTACATGCTCCCTAATTAACCCCTTCGCTGCTGGGCATAATACACGTGTGGTGCGCAGTCGCATTTAGCAGCCTTCTAATTAGTAAAAAGCAAAGCCAAAGCCATATATGTCTGCTATTTATGAACAAAGGGGATCCCAGAGAAGCATTTACAACCATTTATGCTATAATTGCATAAGTTGTTTGTAAATAATTTCAGTGAGAAACCTAAAGTTTGTGAAACAAATTGTGAAAAAGTGAACAATTTTTTTTATTTGATCGCATTTGGCAGTGAAATGGTGTCATGAAATATACCAAAATGGGCCTAGATCAATACTTTGGAATGTCTTCTAAAAAAAAATATATACATGTCAATGGATATTCAGGGATTCCTGAAAGATATCAGTGTCCCAATGTAAATAGCGCTAATTTTGAAAAAAGTGGTTTGGAAATAGCAAAGTGCTACTTGTATTTATGGCCCTATAACTTGCAAAAAAAGCAAAGAACATGTAAACATTGGGTATTTCTAAACTCAGGACAAAATTTAGAAACTATTTAGCATATGTTTTTTTTGGTGGTTGTAGATGTGTAACAGATTTTGGGGGTCAAAGTTAGAACAAGTGTGTTTTTTTCAATTTTTGCCTCATATTTTATAATTTTTTTTATAGTAAATTATAAGATATGATGAAAATAATGGTATATTTTGAAAGTCCATTTAATGGCGAGAAAAACGGTATATAATATGTGTGGGTACATTAAATGAGTAAGAGGGAAATTACAGCTAAACACAAACACCGCAGAAATGTAAAAATAGCCTTGGTCCCAAACGGACAGAAAATGGAAAAGTGCTGTGGTCATTAAGGGGTTAAAGTGTAAATCCATGAAGGCATTTCTACACGCCTCAACATTAGGGGATGTTTTAGGCAGCTTGTGTTTCTGTAACTTCTCATTTATGCTCTTACACCTGCTGTTGCAAAACCAAATAAAGAAATTAAGTGCAAAGTACAAAGTACCTTTTAGGGGTTAACCTTACTACAAGCCCATATTTACGGTAGTTAATAAGGCTGCTGTGGTTATTATAAATATTATGGCCTAAATGACAAGTGGAGCCTTATTAATAAGAATAACAAACAATCTGGTATTACAAATCAATGGAAAAAAAGATTTACCAGAAAATGTTAGCACTGTCGTCACTTTTTTTTGCGTGCCTTTCACTTTAAATAGATAGCTCAGGGTGCGTTACCATCGCTCACATTACAAGTGGTTAGTTAGGTGTTGCATGCCACTGGAGACCTGAGTGAAGTTTGTAGACTACAATAAACAAATGTGTCAAGATTGATTTTAAGGGATATGGTATATGACTGTGAAGGGATTTAATAGTATTTATATGTGTATATATGAGTGAAATAGTTTATTTTAATATATTATACATGATAAACAGATACAGGGCTGGACTAGGACCACAAATAGGCCCAGGCATTTTAGGGCAAGTATAATGTACTAGTTTGATTGCTTAAAACATTTCAAAGTTCTATATTTAGTTCATCACCATTAGAAAATATTTATTTTTCTTTTCTTTTTCATGTGTGAATATATATATGCGCCTTCAGGTTAGCGCTCTAGTGAATGCCAGGACCTACGTTTTTAAGTGAGTCCCATAGAGTCTATTATTATGTGAGGGGTTTATTGCACCCAGCTGTATCTGACCTCCAGATGTTTGCACGCACAAGGCTTTCACTCGAATCTAATATTGTAATATTAGAGTAAAAATGGAAGGGCTATGGCTTGTGCTTTAGTGCCCCATAGTGCTAACATTTCTACACTCCACTTGTAATTTAGGCACTGAATATACATGACATGAGCCATGCTTACCTTTCCATGAGCAAGTGTCCTGTTCACATAACTGTATACTGCTATCACATCTGTTGCATGGCTCATCCTTATTGTCATCAAAAGCTTCAAGACATGTCTGCAATACAAGCAATTGAGAAGGTCCATTGTAGGTTACTCAGTGAAAGAAAGTTTGGAGCATGTGTATAAAGCTTAGAAGAAATGCATAATCCACTTGTTGTCGTATTTGTGATGTAAGACCACCCTTTATAATCAGAATATAGTCTGAAAAAAGAGACCTTTAAACTTTATGGAATGCATTGCTTATGTGTAAGATGGTCCACTGTAAGGCATCACAATATTCTAAATACAAGGCAGGAGGGGGCGGAGCCAGCTATCCAAGGACAGAGACGTGCCTGTGTTAAGCTCCTGACTAAACTTTGATATAACTATGGGTATCTCTATCAAAATTTGTGTTTTGAACACCTATGATAGCATTTGACCATGTCTGGATAACTTTGGTGGAGTTGTGGGGGCTGGCTGAGATTGGACTGAGCAGGAGAGCAAAACAGCAATACTACCATGCGGAAGGCCGTGACCATGTGGGAATCAGAGATGGCGCGGCTCCTTCACAGCCACTTCCACAGTCTCACACAAGCTCTTCATGAGGCTTTTGGGAATAGCGCACCCTTCAATGACAACTGTGAGTAAGTCACTGCAAAAAAAAGTTTCTGCTACGATGCCACAGACTTGGCCACGGACACTGAACAATGTGCAGACGCGTTAACAGCCCCACAGGTGGAAGCCGACAGCGGGCGGTTAGCCTCTACCCCTCTAGCAGCAGCAACTCGTGACAGCATCTTAGAAATGGGGATAGATCAGTCAGTCGCTGAGGATGATTGTGCAACAGCAATGCGGGCTCTAAACCCACTACAACCTGCTGCGGTGAAGCCTATGTTAGACTGCCCTAGCTTGGACTGCATGTTGGAGGTGTTTGCTGGTCGGACCCACAGAGTCTCGGCCCCTAAAACGAATGGGACAGGTGTAGCACTTGGAGCTGGAGCACTGGCTTTATTGACTGTGGAAGCCATCACATCGGCTCATGCAGCGGCAGTTACTGCTGAAGCCGAAAAAGGTCATCTCACTTTATTGCGACCCTGGAGTGGCGATATTGATAAGGCCCGACCAGCGCTTACATCAACCCAGGCATATGGGTGGGATACACCCGGGAGGGCTCACGCTGATGAGCTCTCTCATAACCCGGGAGTGTCTGCATCTAATGCCACGCTGCATCCACAGGCTGTTCACTTGCCTGGGACTCTGACTTGTCCATGGGAATTTAAGCTCTGGATAATCGATACTCGCAGCAGCTTGAAAGCTGGGGTAGGATAGAGTCACTGCTCCTATTACCTCCTGGTGGCCTAACCTATTCACACTGAATGTTAGATTTCATTTTAGACCGCGGAGAGACACTGTTAAAAATTTATTTGACTTGATAGTTCTTGCACTGATATATTATTAATCACACACTATGTATGTCTGATATCGTGTCTAGCTCTTAGACTACATATGCTACCTCCTATATTTCTATTTGTGCATTTTGTTTATGAGTGGAGTATGTTCGGTGCTTTTCCCTTAGTCAGACTGGGAAATACAGTTACCCAAGTTTATACCTTGACTAATTAACTGTTTAGCATGTTCTGTTATAGTTAAGATAAACGCTGTGTTCATTCTCCTTTTCATTTACTAATTACCTTAGGTACCCATTTATACTAATCTACATTATGTTATGTTGGCAAAATGTTTTTTCAAACACCCACTATATGTGTTTAACTATATATTGCCCTTCCGGGCATGTCTTTTGAATCTGAATATTCATCTACATTTTATTACAGTATACTATGCTAACAAACTGCTATTTAAAGTTTAATATGCAGAAAAGCTCCTACTTAATTTATTTGCATCATCTTTAGGGATGCGCGGGGTATATCTGTTTTCTTACATGTTATTTGTTATTAATAGTGAATAAGCTACAACAATTTGGGCTATTAGGAATGTATGTCTAGTCATTGCTTTAAAATTTGGTTCATCTCACTTGCTAAAGTACAGCTAAACTATCATCTCCCTATTTATCTCTGAGCTTTGGAATTGAGTACTGACCCCTACGTATGTCCCTTGGGCTTCAGTATAACTATTAGACATGGCGTGCGACTGCCTGCGGCCGGGGTGGAGTGACGCCTATACTCCACAAATGCACAGCTCAGGGGAAATATTACAGTTATAGCCTTGTACCGCAGCGCTTACCAAATTGTGCAAGCAATGTTTATAATGTACTTTGCGGCAAGGCTCTAGATATGCTATCTATGCTCCATTCCGTACATATTTAATCTCACAAACTTAAATCTGCTGTGAGGCCCTTTGCCTCCTTAGCTTGCCAAAAAGAATGTGTATGTTTATTTTTCCTTATATTACATGCCTAATACTACTAGAAAGACGCTCCCATAGTAACCTTAAAATCTTTAGTTGCCAACATACAGCATAAACCCTTGAGGGCTGCCCTATTTATCTACAGTTGATACCCTACAATTCAACAGTCTCCTGCGCTATATATGTTTACTAATAGTTTTCAACCCACCACCCCCCCCCCACTGTATATAATATGCCTCCTAATTCAGGGGGATTAACTATGTGGCTTATCTTGCCAATGCCACGCAATCAATACCTCCCTAACACTCTTCTTTACATATTACCAAAGAGATGGCTCTAATCACTACATATTCTTCAGCAGGTCTGATCATCATAACTTTTCAGAAGAGTCTCTGATTGTTTGCTTCAACATGCTATTTCCATTTGGGAATATTACTTTTGTTGTGGTTATCACTTGGTATGTTAATTATCACCCTAAATAGGTCCAATAGTGGCCTATTGCATTACAGTACTATAAAAATAAAAAACGAGGTTTACAAGATGTGGTCCATGAGTGGCCTATTCATCTCCAGATACCTTCTATAAATAAGTATTATCACTCCAACATCTGAGGTCCAAATGTGGCCTCCTTAATTCATTTTAGAGGGTTTATAAGTAGAATAATATCCACCATTAATGATGAGCACCGCATTTTCTCTCCTAACCTGTATGGAGCAATACTACCTATCCAAAGATTACTGTTATTTTAATATAATGTATGCATAGTCTTCTAACTGTACTGCATACATATGTTGTATTTTTTCTTTGTTTGCTCATCGTATTTTTTTTTTTGAATGTATGTTTGTATTTAAACCTCAATAAAATATTTAAAAATAAATACAAGGCAGGTGTAAAACACCAAATCTTTGTTCTGATGGGCAAACTGATTAAATAAAAGAATATAGAGTTTTGTTAAAAAAAAGTGTGAAAGTCCCCTGCAAACCTTCCAAAGAATCGCTTATAGAGCAGCTTAACAGCATCAAAAGTTTAAACAGCATCTTAATCATAAACACATTAAAAAACTAATTTACATGGAATCACACCTGGTGGCGAAATTTCATTTTATGATGATGCAGAAGCAACCTCCTCACTGGTTTCTGAGTCAGGTTCCGTGCTAATGTTCTGGGAGGTTTATGAGTGACAGGGCTGCAGTTGTTGGATACTTCTGTAAAACCTAAAAATAAAAAAAATACAATTAACATACAGTAAGGTCCGGAAATAATTGTATACCGACACAAGTTTTGTTACTTCGTCTGTTTACCAAAATAAATTCAATTTACAGTTAAATAATTAATATGGGCTTAAAGTGCAGTCTATCAGCTTTAATATGATCCAAATTGGAGGAAGGGTTTAGGAATTACAGCTCTTTAATATGTAGCCCCCTCTTTTTCAAGGGACCAAAAGTAATTGGACAATTGATTTAAAAGCTGTTTCTTGGACAGGTGAGGGCTATTCCTTGGTTATTTAATCATTAAACCCTACCGTAAAACGTCTTCACCCAACCGGGCAGAAGTGGTCCTCCAGACGGGCAGAAGTCTTCATCCAAGCCGGGCAGAAGAGGTCCTCCAGACGGGCAGAAGTCTTCATCCAGACGGCATCTTCTATCTTCATCCATCCGGCGCGGAGTGGGTCCATCTTCAAGACATCCGACGCGGAGCATCCTCTTCATCCGGAGTCTTCTAACTAAATGACGGTACCGTTAAGTGACGTCATCCGAGATGGCGTACCTTCAATTCCGATTGGCTGATAGAATTCTATCAGCCAATCAGAATTAAGGTAGAAAAAATCCTATTGGCTGATGCAATCAGTCAATAGGATTGAACTACAATCCTTTTGGCTGATCCAATCAGCCAATAGGATTGAGCTGGCATTCTATTGGCTGTTCAAATTGCATCAGCCAATAGGATTTTTTCTACCTTAATTCCGATTGGCTGATAGAATTCTAGAGTAATCTTCAAGGGGTTAGTGTTAGGTTTTTTTAAGGGGGGATTGGGTGGGTTTTAGAATAGGGTTGGTTGTGTGGGTGGTGGGTTTTAATGTTGCGGGGGTATTTGTACTTTTGTTTTACAGGTAAAAGAGCTGATTACTTTGGGGCAATGCCCCGCAAAAGGCCCTTTTAAGGGCTATTTGTAATTTAGTGTAGGGTAGGGCTTTTTTATTTTAGAGTAGGTGTAATTAGTTTAAAAATCTTGTAATTATTTTATTATTTTCTGTAATTTATTGTTTGTTTTTTTTGTACTTTAGACTTTTATTTAATTGTAATTAATTGTATTTAGTTTAGTTAATTTATTTAATTATAGTGTAGTGTTAGGTGTTAGTGTAACTTAGGTTAGGTTTTATTTTACAGGTACATTTGTCTTTATTTTAACTAGGTAGTTATTAAATAGTTACTAACTATTTAATAACTATTCTACCTAGTTAAAATAAAAGTTGCCTGTAAAATAAAAATAAACCCTAAGATAGCTACAATGTAACTATTAGTTATATTGTAGCCAGTTTAGGGTTTATTTTATAGGTAAGTATTTAGTTTGAAATAGGAATTATTTAGGTAATTGTAGTAATTTTATTTAGATTTTTTGTAATTATATTTAAGTTAGGGGGTGTTAGGGTTAGGGTTAGACTTAGGTTTAGGGGTTAATACATTTAATATAGTGGCGGCGACGTTGTGGGCAGCAGATTATGGTTTAATAAATTTAGGTAGGTGTCGGCGATGTTAGGGCCTGCAGATTAGGGGTTAATAATATTTAACTAGTGTTTGCGATGCGGGAGTGCGGCGGTTTAGGGGTTAATATATTTATTATAGTGGCGGCGATGTCCGGTTCGGCAGATTAGGGGTTAAAATATTTATTTTAGTGTTTGCAATGTGGGGGGGCCTCGGTTTAGGGGTTAATAGGTAGTTTATGGGTGTTAGTGTACTTTTTAGCACTTTAGTTAAGAGTTTTATGCTACGGCGTTGTAGTGTAAAACTCTTAACTACTGACTTTAAAATGCGGTACCAGGCTTGACAGGAGAGGGTTTACCGCTCACTTTTGGTCAGACTCGTAATACCGGCGCTATGCAAGTCCCATTGAAAATATAGGATACGCAATTGACGTAAGTGGATTTGCGGTATTTCCGAGTCTGGCCAAAAAAGTGAGCGGTACACCTGTCCCTGCAAGACTCGTAATACCAGCGGGCGTTAAAAAGCAGCATTGGGACCTCTTAACGCTGCTTTTTAACCCTAATGCACAACTCGTAATCTAGGTGTTTGTCTTTATCTGTCTCTTTTTGTCATTGTCTCTTGTTCATTTTTTGACTTTTTTTTTCTCTCTATCACAATTCAGACAGAGCATACTATTTGAAGTAACTTTGCTATTTACTTCTATGACCAGTCTCTTAATACCATGTGTTGAAGAAGCAGCAATGAATTACTAGGAGCTAGCTGCTGATTGGTGGCTGCACATATATGCCTCTTGTCATTGGCTAACCCAATGTATTCAATTAGGTCCAAGTAAATGCATTGCTGTTTCCTCAACAAATGTTACCAAGTGAACAAAGCAAATTTGATAATAGATGTCAAATGGAAAGTTGTTTAAAATTGCATGATCTATCTGAATCATGAAAGGAATCTACTGTATCTTTAATTATTACTTGATGCTTAGGTATTTTCTCATGCCAATCTTTTATAGCAATTCAAAGACATAAAAGTCATAATGTACCAGAATACTTCATAGAAAATAATAAAGATAAATTGCTTTGTTATACAGATTCATGAATTTAAAACTATGTTGACTGCAATAATCTATGATGCCATTTTTACATAAGACACATTTGTGTAATATAGCAGCTGAATTTGTGCTGCAGTTTGTGTAGAGATGGTAATTTGCAGAATTAGGGTACTCACATGGTAATAAAGACCTCTTCTCTGGGGTCCTCCAATACTCATCAGAGGAAGAAACAGAACAGTCAGTTGACTGGCTGTGAGAGGTGCGTTCCTGTTCTTTTTCATAGCTTTGCTGCCACCTTGTGGATATTGGGCTGCTAGCCATGGGATCCTGAGCTGCACGCTTTCTCATGATGCTTCTTTTGAACCTGGAATACGAGGTCTTTCCTATGTCAGGTGTCTATTAGAAAATAAATAAAAGGTCATCTGTCAAATGAAAGTTCAGTCACCATAAAGAAATTGAGAATCATGTTATAATAGCAGTTGTATTATTACAGGATATTTGCAGTAAAACAGGGCATTGGCATAATTATTTTACCATATTTAACAGTGACTATTTGTTAATAAAAGGGCATTAATTTAATTGCATTCCAAATAAAATATGGACTCTTGGTTCATTCGATTAAACAAAGATTATGATAATTTGCACAGGCTGTTTCACATTTTAAATTTTAAATATTCTTGAAAAGGATCATTGTACTTTAAAATGTTCTCCACTTCAGGTCTAGATTACGAGTGGGGCGCTAACTGTTGCGCGCGAGCGATAAGGGGTTTATCTTGTCTCTTTGCGAGCTTCGGAATTAGCGCACATATTGCAAGTTGATTCAAGTTTCTTGAGAACAATTTAATTAACAAGCGTAGTTCTAGTTAATTAACTACAGAGCTTTAGTTAACTTTCACGATTGACAAAAAAGTTACACAAAGCACATAAAAATTACATTTAAAAGTACAGTTACACTCATAATAACACTGTATAACAAAACTGATTAAAAATAAAAAAAAATATTGCATAAAAAAGTTAAAAGGGCTCAAAGATATGACATCTCAGGTGTTAGAGAGGAAAAAAAGACTGCAAAAGGCTTTAACATAGAGATACATACATATACGTCTAGATATGTATATATATATATATATGTTTATACGTGTGTACATACAGTATGTATTTATATGTGTATATATGTATTTACAAATATATATATATATATATATATATATTTCTTTCATGTAATTAACAAGAGTCCATGAGCTAGTGACGTATGGGATATACATTCCTACCAGGAGGGGCAAAGTTTCCCAAACCTTAAAATGCCTATAAATACACCCCTCACCACACCCACAAATCAGTTTTACAAACTTTGCCTCCAAGGGAGGTGGTGAAGTAAGTTTGTGCTAGATTCTACGTTGATATGCGCTCCGCAGCAAGTTGGAGCCCGGTTTTCCTCTCAGCGTGCAGTGAATGTCAGAGGGATGTGAGGAGAGTATTGCCTATTGAATGCAGTGATCTCCTTCTACGGGGTCTATTTCATAAGGTTCTCTGTTATCGGTCGTAGAGATTCATCTCTTACCTCCCTTTTCAGATCGACGATATACTCTTATATTTACCATTTCCTCTACTGATTCTCGTTTCAGTACTGGTTTGGCTTTCTACAAACATGTAGATGAGTGTCCTGGGGTAAGTAAGTCTTATTTTCTGTGACACTCTAAGCTATGGTTGGGCACTTTATTTATAAAGTTCTAAATATATGTATTCAAACATTTATTTGCCTTGACTCAGAATGTTCAACTTTCCTTATTTCCAGACAGTCAGTTTCATATTTGGGATTATGCTTTAATTATCATATTTTTCTTACCTCAAAAATTTGACTTTTTTCCCTGTGGGCTGTTAGGCTCGCGGGGGCTGAAAATGCTTCATTTTATTGCGTCATTCTTGGCGCGGACTTTTTTGGCGCAAAAATTCATTTCCGTTTCCGGCGTCATACGTGTCGCCGGAAGTTGCGTCATTTTTTTGACGTTATTTTGCGCCAAAAATGTCGGCGTTCCGGATGTGGCGTCATTTTTGGCGCCAAAAGCATTTAGGCGCCAAATAATGTGGGCGTCTTATTTGGCGCCAAAAAATATGGGCGTCGCTTTTGTCTCCACATTATTTCAGTCTCATTTTTCATTTGCTTCTGGTTGCTAGAAGCTTGATGTTTGGCATTTTTTTCCCATTCCTGAAACTGTCTTATAAGGAATTTGATCTATTTTGCTTTATATGTTGTTTTTTCTCTTACATATTGCAAGATGTCTCACGTTGCATCTGAGCCAGAAGATACTACAGGAAAACCTCTGCCTGCTGGATCTACCAAAGCTAAGTGTATCTGCTGTAAACTTTTGGTAGCTATTCCTCCAGCTGTTGTTTGTATTAAATGTCATGACAAACTTGTTAATGCAGATAATATTTCCTTTAGTGATGTACCATTGCCTGTTGCAGTTCCCTCAACTTCTAAGGTGCAGAATGTTCCTGATAACATAAGAGATTTTGTTTCTGAATCCATAAAGAAGGCTTTGTCTGTTATTTCTCCTTCTAGTAAACGTAAAAAGTCTTTTAAATCTTCTCTCTCTACAGATGAATTTTTAAATGAACACCATCATTCTGATTCTTTGGACTCTTCTGGTTCAGAGGATTCTGTCTCAGAGATTGATGCTGATAAATCTTCATATTTATTTAAGATGGAATTTATTCGCTCTTTACTTAAAGAAGTACTAATTGCTTTAGAAATAGAGGATTCTAGTCCTCTTGATACTAATTCTATACGTTTGGATAAGGTTTTTAAAGCTCCTGCGGTTATTCCAGAAGTCTTTCCTGTTCCTAATGCTATTTCTGCAGTAATTGCTAAGGAATGGGATAGATTGGGTAATTCATTTACTCCTTCTAAACGTTTTAAGCAATTATATCCTGTTCCGCCTGACAGATTAGAATTTTGGGACAAAATCCCTAAAGTTGATGGGGCTATTTCTACCCTTGCTAAACGTACTACCATTCCTACATCAGATGGTACCTCGTTTAAGGATCCTTTAGATAGAAAAATTGAATCTTTTCTAAGAAAAGCTTATCTATGTTCAGGTAATCTTCTTAGACCTGCTATATCATTGGCTGATGTTGCTGCAGCTTCAACTTTTTGGTTGGAAACTCTAGCGCAACAAGTAACAAATCGTGATTCTCATGATATTATTATTCTTCTCCAGCATGCTAATAATTTCATCTGTGATGCCATTTTTGATATTATTAGAGTTGATGTTAGATTTATGTCTCTGGCTATCTTAGCCAGAAGAGCTTTATGGCTTAAGACTTGGAATGCTGATATGGCTTCTAAATCAACTCTACTTTCCATTTCTTTCCAGGGAAATAAATTATTTGGTTCTCAGTTGGATTCTATTATTTCAACTGTTACTGGTGGGAAAGGAACTTTTTTACCACAGGATAAAAAGTCTAAAGGTAAAAACAGGGCTAACAATCGTTTTCGTTCCTTTCGTTTCAACAAAGAACAAAAGCCTGATCCTTCGTCCTCAGGAGCAGTTTCAGTTTGGAAACCATCCCCAGTCTGGAATAAATCCAAGCCTGCTAGAAAGGCAAAGCCTGCTTCTAAGTTCACATGAAGGTACGGCCCTCATTCCAGTTCAGCTGGTAGGGGGCAGGTTACGTTTTTTCAAAGAAATTTGGATCAAATCTGTTCACAATCTTTGGATTCAGAACATTGTTTCAGAAGGGTACAGAATTGGTTTCAAGATGAGACCTCCTGCAAAGAGATTTTTTCTTTCCCATGTCCCAGTAAATCCAGTGAAAGCTCAAGCATTTCTGAATTGTGTTTCAGATCTAGAGTTGGCTGGAGTAATTATGCCAGTTCCAGTTCCGGAACAGGGGATGGGGTTTTATTCAAATCTCTTCATTGTACCAAAGAAGGAGAATTCCTTCAGACCAGTTCTGGATCTAAAATTATTGAATCGTTATGTAAGGATACCAACGTTCAAGATGGTAACTGTAAGGACTATATTGCCTTTTGTTCAGCAAGGGAATTATATGTCCACAATAGATTTACAGGATGCATATCTGCATATTCCGATTCATCCAGATCATTATCAGTTCCTGAGATTCTCTTTTCTAGACAAGCATTACCAATTTGTGGCTCTACCGTTTGGCCTTGCTACAGCTCCAAGAATTTTCACAAAAATTCTCGGTGCCCTTCTGTCTGTAATCAGAGAACAGGGTATTGTGGTATTTCCTTATTTGGACGATATCTTGGTACTTGCTCCGTCTTTACATTTAGCAGAGTCTCATACGAATCGACTTGTGTTGTTTCTTCAAGATCATGGTTGGAGGATCAATTTACCAAAAAGTTCTTTGATTCCTCAAACAAGGGTAACCTTTCTGGGTTTCCAGATAGATTCAGTGTCCATGACTCTGTCTTTAACAGACAAGAGACGTCTAAAATTGATTACAGCTTGTCGAAACCTTCAGTCACAATCATTCCCTTCGGTAGCCTTATGCATGGAAATTCTAGGTCTTATGACTGCTGCATCGGACGCGATCCCCTTTGCTCGTTTTCACATGCGACCTCTTCAGCTCTGTATGCTGAACCAATGGTGCAGGGATTACACGAAGATATCTCAATTAATATCTTTAAAACCGATTGTTCGACACTCTCTAACGTGGTGGACAAATCACCATCGTTTAATTCAGGGGGCTTCTTTTGTTCTTCCGACCTGGACTGTAATTTCAACAGATGCAAGTCTCACAGGTTGGGGAGCTGTGTGGGGATCTCTGACGGCACAAGGAGTTTGGGAATCTCAGGAGGTGAGATTACCGATCAATATTTTGGAACTCCGTGCAATTTTCAGAGCTCTTCAGTTTTGGCCTCTTCTGAAGAGAGAATCGTTCATTTGTTTTCAGACAGACAATGTCACAACTGTGGCATACATCAATCATCAAGGAGGGACTCACAGTCCTCTGGCTATGAAAGAAGTATCTCGAATTTTGGTTTGGGCGGAATCCAGCTCCTGTCTAATCTCTGCGGTTCATATCCCAGGTGTAGACAATTGGGAAGCGGATTATCTCAGTCGCCAAACGTTGCATCCGGGCGAATGGTCTCTTCACCCAGAGGTATTTCTTCAGATTGTTCAATTGTGGGGGCTCCCAGAGATAGATCTGATGGCCTCTCATCTAAACAAGAAACTTCCCAGGTATCTGTCCAGATCTCGGGATCCTCAGGCGGAGGCAGTGGATGCATTATCACTTCCTTGGAAGTATCATCCTGCCTATATCTTTCCGCCTCTAGTTCTTCTTCCAAGAGTAATCTCCAAGATTCTGAGGGAATGCTCGTTTGTTCTGCTAATAGCTCCGGCATGGCCTCACAGGTTTTGGTATGCGGATCTTGTCCGGATGGCATCTTGCCAGCCATGGACTCTTCCGTTAAGACCAGACCTTCTGTCACAAGGTCCTTTTTTCCATCCGGATCTGAAATCCTTAAATTTAAAGGTATGGAGATTGAACGCTTGATTCTTGGTCATAGAGGTTTCTCTGACTCCGTGATTAATACTATGTTACAGGCTCGTAAATCTGTATCTCGAGAGATATATTATAGAGTCTGGAAGACTTATATTTCATGGTGTCTTTCTCATCATTTTTCTTGGCATTCTTTTAGAATACCGAGAATTTTACAATTTCTTCAGGATGGTTTGGATAAGGGTTTGTCCGCAAGTTCTTTGAAAGGACAAATCTCTGCTCTTTCTGTTCTTTTTCACAGAAAGATTGCTATTCTTCCTGATATTCATTGTTTTGTACAAGCTTTGGTTCGTATAAAACCTGTCATTAAGTCAATTTCTCCTCCTTGGAGTTTGAATTTGGTTCTGGGAGCTCTTCAAGCTCCTCCGTTTGAACCTATGCATTCATTGGACATTAAATTACTTTCTTGGAAAGTTTTGTTCCTTTTGGCCATCTCTTCTGCTAGAAGAGTTTCTGAATTATCTGCTCTTTCGTGTGAGTCTCCTTTTCTGATTTTTCATCAGGATAAGGCGGTGTTGCGAACTTCTTTTGAATTTTTACCTAAAGTTGTGAATTCCAACAACATTAGTAGAGAAATTGTGGTTCCTTCATTATGTCCTAATCCTAAGAATTCTAAGGAGAAATCATTGCATTCTTTGGATGTTGTTAGAGCTTTGAAATATTATGTTGAAGCTACGAAATCTTTCCGTAAGACTTCTAGTCTATTTGTTATCTTTTCCGGTTCTAGGAAAGGCCAGAAAGCTTCTGCCATTTCTTTGGCATCTTGGTTGAAATCTTTAATTCATCTTGCCTATGTTGAGTCGGGTAAAACTCCGCCTCAAAGAATTACAGCTCATTCTACTAGGTCAGTATCTACTTCCTGGGCGTTTAGGAATGAAGCTTCGGTTGACCAGATCTGCAAAGCAGCAACTTGGTCTTCTTTGCATACTTTTACTAAATTCTACCATTTTGATGTATTTTCTTCTTCTGAAGCAGTTTTTGGTAGAAAAGTTCTTCAGGCAGCGGTTTCAGTTTGAATCTTCTGCTTATGTTTTTTGTTAAACTTTATTTTGGGTGTGGATTATTTTCAGCAGGAATTGGCTGTCTTTATTTTATCCCTCCCTCTCTAGTGACTCTTGTGTGGAAAGATCCACATCTTGGGTAGTCATTATCCCATACGTCACTAGCTCATGGACTCTTGTTAATTACATGAAAGAAAACATAATTTATGTAAGAACTTACCTGATAAATTCATTTCTTTCATATTAACAAGAGTCCATGAGGCCCACCCTTTTTTGTGGTGGTTATGATTTTTTTGTATAAAGCACAATTATTCCAATTCCTTATTTTATATGCTTCGCACTTTTTCTTATCACCCCACTTCTTGGCTATTCGTTAAACTGATTTGTGGGTGTGGTGAGGGGTGTATTTATAGGCATTTTAAGGTTTGGGAAACTTTGCCCCTCCTGGTAGGAATGTATATCCCATACGTCACTAGCTCATGGACTCTTGTTAATATGAAAGAAATGAATTTATCAGGTAAGTTCTTACATAAATTATGTTATATATATACACATAAATACATATGTATACATTTATAGACATATACAGGTAGCCCTCAGTTTACGCCGGGGTTAGGTTCAAGGAGGAATGGTTGTAAATCTAAACCGTTGTAAATTGAAACCCAGTTTATAATGTAAGTCAATAGGAAGTGAGGGAGATAGGTTCCAGGCCCCTCTCAAAATTGTCATAAGTAACACCTAATACATTTTTTTTAAAGCTTTGAAATGAAGACTTTAAATGCTAAACAGCATTATAAACCTAATAAAATAATCACACAACACAGAATATATAATTAAACTTAGTTAAATTAAAAAAAACATTTACTAAACAGCATTATAAACCTAATAAAAAAATCACACAACACAGACTTTACTTGCATTTTTCTGCAAACAGTTCTTTCTATGCATTCCAATCTGGACTGATTTATAGACAGGAAGATCTTGTTCCTTTGAAATCTACTCGATAGCTCAGGTCTGGTTAAATTCATTAATTTCAGCTTGCTTGGCTTGCTGCAACACAAGCGGACAGCTCCACCTACTGGCTATTTTAATAAATGCACTGCTTCTCAATGCTTTTCAATAGCAGTCACATGACTGGAAAAAAAAGGTTGTTATTCTGAAACGGTGTAAATTGAACCGTTGTAAAACGAGGGCCACCTGTATATAAGTGTATTGGAGCCCTTTGCTGTCAAGTAGATGAAAAAATGTAAAATCATATTTATGCAATTTTCATATTTAATAAAGTGTTTAACTATGGTTATACTGTACATTTTTTACGTTACAATATTCTTCACAAAGGGGGATTTGTTTGTATATATCTATACATATATATATATATATATATATATATATATATATATATATATATATATATATATATATATATATACATATACACCAAAAAAAAATCATAGAACATATTCTGCTATGTGAAGAAAATTGGAATGTGAAATATTCATATTTCTTGTCAGGTTAGTGGCCTTGGTTAAAAGTGGTTGGGTTTGCACGTAAGGGTGTTAGCTTTTTTTCCCACTTTCACACTCCATTGAAGTCTATGGGGTAATAAGGTAACGTGGTCACAATATTTGAAGTTCGGATTTTTGCGATTGTCGGGTAAGAGCTTATCCGAAAACATTTTACTTTCAACTTGTAATACACGCGCATGAGTCGGAGCTATAATGGGGCTCCACTTGTAATCTAGCCCTTAACCCCTTTACACCATTAAGACATTTCATGCCGTCCTAACAGCGCTGGGCTTTAAAGCCGTTAGAATGGCATATAACGTCCTACCATATACAGCGTCCTGCAGCTTCACCCTTTGACATAGGCTAGGATCGGCCTGGGTGGCGTGCCTAGCAGTGTTGTCAATTCCCCATGATACGATCCCAGCCTTAAAGGGACATACATATACACTCGTTTTTTCTTTGAATAAATGTTTTGTAGATGATCCATTTATATAGCCCATAAAGGTTTTTTTTTTTAAGTTTTGCTTATTTTTAAACATTGCTCTGATTTTCAGACTCCTAACCAAGCCCCAAAGTTTAAGGAGAATACCGACGTATACCTACTCCAGCTTGCTTCTGTTTGTGTAAAGGGTCTTTTCATATGCAAAGGAAGGGGAGGGGGGAGTGTCTGATATTTCCCACTTGCAGTGGGTGTTCCAGTAACCTTTTAAACAGAGTTAAACTGGAAGCTTCTAAGTAAGTTTTTAACCCCTTAACGACCAACGACGTACAAAAAAAGGTAGTTAACGACCAAGGACGTATCCTGTACGTTGTTGGTGTTTTCAAGCGGTGGAAGTGATCCTGATCGCTTCCAGACTCTTTCATGTTATTGCAGTGATGCCTCGATATTGAGGCATCCTGCAATAACAATTTTTAGCCATCCTATACAGAGAGAGCCCTCTCTGCAACGGCCATCGATGGTGGGCGGCCATCGATGGGAGAAGTGCGTCAGAGGGGGGCGGGAGCGCGGACAGGAGCGCGCACGGGCATGCATGTGCACGGGAGCGGGTGGGAACGCTACACTATGGAACAATTTGCTATGATAAGATGGGAGAGAGGAGGGGGGAATTTTTAGCTAAGGGATGTGGGAGGTTGGATATTGAGAGGGGCAGCTACACTACAGAAAATATTTATTAATTCTATTAAAAAAAACAAAACCATATTTTTGGCAAACAAGATGGCACACAATAAGGTAGAGGGGGAGGGTTAGAGAGCTGTTTGGGGGGAATCAGGGAGGTTGGGGGCTAAGGGGGGATCTTACACATCAGAATATGTTTTTAAAAAAAAAAAGCTTTTATTTTAGTACTGCCAGACTTTTTGCCAGTACTTAAGATGGCGGGGACAGTTGTGGGGTGGGGGAGGTAAGAGAGCTGTTTGGGAGGGATCAGGGGGTGGGATGTGTCAGGTGGGAGGCTGATCTCTACACTAAAGCTAAAATTAACCCTGCAAGTTCCCTGCAAGCTACCTAATTAGGGAAGGGAAGAGATCTGTTTGAGGAGGGTCAGGGAGGGATCAGGGAGTGTGATGTGTCAGGTGAGAGGCTGATCTCTACACTAAAGCTAAAATTAACCCTACAAGCAACCTAATTAACCCCTTCACTACTGGGCATAATACAAGTGTGGTGCGCAGCGGCATTTAGCGGCCTTCTAATTACCAAAAAGCAACGCCAAAGCCATATGTCTGCTATTTCTGAACAAAGGGGATCCCAGAGAAGCATTTACAGCCATTTGTGCCATAATTGCACAAGCTGTTTGTAAATAATTTCAGTGAGAAACCTAAAATTTGTGAAAAAGTTTGTAAAAAAGTGAACGATTATTTTTATTTGATCCCATTTGGCGATGAAATGGTGGCATGAAATATACCAAAATGGGCCTAGATCAATACTTTGGGTTGTCTACTACCCTACACTAAAGCTAAAATTAACCCTACAAGCTCCCTAATTAACCCCTTCACTGCTGGGCATAATACACGTGTGGTGCACAGCGGCATTTAGCGGCCTTCTAATTACCATATACACATGTCAAGGGATATTCAGGGATTCCTGACAGATATCAGTGTTACAATGTAACTATCGCTAATTTGGGGGGGAAAATGGTTTGGAAATAGCAAAGTGCTACTTGAACTTATTGCCCTATAACTTGCAAAAAAAGCAAAGAACATGTAAACATTGGGTATTTCTTAACTCAGGACAAAATTTAGAAACTATTTAGTATGGTTGTTTTTTGGTGGTTGTAGATGTGCAACAGATTTTGGGGGTCAAAGTTAGAAAAAGTGTGTTTTTTTCCATTTTTTCCTCATATTTTATAAAAAAAATTATAGTAAATTATGATATGATGAAAATAATAGTATCTTTAGAAAGTCCATTTAATGGCGAGAAAAACGGTATATAATATGTGTGGGTACAGTAAATGAGTAAGAGGAAAATTACAGCTAAACACAAACACTGCAGAAATGCAAAAATAGCCCTGGTCCCAAATGGTCAGAAAATGGAAAAGTGTTGTGGTCACTAAGGGGTTAAACACTTTTATACTGGATTTTTATATCCATATCTGTTCATATTATTCTTTATAGTAGTGTCTATTACATACAGTTATATGAAAATTGGTGTATACTGTCCCTTTAAAATCATGCGATCGAATCGACTTTACTAATAGTCTAAACTTTGTTCTGATGTGAACATTATAGTACCACCATGAAGGGGTTAATGTGATCCCAATGATCCATGCTTGAGTGTTTACAAATAGCTCCTTTACCTTTATTTTGTAATTTGAAGTAACTTATTTTTGCCTGTGGAGTTGGTTCTGCAAAAGCCAACTGTCTAAAATGTTTAGCTGGAAACAGTCAGCAGAAGTTGCTTACACTTGGCCATTTCAGATAGAGCATGCAGCTTTAACCTCTTAATGACCGGCAACGTTGCTGGTCTTTCTATGGGGATTGTTTTCTCAATAGCACGGTCTCACCACCAGCAGCGGAAGCCTGCAGGAGGGAGGGAGGGTCTAATAGCGAGGTCTTGTCGCTCGCAGCAAGACCTGCGTTATTATAATCAGACAAGCCCTTAACGACTTTTATAACATTTTTTATAAATAAGGTTTCAAACAATTGTATGTGTGTGTTTCTAAACTCTTTAGTCAAAAAGAAGAAGGGGTTATCCTTGCATAAATAAGTGCCTTTCGGTATAGTTATGTAACTTTGATCTGAAGATAGGGGGATAAGCTGACTTGCTATACTTCTAATAGCAAGCTGGCTATTTTTTTTTTATAACCAACATGGGCTGCCTTATGATGTGCAGGCCAACAGTAAAGGTGATTTTACCATAAACGTAGGCCTAGCTTCCTTTAAAGGGACAGTCAAGTCCAAAAAAAACTTTCATGATTTAAATAGGGCATGCAATTTTAAACAACTTCCCAATTTACTTTTATCACCAATTTTGTTTTGTTCTCTTGGTATTCTTAGTTGAAAGCTAAACCTAGGAGGTTCATATGCTAATTTCTTAGACCATGAAGACTGCCTCTAATCTGAAACATTTTGACCACTAGAGGGCATTAGTTCACGTTTCATATAGATAACATTGAGCTCATGCACGTAAAGTGACCTAGGAGTGAGAACTGATTGGCTAAACTGCATGTCTGTCAAAAGAACTGAAATAAGGGGGCAGTCAGCAGAGGCTTAGATACAAGATAATTACAGAGGTAAAACGTGTATTATTATAACTGTGTTGGATATGCAAAACTGGGGAATGGGTAATAAAGGGATTATCTTTCTTTTTAAACAACAAAAATTCTGGTGTTGACTGTCCCTTTAAATGTAGCCACCAATCAGCAAGCACTACCCAGGTGCTGAACCAAAAATGGGCCGACGCCTATGCTTACATTCCTGCTTTTTCAAATAAAGATAGCAAGAGAACAAAGAAAAAGTTATAATAGGAGTAAATTAGAAAGTTACTTAAAATTGCATGAAAAGCAAAAATGGTTAAGCCGCAATACCAAATCTTTAAAACAAGAGACTTTATTTGTTCCTTAAAATCAATAATTCACAAGAGGGAGTTAATCCAACAGTAATCTTACGCATTTCGTACTCTTACAAGCACTTAGTCATAGATCATCTATGACTAAGTGCTCATAAGAGTACGAAACGCATACTAAGACTTGGTGTTGCGGCTTAACCTTTTTGCTTTTGATTCATATGCAGCTTGGTTCAGCTGTATTAGCCGTCACCCCCGCCATGACGATTACATACAGGTGTGTTCTCTCCCTGAAGATCTGAGCAGCAAACTTTCCAGAGACTTAAAATTGCATGCTGTAGCTGAATAATGAAAGAAAAAATATGGGGTTGTGTCCCTTTAATGCAGCTTAGCCTAAACAGGATCATAGTCAATCAATACTCACACCAGAGTGAATAGAACCCACTGATTAAAAAAAAGGAAGAAATTGAAGTGCATGGAATATTTTTCATGCAAAAAAAAGGCATATATGTGCAGTCACCAATCAGTAGCTATTTGAGCCTATTTAGATATGCTTTTCAACAAAGGATATCAAGGGAATTAAGTAAATTACATAATAGAAGAAAATGGGAAAGTTGATTCAAATTGTCTTTTCTATCCGAACCATTGAAGAAAAAATGTGGATTTCATGTCCCTTTAAATCATTTCTATAACAGATAGCATTGTTAAAGGGACACTGTACCCAAATGTTTATTTTTGTGATTCAGATAGAGCATGCAATTTTAAAAAACTTTCTAATGTACTCCTATTATCAATTTTTCTTCATTCTCTTGGTATGTTTATTTGAAAAGCAAGAATGTAAGTTTAGATGCCGGCCCATTTTTGGTGAACAACCTGGGTTGTCCTTGCTGATTGGACAGCACCAATAAACCAGTGCTGTCCATGGTTCTGAAACCAAACATTTGCTGGCTCCTTAGCTTAGATGCCTTATTTTTCAAATAAAGATAGCAAGAGAAGGAAGAATATTTGATAAGAGAAGTAAATTAGAAAATGTATGCTCTATCTGAATCATGAAAGAAAAAATTTGGGTTCAGTGTCCCTTTAAGGGTAACACTACACCTTCTCATGACAACTACACAGGACAGCCATCCTCTCTCCCAGTGAAGGCAGATCTGCTGCTGGTTTCCAGTTACACACTGCCTGCTCCTCCCTCTCACATTCCAGGGACTTGCTCAAACCTCCTCCTAGCAAAATCTCCAAAATGGAGACTCTCCCTCCTTATCCCTTGAAATGTTCGTCACCTAAAGCTAAAGTTTTCCTCGTTTTCTTTTCTATGGTTTTATGCACATCTTTATTATGTATTGTACAGTTAAAGTTTTTTAGACCTAAAGTGAAAGATTTTTATTCTTTTGAAGTAATGGATTCTAAAGGACAGAGTGTTTCTTTGGGAAAATACAGAGGCAAAGTAAGTGGAACTTTCTAACTGCTGCATGTTGTTATTCTAATGCATTTAACTGTAAAGCGTCAACATAGCAATTGTTGCATAGTTCATAAAAGATAATATAACTTCTTAATAATATATTTCGATTTCAACACTAAAATGATCTGAATCATTTTATAACTATGAAATGATTTACTGCTTATTTACTTTCCAACAGAATCTGAATTGGTCACAATCATTACATATATTACATGGCACTATTCACTGATTTTGTATTATATATTTTGTTTACTGATTGTAGAGTTTGTGTTTATTAACACTTTATGTACAGTGATCAGCTGTGAGAGCTGCCAGCTCATCCATATCCGCACTCAACATTCTTGATGGTAATGAACTGAATTGGCAAAACAATGGTTAATGATTACATGATATAAAATACAGAAATCAGAGAGGCTATTAATTAATGTTTACTTCAAATCAATAAGGCACTTAGGTTTTCTGTAATTGATATATTAACAGTATTCTATAAGTGTCACAGACCTAAAAAAAAAGGTATTAGGTCTTAAAGAATTAGCAGATATTTGAAAAGTAAATGTCTTATTTTTTTTAATTTACAATGTGTTTTTTCAGGCATCTCTGGTTGTAAACGTGGCTAGTGCCTGCAAGCATACAGATGCAAACTACAGAGCGCTGCAGGAATTACACAGAGAATTTGGTCCTTCCCATTTCACTGTCCTTGCCTTTCCCTGCAATCAGTTTGGAGAGAGTGAACCCGGAAGCAACTATGACATTTTATCATTTGCTAAAGGGAACTATGGAGTGACATTTCCAATATTCAGCAAGACTAAAATTCTAGGTTCGGAAGCAGAACCTGCCTTCAGATTCCTTGTGGGTAAGTGTGTTATCCCTGAAGTACAGTTGTTGTAAATGATAAGTAACATAAAATGACACTTTCATTATTGTTACATTTAAACATATAAAAAAAAGAACTTTAAGGTTTTTCATTGTTGCAAAACTACCAAAATGCTGAATATTTGCATGGAAGTGACAGTAAACACTAACTGCAACATTTCTCTACAGTCTTACAATATTTACTTTAAAAACTAAGTACATTTTATGCACCCCCTTTAATTATGGATACCACAATTTTGTAACCTAGGTCAGTGATTTTTAACCTTTTTTTTGCCGTGGCACACTTTTTTACATTAAAAAATCCTGTGGCACACCACCATCCCAAAATTTTAAAAAAAAATCACACATTGTAGCCTAATACAGCATATATATATACACATACACACAAACACACACATACTGTATGTATTGTGCTGTTATGCCATGCCTCCTACAAACTACCCCTGCACTGGGAGTAAAAAACAAGCAAAGTTTAAAAAATATGTCACACTGTTGTCAGTCTGCCGTGGCACACCTGAGGATCTCTCACGGCACACTAGTGTGCCACGGCACACTGGTTGAAAAACACTGACCTAGGTTATAGTGCAAGTATCTGACAGAGTTGCTACACATGTGCAAACACGTCAGCTCTGGAAAGCTGTGAAAAGTAGATTTGTAGGCGGCACCTCAATAATAAGTTTATAAAAAGAATTTAGTGTTTAAAGTGATGGTGAACTCTCCCCTTTATAAAAACAGATCTAGAATGTTAGCGATATCTTAGATAAAGTTTCATTCACGTCAGTTGTAATTAAGTTGCACTATAAGTTACTTTTTAATATAGATATGAAATTCAAATACCCCACACTCCAGCCGTCCACTTCAAAAGTCAATTGTTCTGTGAGTGAAAGGTTTGAACTGTTCTCCAATCAGCACTTTCCCCTTAAGGCACTTATGCTGTAGCTAGAGTGCAGATTGGACAACAAATCAAACCTTTAGCTCACAGAAAAATTTACTTTTAAAGTGGGCGGCAGAGCACAGGGTGTTTGAATTTCATATCTATATTAAAAAGTAAGTTTATAGCGCATCTTCATAACTGATTAATTAAACTCCTTCTAGAATATCACCAGGGGCGGACTGAGACCAATCAGGGCCCCGGGCAAAAATTAGGTAAGGGCCCCTACTGTCTCACAGTGACCCAAAAGTATCTAAATGTATGCAATGAATATAGTAGCCTCCCTTCCCTGCCCTGCCCACACTAGGCCCCCAACCTCCAGGGCCAGACCACACACTCCATGTCCCCCATAGCAATAGACCACCACAGGCCCCCCTACATCCAGACACAAGGCCCCCACTCTGGGCCAGGTCCCCCATTAAACCCACACTTAACTGCTTAGTTAATGATAAGGCACCAGGAGCCATGGAGATGCCATTTGTGGTCCCCTCTACATGCTGGGCCCTCGGTCCAAGTCCTATGTGCCCGGCTGATCAGCCCGCCCCTGAATATCAATAACATTTTGGATCTGCTTTTATAAAGGGTTTACCATCAGTTTAATATCTCTTTAACATATCAACAGCATCTGAAAAATATTAGAAAAGATTAATATCTTGTTTGCTACAAATGTTTTTAAATGGCCAAACGACCCACCACTTTATTTGGAGGAGTCAATCTGGACTTGAGTCTAGAGACAGCAGGGCTTACTGTCATTACTGCCCATTGTATGGCTTCGTAAAAAAGATAAGACAGCAAACTGCAAATTAGGGAGAGATATATGGCGGGGTTAGGCCTGTGAAGCCGGATATGCTTCTTTCACTTTACAGGACTGGAAAACACACACTTTCCAGACTTTTTTTTCAGGAAACTGGGGCAAAATAAAAAATGAAAGTATATTGCTAAGTTGTTTAATATGCACACAATTTTCAGGGGAATAAAATCTAATTTACTTCTATTTTGGTATTCTTTGTTGAAGGGGTAGGTGTCTGAAGCACTACAGGAAATAGTGCTGCCATCTAGTGCTCTTGCTAATGTATAACATTCTTGCAAAACTGCTGCCATCTAGTGCACTTGCTTATAACATTCTTGCAAAACTGCTGCCATCTAGTGCACTTGCTTATAACATTCTTGCAAAACTGCTGCCATCTAGTGCACTTGCTTATAACATTGCTGCCATATAGTGCTCCAGACACGTCCACACTCCTGAGCTTACATCCCTGCTTTTCAACAAAAGAACAAATAACATTTTGATAATAAAACCAAATAAGAAAGTTATTTAAAATTGCATTTTCTAGCTGAATCATAAAAGAAAAAAATTGGGTTTCATATCCCTTTTAAAGGGACACTAAACCCAAATGTTTTCTTATTCAGACAGAGCATGCAATTTTAAGCAACTTTCTCATTTACTCCTATTATCAAAGTTTCTTCATTCTCTTGCTATCTTTATTTGAAAAGCAAGAATGTAAGTTTAGATGCCGGCCCATTTTTGGTGAACAACCTGGGTTATTGTTTCTGATTGGTGGATAAATTCACCGACCAATAAACAAGTGCTGTCCAGTGTCCTAAACCAAAAATTGGCTGGCTCCTTAGCTTAGATGCCTTACTTTTCAAATAAAGATAGCAAGAGAATGAAGAGAATTTGATAATGCTTTATCTGAATCACGCAAGAATCAATTTGGGTTCAGTGTCCCTTTAAGCATTTTATAACACACATTTTTATAATTGTTTACCTCCCTTCTACATGAGTTGTTTTTTTTACAAGTGTTCTGGTTGTGCTTAGTTTATGAATTACCTGGAAAGTGATTGCTTAGGGCAATCCATTTAATTTCATTAATAAAGTCATAGTTTTAAATGCTGTAAAACATTTATTTTGTATGTAGTACATTTCATTTTTGAATTAAAACATTGTCTTCGCAAAAATGCTTCTAGTAAAAGGTAAAGGGTCATGAAACACAACATTTTTTTTCATGATTCAGATAGAACAATTTAAGCAACTTTAGAATTTACTTCTATTCCATAATTTGCTTTATTCTTTTGCTATCCTTTGTCGAAGAAACAGCAATGCACTACTGGGAGCTAGTTGAATGCAGTGGGTGAGCCATGAGGCATATATATGCAGCCACCAATCAGCAGCTCCTGATTCTACCTAGGTATGCTTTTCAACAAAGGAAACCAAGAGAACAAAACAAATTAGAAAATAGAAGTAAATTGGAAAGTTGTTTAAAATCGCATACTCTATTTAAATTATGAAAGAAGCATATTCACCAATCTTTAAACACTGTGCCAGCGCAGAGATTAAGTGTTTTTATTGTGCACTGAGCACACAGATCATATATACTATGCATATTAAAAAATCACTTTAAAGGGACAGATTTTAATATAAAATGTTAAGTTATGCATAATAAAACAATTTCGCAATCCTACTTTCATTATTTATTTTGCCCCCTTTACATGTAATTTAGCTCTGAAAATTGTGGCAGACTTCTCAAGGATAACCCTACTACATGCTTTTTTTACCTAACTGGATTTAATAGATAACAGCTGCAAAATAATGCATTTCATACTAAATATATGTCTGTGGCTAGCCTTTATGTCTGCAGACTGAAGCCAAGATTGGGTCGCCCAAAAAAAAGACAAGTGTTTCAACAAGATGATTTATTTGTTTTAAAAATATTTAGACTTGGTTGATGTTATTCTTCAAGAAGAAAACAGAAATATCTTTTAATTAGAATGTGTTTACTGTCGCTTTAAGTCCCTTTAAAAGGACAGTAAACACCTTATAAATATGAGATATTTCTGTTGTGTTGCTATAGACTAATATATCAGTCAAGTCTCAATGTTTTACAAACAAATTAACATCCTTTTTACTGCAGTTAGTTTATAATAACAAAACTCCAACCACCATTTGCCTCATTTTGTGGAACCAATCTGGGCACAGACAACAAGGCTAATCTCTGTCATTAAATACAAAAAATTAATTGTTTTACAGTTGTTATCTGATAAAGCCCATTAAAGGCAGACATGTATGTAGCAAGGTTAGTCTTGAGAAGTCAGCTGATGCATTTTTAAGTTCTGAGAATTAGAAGGTGCTCAATTTTCAGAGCTAATTTATATGAAAAGGGAGCAAAATAAATAATGAAAAAATATTGCAAAGTTGTTTCATTATGTATAAGTAAACATATTATATAACAAACTTAAGGTGTCTACTGTCTCTTCAAGTGGCAGCAGTACACCAACATATCATTTCTGCTTCTGTCAATGTAAACATATGTATCTAACCTTTTACATAAATATATTTATATGGCATAGATAGATAGATAGATAGATAGATAGATAGATAGGTGGTAGATAGATTGATTCAAACCTAAACAATTCTGCATTGCCATTGAAAGAGCTCAATTTTAAAAAAAAAATATACATAAAAAGCGGTTTATTTTCATTTTGAAGATAACCGGAAGTGCATATCTGTGTACTATTGGTCCCTAGGGTCTGAATACTCACTGGCTGATAAGAAGAACTGCAGCTGCTTTATTGATGAACAGCGATATGTCTCATGGACATAAAACAAAATAACTATTTGCTTAGTCCAGAATAATCCGTTTTATATAAATCAAAAACATGCAGTATATAAAATACCCTCATTTAGATGTAACTGCTTTACAGTCTTTTTAAACAGCTGTTCCTTCATATGCTTGAAATTTCAGTGTCCCTTTAACGCCCTGGTTTTCAAACCTGTTCTCAAGTCTCCCCAACAGGCCAGGTTTTCAGGATTACCTTTGATGAGAGCAGGTAAAATAACCATGTTTACTAATCAGCTGATTATTTCATCTGTGCTCCAGTTCCCTGTAAATGGAGGCCTGAGGTCAGGTTTGAAAACCAGTGCTTTAACCTGATTAAATCTAACAGTTACAGCAATACTTGATGAACAGCATTATTCATATACGCTAATCCCCTATGTGGCTTGGAAAAAAGAGGATCAAGCAGAAAAATAGGCGTTAAACTCTTTACGGGTTAAAAAGACATTAAACACAAAATTAAAACATCATTTATTAATGCATTTGAGTTTTCGAAATTTGCATTTGTGCAACATATTTGTATTAAGAAAAATGCTTCTAATAAAAAATATCATTGTTTTCAGTGAGAGCTTTTTTTGACCATGTGCACGTGAAGCATTTCTCTATATGTTTCATGCATCAGCATTTTAAGATGTCCTGTCTGCTCGTAGAGCTGTCGGTGCTTTGTACTTTGTTGGCTATGACTCAATTAAAGTGACACTGCGTTCCAAATGACTTGTTATATCTACTGTAGAGTATTAAATTTAAGCTATATTGTTCCTTTGTGTTTGTTTTTGTATTTAAAATAGCTGTTCTGCTCATTAAAACCATCACATGTTCTTCTCTTGGGCATGCATAACAATGGGCTGAGCCTGCAAGTAAAGCAGACTTGCTAATATTATCTATATTAGGTAAGGAAATACTAATTTGTGGTTGAATGAGTACAACCAGCTTTTTCATATACAAAATCTATGTCTCCTTCTTACCCCACACTGGGAAATTAATTAGTGCTATTGTCTCCTATTTACATAGCTTTTCTACAGAGAAACATTTTTGTTACTCCTTTTTTCAGTATAGGTGGGGATACACCAGGCAAAAGTAGCTATTCCAAATAACAAAATAAATAAGCTGTTAAAGAGACAATCTACCCTAAACATTGTATTGTTTAAAATGATAGATAATCTAATAATTATTTCGTGATTCAGATAGAGCATGAAATTTTAAGCAACTTTCTAATTAACTCCTATTATCACATTTTTTTTCATTCTATTGGTATCTTTATTTGAAATGCAAGAATGTAAGTTTAGATGCCGGCCCATTTTTGGTGAACAACCTGGGTTGTTCTTGCTGATTGGTGGATAAATTCATCCACCAATAAAAAAGTGCTGTCCAGAGTTTGAACTAAAAAAAAAGCTTAGATGCCTTCTTTTTTAAATAAAGATAGCAAGAGAAAGAAGAAAAATTGATAATAGGAGTAAATCAGAAAGTTGCTTAAAATTGCATGCTCTGTCTGAATCACGAAAGAAAAAATGTGGGTTCAGTGTCCCTTTAAGGCGTTAACTTTTAAGCATTAAAAAATGTCCCTTTAAATGATACTGTAAGTTTTAAATTCAATTCAGTGCTTAAAGGGACAGTATACACTCATTTTCATATAACTGCATGTAATAGACACTACTATAAAGAATAAGAAGAAGAATAAGAATATAAAGAATAAGATGCACAGATACTGATATAAAAATCTAGTATAAAACTGTTTAAAAACTTACTTAGAAGCTGTCAGTTTGGCTCTGTTGAAAAGGTAGCTGGAAAGACCACTGCAAGTGGGAAATAAGACACTCCCCCCCCCTCCCCCTTCTTTTGCATATGAAAATACCCTTTACACAAACAGGAGCAAGCTGAAGAAGGTAGCTGACGGTATTCACATAAAACTTTGGGGCTTGGTTAGGAGTCTGAAAATCAGAGCAATGTTATTTAAAAATAAGCAAAACTATACATTTATTTTTTTTTAAAACTTTATGGGCTATATAAATAGATCATCTACAAAAACATTTATGCAAAGAAAAAATTAGTGTATAATGTCCCTTTAAAGGGACAGTCGACACCCAGGAAAACTTTATCCCATACTTTAGAACCACAAAAAAAGATGCGCCTGCACCGCCTCCCATCTTCAATACCACTAACGTTATAAGTCTAATCATCAAAAGCCCATACAGTTTTCATCGGTAGATATGGCCGCCAAACTCCTCCCCCTCCTCCGTCCCCTTCTTTTTTCAATTTAATCCTCTTTCACAGGGACGCTGTTCTATTTCTAATGCGCATTATAATTTTAGTCCCCTCGATATTAGAAATAGAAAGTGTCTCCGTGAATGCGGGTAAAGAATCTAGCCTAGGATTTATTTCTGATTGGTTGAAGACTTTAAGAATAAGCCTCCTACGTAACGGTGGGGGTAGTTTGGCGGCATTATCTACCGTGGAAAACTATGTATTCATTCGAAGATTAGACACATAACATTAGTGGTATTATTATTAAGATGGAGTGCGGTGCAGGATCTTTTTTTTTGTGGATCTAAGGTATGGGATAAAGTTTGTCCTTTTAATTGCCGAAATACTATGTATGAAAATAAAAAAAATAATATATATATATATATATATATATATATATATATTGCACCTCAGAAATCGGTTCTATCACAAAGCATAATGAGTCCTGGCAATGCCTATCATTTAGCTACTGCCATACTAATGAGTTTGAGCACTGCAGCTGCTTATAACACTTGTTTAATTGTAAGTGGAATGATGGGAAATGTAGTTTCCATATAAATAAAATTGATTTGTCAAGTAAACTGCATCACCTTGTTTTACCAAATCTAAACACACAGCTGAGACCTCACATTATAAAGAATTGAGTCTTCTTCAGCCAAATGATGGGTTAGATGACCCCTAGATATCATATGGTTGATGAAATTACTTATCTGGATGATTGTTCCATATATTCAGGAAAATTTATCAAGCTGCAGGCAGCAGGTTCTCAAGCAGAGAACTAATCTGCCCGGAATTGCTACTTCTAATGCAGCATCGCTTGGCAAAATATAAGGTTACACAAGTGCTCTCTTGTGCAATCCCTCTCCTACTCTCATGTCATCAATCAGGTGAGAGCAAGACCTGTCAATCAATTTATCTCCACCACCTCCGAGAATGAGCAGGAAATGCTTCTTTAATGTGGGGTGCTGAAAACTGTTCTACTGCATTTGTTTCTCTGCACTAATAATATATTCCTTTTTTTTTTTCTTCATTTTGTATGCCCCCCCCCCCCCCTCAAAAAAAAAAAAAACCTCTGTGGAGGATTTATAACAATGATGTATACTTTATTTATCAATTCTATACTCATTTTTTAGTGAAAGGCCCATATACCGTTCCTGGTAACAGATGGCTAGAACAACCTATTGATTGTGTGTAATTATCTGGAAGTTCTCATATACAAAAAAGATAATTATACTCCTGGTTTAACATTTGTGATCACTAAAAATGTCTATTGTGCTGGAATGATTTAAGAACAATGACTGTCTCAGGTGTAAAAAAAAATCCTGTTTCTTAGAGCTAGGGTATTAACTACTTTGAAACATATCACCTGTCACCTCATTTTTATGAACTAGGAAAGATCTCCGCACTGTAAAAACCTTAAAAAGGAATTAAACCTTAGTTAATATATGCACAATTAATCTGTAATTAAGCACTGAATTCCCCCAAAATTATTGTTTAATTTGCACATTGTATTGTAAATAAATATAATAATCTAGCAATTGGTTTATAGCATTTAGCAGGGTCAGAAACACTGCAGCATGCTTAAAGGAACATTCTGCCAGGTGAGACTACAGTTATAAAAGTCAAAGGGCGGCTTGCGTCAAAACTCTCATCCATTGGCCTTATCCTTTATTTGTTTAATGAATTTGAACAGTTTATTAAGGGAATCCACAAAATAAATAATAGATTTACATTACATTTGTTTTACACTTTATTGAACATTTTAGTGGGAATTTAATGTCCCTTTCACAAACTGGTTTCAGTTTGCACAAGTTACGGCAAACATTTTTATCTGTTTATTTATGCTGTTGCTGCCTTACAAGAATGGACAGGCAAAATCTGTCAAATTAAATATATTTAGTAAGTTTGGGTGCATTGTTTCTTTTAAGCTACACCTGTGATATATTTGCAGGACAATTTATTGCACAGGGTACTGGTAATACTTGTGTCATTTATAGAAAGTATTGCTTTACGTATATTTAACTGTTTTTGAGGGAAGAAAAATAACAGATCATCGTTATCATTTATTTGTATAGCGCTGCCAACTTCCGTAGCGCTGGGTACAGTGATAGAGGAAGACAATGAAAAAGATTTGTGATAAGATACAAATAAAATAGTTACCATCCAGATTTATCATACTGTATATACCAGTTTTGTTTTTTTGATAAAAAAAAAATATGTAATGAAAACATAAGTTATAATTTGTATTATTTAGATTCAACAAAAAAAGAGCCAAGATGGAACTTTTGGAAATATCTGATAAACACGCAAGGGCAAGTAGTGAAGTTCTGGAGACCAGAGGAACCAATTGAGAATATTCGACATGACGTAGCGGCCTTAGTCAGAGAAATAATCATGAAGAAGAAAGAAGATCTTTAAAACTTTCATTTAGCCACATGGGCTTCAGACTGTTCACAGCACAGTTGTGCTGGTTTTCTCAACAGTTTTATTTTTTTTGTATGTGTTGAAATGTTTGTGTATGTTTTTAATATTTGTCCCACTTCTCTGAAATTTGTTTTATTGTCCTTTTACATTTCTAAGATACCAAACATTTGAGGAACAGTCTTGTGGTTATTTAATATTTGAAACAAGAATCACCAATTTGTCAGTTTTGTACCAAGTTTTATTTTAGGGCATATTTTAAAAAGTGCAATGGTTTAAAGATATTTTGAAAATGTATTTGTTGACTGAAACAATGTGCTAAATTCAGTCTCTCCAATTACTCCACTTCTTAATTTATTCTATGCAACCTCTCCTTAAAGGGTCATTTAACACGTTGCTTTTGAGTAAAAACTATGTGTATCCTTCACTCCCTATGGAGACCAAGAACAAATTCTATAAACCTAGATTTTCTTCCCAATTCTGCAAATCAAATCATTTGTTTTAGCAATTTGTAGCATTTTAGAAAAGGGTATTATACTTGTTATAGCGTTTGTTTTTTGTCTCTTCCAGGAGCATAAGACGAGCACAATTTTTACACAAAAGCAAGAAGGGTTTAAAGGGACGTAAAACAGGTTGAGATTTGTACATATCCTAAAAGGGCCAATGAATTAAAAAGTTTGCCTAAAAAAAATTGTTTAAAAATTGCTGGCAAGTATTTTAAAATAATTTTCAAAAATAAGCAAAAAGAATTACATAGCTAAGCTGCCTGGAGCAGCCAACTCCACCCTCCTTATCAGTGTTCAGACACAGGCATTGTATTTCAACTGAGTTCACAGCTTCTAGGCATGCTCCAGCAGATAATCCCTATGCACTTTTGCATTCTACCAAAACAACAATAGATATAGATACAGCCATAGAAGGAAATGTGTGGGGGGAGTTAGAGCTTTACAATTCAGAAACTAAAAAGGAAGGGTTAATGGCGAGGCACTGCAGTATACATTTTGAGGTAAAGTTATTAAAGTACATATTATTATATTTTGTCTCTATCCCATCTTGTTTTATGTCCCTTTAATATCCATTTAAGTTGTTTAGTGAATAGCCTCCATATAACAGCACAAGATCTGAAAAGAATGGAGACACCGGAAAGGCTGTTAGTTAATCTAACAATACCAGTTCATTCAGCACCAGTGTACACGTGCACGCTGTCAGGCTTAGGGTTGCCACCTCGGCCATGTTTTCCTAGACACTAAAGGCTGTGACACACTGCAAGCGATGCGGCGCGAGGCAAAGCAGCTGCTTCGCTCTGCGTTGCATCGCTTCTGAAGTTCAAATATTTCATCTCTGAGAGCTTAGCTATGCGACCTGACGCAGCAGTGCTCAGAGATTAAAAGGCAGGACACACTGAGCGCACACAGCTGCATGTACACGCTGCGCACCGCAGTGTGTCACAGCCTTTATGAGTTACACATGCTGCAGGGTAAGCAGAGGGGAACATGCATTGCACACCTAAACAGCACATGAATAGTGACCCTGGATAACACTATTCATGTTCCTCACTGCACACCCTGCAGCATGTGTAACTCATAAGTGTCCAGGAAAACATGGCCGAGGTGGCAACCCTAGTCAGGCTTCACACCAAAAGCTCAACACTGTAATATTAAACAATTTATTGGAGCAGAGTGAAACAAATACAATTCTAATGTTAGTTAATCTAACCCAGTAATTTAAAAGTTTTTCTAACATTTCTAAATAAATATGTGAATTTTCTTAAAGAAGTATATGTGATTTGCTGACTTTCAGTGTTAAAACATATACAGAACGCCATTATTTTTCAGATTACTCTTTTTTTTTTTTTTTCTTTTTTTTTTTCTTTTTTTTTATATGAAGCCGGTTTACTACAGTTTATCTGGAAAATGAGTTGACCTACAAATTTAAAAAGTTTTTGAGACACAAGTTGTTGTTTTTTTTCTTTTAAAAGATTGCATTTTTAAGTGTATTACACTTTAAAATCAGTCCTTAAAGGGACATGAAACCCACAATTTTTTTCTTTTATGATTCATAGACAGCATGTAATTTTAAACAACTTTACAATGCACTTCTGTTATCTAATTTGTTTCATTGTTTTGGCACCCTTTTATGAAAGGGATTCCTAGCTCAGGAGCTGCTAATTGGTGGCTTCACATAGATGCCTCCATGTTATTGGCTCGCCCATGTGCATTGCTGTTTCTTCAACAAAGGATACAAAGAGAATGCAGCCAATTAGAAAAACATAATTTATGCTTACCTGATAAATTTATTTCTCTTGTAGTGTATCCAGTCCACGGATCATCCATTACTTGTGGGATATTCTCCTTCCCAACAGGAAGTTGCAAGAGGATCACCCACAGCAGAGCTGCTATATAGCTCCTCCCCTCACTGCCATATCCAGTCATTCGACCGAAACAAGCCGAGAAAGGAGAAACCATAGGGTGCAGTGGTGACTGTAGTTTAATTAAAATTTAGACCTGCCTTAAAAGGACAGGGCGGGCCGTGGACTGGATACACTACAAGAGAAATACATTTATCAGGTAAGCATAAATAATGTTTTCTCTTGTTAAGTGTATCCAGTCCACGAATCATCCATTACTTGTGGGATACCAATACCAAAGCTAAAGTACACGGATGATGGGAGGGACAAGGCAGGAACCACTGCCTGTAGAACCTTTCTCCCAAAAACAGCCTCCGAAGAAGCAAAAGTATCAAATTTCGAAAATTTGGAAAAAGTATGAAGCTTAGACCAAGTCGCAGCCTTGCAAATCTGTTCAATAGAAGCCTCATTTTTAAAGGCCCAGGTGGAAGCCACAGCTCTAGTGGAATGAGCTGTAATCCTTTCAGGGGGCTGCTGTCCAGCAGTCTCATAGGCTAGACGGATTATTCTCCGAAGTCAAAAAGAAAGAGGTTGCCGAGGCCTTTTGACCTCTCCTCTGTCCAGAGTAAACAACAAACAGGTTAGATGTTTGACGAAAATCTTTAGTCGCTTGTAAGTAAAACTTCAAGGCACGGACTACGTCTAGATTATGCAAAAGACGTTCCTTCTTTGAAGAAGGATTAGGACATAATGATGGAACAACAATCTCTTGATTGATATTCTTGTTAGAAACCACCTTGGGTAAAAACCCAGGTTTTGTACGTAGAACTACTTTATCTCAATGAAAGATCAGATAAGGAGAATCACAACGTAAGGCAGATAACTCAGAGACTCTTCGAGCCGAGGAAATAGCCATCAGAAAAAGAACTTTCCATGATAGAAGTTTGATATCAATAGAATGAAGGGGTTCAAACGGAACCCCTTGAAGAACTTTAAGAACCAAGTTTAAGCTCCATGGAGGAGCAACAGGTTTAAACACAGGCTTAATTCTAACTAAAGCCTGACAAAATGCCTGAACGTCTGGAACTTCTGCCAGACGCTTGTGTAAAAGAATAGACAGAGCAGAAATCTGTCCCTTCAAAGAACTAGCTGATAATCCTTTGTCCAAACCCTCTTGGAGGAAGGACAATATCCTAGGAATCGTAACCCTACTCCATGAGTAATTCTTGGATTCACACCAATGAAGATATTTACGCCATATCTTATGGTAGATTTTCCTGGTGACAGGCTTTCGTGCCTGTATTAAGGTATTAATGACTGACTCGGAGAAGCCACGCTTTGATAGGATCAAGCGTTCAATCTCCATGCAGTCAGTCTCAGAGAAATTAGATTCGGATGATTGAAAGGACCTTGTATGAGAAGGTCTTGTCTCAGAGGCAGAGTCCATGGTGGAAAGGATGACATGTCCACTAGGTCTGCATACCAGGTCCTGCGTGACCACGCAGGCGCTATCAGAATCACAGATGCCCTCTCCTGTCTGATTTTGGCAATCAGACGAGGGAGCAGAGGAAAGGTGGAAACACATAAGCCAGGTTGAAGAACCAAGGAGCTGCTAGAGCATCTATCAGCATCGCTTCTGGGTCCCTGGTCCTGGATCCGTAACAAGGAAGCTTGGCGTTCTGGCGAGACGCCATGAGATCCAGTTCTGGTTTGCCCCAACGATGAACCAATTGAGCAAACACCTCCGGATGGAGTTCCCACTCCCCCGGATGAAAAGTCTGACAACTTAGAAAATCCGCCTCCCAGTTCTCTACATCTGGGATATGGATTGCTGATAGGTGGCAAGAGTGAGACTCTGCCCAGCAAATTATCTTGGAGACTTCTAACATCGCTAGGGAACTCCTGGTTCCCCCTTGATGGTTGATGTAAGCCACAGTCGTGATGTTGTCCGACTGAAATCTGATGAACCTCAGGGTTGCTAACGGAGGCCAAGCTAGAAGAGCATTGAATATTGCTCTTAACTCCAGAATATTTATTGGGAGGAGTTTCTCCTCCTGAGTCCACGATCCCTGAGCCTTCAGGGAGTTCCAGACTGCACCCCAACCTAGAAGGCTTGCATCTGTTGTTACAATCGTCCAATCTGGTCTGCGAAAGGTCATACCCTTGGACAGGTGGACCCAAGATAACCACCAGAGAAGAGAATCTCTGGTTTCCTGATCCAGATTTAGTAGAGGGGACAAATCTGTGTAATCCCCATTCCACTGACTGAGCATGCATAATTGCAGCGGTCTGAGATGCAGGCGCGCAAATGGCACTATGTCCATTGCCGCTACCATTAAGCCGATTACCTCCATGCACTGAGCCACCGTAGGGCGCGGAGTGGAGTGAAGAACACGGCAAGCATTTAGAAGTTTTGATAACCTGGACTCCGTCAGGTAAATTTTCATTTCTACAGAATCTATAAGAGTCCCTAGAAAGGAAACCCTTGTGAGAGGAGATAGAGAACTCTTTTCTTCGTTCACTTTCCACCCATGCGACCTCAGAAATGCCAGAACTATCTCTGTATGAGACTTGGCAATTTGAAAGCTTGACGCATGTATCAGGATGTCGTCTAAATAAGGAGCCACCGCTATGCCTCTCGGTCTTAGAACCGCCAGAAGAGAGCCCAGAACCTTTGTGAAAATTCTTGGGGATGTAGCCAATCCGAAGGGAAGAGCTACAAATTGGTAATGCCTGTCTAGAAAGGCAAATCTCAGGAACCGATGATGATTCTTGTGAATCGGAATGTGAAGGTAGGCATCCTTTAAGTCCACTGTGGTCATGTACTGACCCTCTTGGATCATGGGTAAGATGGTTCGAATAGTTTCCATCTTGAATGATGGAACTCTGAGGAATTTGTTTAAGATCTTTAGATCCAAAATTTGTCTGAAGGTTCCCTCTTTTTTGGGAACCACAAACAGATTTGAATAAAAACCCTGTCCTTGTTCCGTCCGCGGAACTGGATGGATCACTCCCATTACTAGGAGGTCTTGCACGCAGCGTAGGAATGCCTCTTTCTTTATCTGGTTTGCAGATATTCTTGAAAGGTGAAATCTCCCTTGTGGAGGAGAAGCTTTGAAGTCCAGAAGATATCCCTGAGATATGATCTCCAACGCCCAGGGATCCTGAACATCTCTTGCCCACGCCTGGGCGAAGAGAGAAAGTCTGCCCCCTACTAGATCCGTTGCCGGATAGGGGGCCGTTCCTTCATGCTGTCTTGGAGGCAGCAGCAGGCTTTCTAGCCTGCTTGCCCTTGTTCCAGGACTGGTTAGATTTCCAGGCCTGCTTGGATTGAGCAAAAGTTCCCTCTTGTTTTGAAGCAGAGGAAGTTGATGCTGCACCTGCCTTGAAATTTCGAAAGGCACGAAAATTAGACTGTTTGGCCCTTGATTTGGCCCTGTCCTGAGGAAGGGTATGACCCTTACCCCCAGTAATGTCAGCAATAATCTCTTTCAAACCAGGCCAGAATAAGGTCTGCCCCTTGAAAGGAATGTTGAGTAATTTAGACTTTGAAGTCACGTCAGCTGACCAGGATTTAAGCCATAGCGCCCTACACGCCTGGATGGCGAATCCGGAATTCTTAGCCGTTAGTTTAGTCAAATGAACAATGGCATCAGAAACAAATGAGTTAGCTAGCTTAAGTGTTCTAAGCTTGACAATGATTTCAGTCAATGGAGCTGTATGGATGGCCTCTTCCAGGGCCTCAAACCAGAATGCCGCCGCAGCAGTGACAGGCGCAATGCATGCAAGGGGCTGTAAAATAAAACCTTGTGGAATAAACATTTTCTTAAGGTAACCCTCTAATTTTTTATCCATTGGATCTGAAAAAGCACAACTGTCCTCAACCGGGATAGTGGTACGCTTTGCTAAAATAGAAACTGCTCCCTCCACCTTAGGGACCGTCTGCCATAAGTCCTGTGTAGTGGCGTCTATGGGAAACATTTTTCTAAATATAGGAGGGGGGGGAAAACAGCACACCGGGTCTATCCCACTCCTTCTACACAATTTCTCTGGCACTGCAATTGTGTCACAGTCATTCAGAGCAGCTAACACCTCCCCAAGCAATACACGGAGGTTCTCAAGCTTAAATTTAAAATTAGAAATCTCTGAATCAGGTTTCCCTGAGTCAGAGATGTCACCCACAGACTGAAGCTCTCCGTCCTCAGGTTCTGCATATTGTGACGCAGTATCAGACATGACCCTTACAGCATTTACGCGCTCTGTATCTCGTCTAACCCCAGAGCTATCGCGCTTGCCTCTTAATTCAGGCAATCTGGCTAATACCGCTGACAGGGTATTATCCATGATCGCAGCCATGTCCTGCAAAGTTTAACAAGAAATAGCAAGAGCACTACACTGGTAAGGTTGGAACGCTCTGTGTCTTCTTTTAATAAATACAGAGAATATATTTAAGTTGTTTGCAAACAACGTATCCTTTTATATGACTATGTCTGGATATCGTGCATATGATTATCAAATTTCTGTATTTTTAATATAGGGTATATACATATATACCTGGTGAGCTTGAGTGCTTGTGCATGAAATGACAACGATTGCGAGAATAGTCTATATCATAGAAGATATAGACTGAAAGAATGCACCTTGGTGCATTCTTTCAGTCTATATCTTCTATGATATGTCCTGCAAAGTAATCGCTATGGGCGTCCCTGATGTACTTGGCGCCATATTAGCGTGCGTCCCTTGAGCGGGAGGCAAAGGGTCCGACACGTGGGGAGGTTAGTCGGCATAACTTCCCCCTCGACAGAACCCTCTGGTGACAATTCTTTTAAAGATAAAGACTGATCTTTACTGTTTAAGGTGAAATCAATAAATTTAGTACACATTCTCCTATGGGGCTCCACCATGGCTTTTAAACATAATGAACAAGTAGTTTCCTCTGTGTCAGACATGTTTGTACAGACTAGCAATGAGACTAGCAAACTTGGAAAACACTTTAAAACAAGTTAACAAGCAATATAAAAAATGTTACTGTGCCTTTAAGAAAAACAAATTTTGTCAAAATTTCAAATAACAGTGAAAAAAGGCAGTTACACTAACGAAATTTTCACAGTGTATGTAACAAGTTAGCAGAGCATTGCACCCACTTGCAAATGGATGATTAACCCCTTAATACCAAAAACGGAATAATAAATGAAAAAAACGTTTTTAAAACTAGTCACAACAACTGCCACAGATCTACTGTGGTTGTTTACCCTCCTCAAACACGACTTTTGAAGCCTTTTGAGCCCTTCAGAGATGTCCTGTAATATGCAGAGGGAAGCTGGATGTCTCTGTCAATAATTTTAGCTGCGCAGAAAAGCGCTAAAATAGGCCCCTCCCACTCATATTACAACAGTGGAAAGCCTCAGGAAACTGTTTCTAGGCAAAAATCAAGCCAGCCATGTGGAAAAAAAACTAGGCCCCAATAAGTTTTATCACCAAGCATATATAAAAACGATTAAACATGCCAGCAAACGTTTTATATTGCACTTTTATAAGAGTATGTGTCTCTGGTAATAAGCCTGATACCAGTCGCTATTAAATCACTGTATTTAGGCTTAACTTACCTTAATCCGGTATCAGCAGCATTTTTCTAGCAAATTCCATCCCTAGAAATATGTTAACTGCACATACCTTATTGCAGGATAACCTGCACGCCATTCCCCCTCTGAAGTTACCTCACTACTCAGAATATGTGAGAACGGCAGTGGATCTTAGTTACTTCTGCTAAGATCATAGAAACCGCAGGCAGATTCTTCTTCTAATGCTGCCTGAGCTAAAACAGTACACTCCGGTACCATTTAAAAATAACAAACTTTTGATTGAAGTTAAAAAACTAACTATAATACACCATTCTCCTCTTACTACCTCCATCTTTGTTGAGAGTTGCAAGAGAATGACTGGATATGGCAGTGAGGGGAGGAGCTATATAGCAGCTCTGCTGTGGGTGATCCTCTTGCAACTTCCTGTTGGGAAAGAGAATATCCCACAAGTAATGGATGATCCGTGGACTGGATACACTTAACAAGAGAAATAGAAGTAAATTGGAAACTTGTTTAAAATTGTATTCTCTACCTGAATCATGAAATAAACAATTTGGGTTCCATGTCCTTTTAAGACCAAGTTGTGCTGTCATTCACTTCCTGTTAGATTCAGAATCAAAATAGCTTTAATTTTGCCATTTTCATACAAAATAAATGTCAACAAGTTTAAATAGCACTCTTTCATGTGCATGATAAAAAAAAATGTCACTTATCTTGAAGTGAAGCTGCTAAAAGTTTACAAAAAGGTATTTCATTGGGATTCATACACCAGGATATTTTTTATTCAGAAATAAAAGATAGTTCGTCCATACTGTACATTATACGAATATCCTCTTGCTTTTTTGGGGGGGGGGGGGGGGGGGGTTTGCCTGGTGTAAATAAATGTTACAAGGGTGCTTTGTTCTGGGGAAAAAATGTCTTAGTGACAACACATTGTGAGTTCTCCAAACCAATTCCCAACTCTATCTGTAACGTTTCATGCGAAATAAAAATGTACTATCAAAGAATGACATTCAGTTTTATTTAATGATCATATCTAGTTTCATTAAAAAACCTATTAATGTATTAATTGTGCACTTTTTTTAATTAGTTAATTGAAATCTATATCTGTTCTTTTTTATTAAAGATTAACGGCAAAATACTTTGGTAAAGGTATAAAATATATGTATTTTCACTGCAGACTGTACTTAAAAAATGCATACCATTTTGTGTAACTTAAAATGTGAAAATAGTAAACTATTGTTCTTATGTGTCAGAAATGGTGTGAGGTCATAAATATATTTCATATTCTTATGTACTTTGTAGATATGGTGATTTCATTTTTAAAATGATATAGCTGGGAAAAATATATATAATTAAGACATTAAATTATTATTGTCTTAAAAACATAGACTTTGTGAGCTGAGATCTGCTTGATATTTTTGATTATTTTGTAGTTTGTACTCTCAGAAGATATTTACTTTCAGATTTTGTTATTGCATTGTCGGTTACTTTGACCATTTAAGCCACAAGCCATATATGTATAGATTCTTAGACCCAAACCACTTTTCATAGAGTTCTATTTAGTTCTAACAGAAATTGCATATACGATTTTTTGGTGAATATTTAAGTTTAGAAAATTACATTTTTACCAAAGATCAACAAACTAATATTTTGTCATGTGAAATCTGTAAGGGACATTTTAATTATCCTGGGTCTGTATTTTCATAAAGTATATAATTTATTTGGGTGTTTTTGGGTAGCTTGACCCAGCTTACAAACCAAAGTGTAAAACATATCATTCACTCTTTCTACTATATAAATTATTGTTTGTGATTTAACAGTGTACTGACCTATGCTCATTAGCTATAGATTTATACCATAGATATATATATTTTTTGCAAATGTATAGTTCTATATATTACTTATAAAAGCTTTGTGCATATAAAGCACATGTTGCCTGTATCTGCTATGCCAAAATCAAATGAGTTATTTATGGTAAGGGTTTTCCACACAGAGGTGTGAGAGGAGCAGCAAAAATGAATACAAAAAAGGTACATTGGAAAAGCGTCACATGGTGTTTTTCTCAGCCAATGCCGGAGCAGAATAATAAAAACTACTGTAATTGATGGCTGTTTCTTGCATGCAGTTATTTGCCCCTCTCATGCACTTGTAACCACTTGGGTACAACACCTTGTAGGCTACTCTCATACAAGTTTAAAGGGACAGTCTACAAATTTGTATTGTTTAAAAACATAGATAACCCCTTTATTACCCATTCCTCAGTTTTGCATAACAAACCTTGTGATATTAATACGCTTATTACTTCTGTGGTTACCCTGTATCTAAGCCTCTGCAGACTAACCCCTCATCTCAGTGCTTTTGACAGACATGCATTTTCGTCAATCAGTGCTGACTCCTAAATAACTTCCCGGAAGTGAGCACAATGTTATATGACACACATGAACTAGCGCTGTCTAACTGTGAAAAACTATTAAAATGCACTGAAATAAGAGGCAGTTTTCAATGGTTTAGAAATCAGGTTGAGACTACCAAGGTTTAGCTAAAAGAATACAAAGAGAACAAAGCTAATTTGATGATAAAAGTAAATTGGTAAGTTGTTTAAAATTGCATGCCCTGTCTGAATCAAGAAAGTAACATTTTGACTAGACTGTCCCTTTAATCCCTTTGTATGCTAAAATTCTTGCATGCAATAGGATCAATCATTTGGCATGCTTAAACAAGGACAGCAATAGTCCCCAGTGAGAGCAACAGCAGGCTAAACTCAATCCAGGTGCAACTAACCCATGGGTAAAGAACAATTCTAAGACTGAGCGGCGATTACACAGTGAACAACCTAGGATTGTACTGTTCACGTAGAGACATGTCTCACCTTAGTAAGTAAAGATAATGTCCAAAGGCAATGTGCAACCAAATGGAATGTACTGTGATTATAAAATCTTCATGCCACCATCAGATAAGTGACAATGGTTTAGTTCTGTAGTTTTGAACTGTAGCAATTCATTCTCTCTAGCATCCTGTCAACCAATGGCAGGGAATTAATTTACAATCTTTTATATTGTTTTATTTGTATCGGTTTAAATGTGCTATTGAGAAATGATCTTTCATTTTATTCTACCTGACAAATATTGAGTTATTACCTTAGTGTTGCTATCTATGGGTTGTTTGAGACTTTTTTAAGTGTAAAATATCATATACAATAAACATTTATTTTTTTTGCAGAAACAAAAAAAAAATTTGACACAAAGGCTTTAAAAAAAATGGTCATTTAGTGAAAATTTTGGAGGGCTGCATTTTCATTGTATGGCTCCTAAATACAATCTATTAGATGATGCACAGGCTTTTTGCAAGTTTTGCTTTAATTCAACACCACTGTACTTCCTGGTTCTCAAAAGGCTTTACTGATATGCTTACTTATATGTAACACTGAGCAGCTGTATTCATTACATTTTAAATTACTTTTCTAACAACCACTTATGCTATTTTAACATTAATTTATGCCTGACAATTTTATTTTTCATCCCATTTTCCGGCCCCATGTATCATGTAACAGATATCAGCCAATCACAGACTAGTATACCTCTAATGGTATTCTTTGTTAAAAGCTAACCCTAGGTAGGCTCATACCTGGGGAATGGGCAATAAAGGGATTATCTATCGTTTTAAACAATACAAATTAAAGTAGACGGTCTCTTTAATCTAATATATATGTAATATAGATACCAGAGCAATAGCAGTGAGGGATACAAACTCACTGGTGGTTAGTAATAGCAACTAGCACTGCCACTAAAATAACAGCAATATGAGCTTCATCTGCCATTTATAATAACTCCATTATAACATGCAGGATCTAGGTAGGTAACAGTTGTAGATAATAATCTTTCATGATTCCTGATATAGGTGCACTAACCGTATGCTGTTTGCATGAGTATTCTGGTCCTAAAGATGTTGGTATCTTTCAGTATGGGTCCTGATACAACAGGCAAAATCAGCTATTTCAAATAACAAAATAGAGATAACTGAGCTATTAGTAAACAATTTAATACACTCCAGCAGGTAAAATGGATAATTGGGAGCACATTAAAGGAGAAGGGGGGGGATCACAGTGCACTTGTTAAAGGGAAAGCGACCTGTTAAATTGGTATCCCTTCTTAACCCCTTAATGACCGAGGACGTGCAGGGTACGTCCTCAAAAAAAAGGCAGTTAACGCCTGAGGACGTACCCTGCACGTCCTCGGTGTGGAAAGCAGCTGGAAGCGATCCTGCTCGCTTCCAGCTGCTTTCCGGTTATTGCAGTGATGCCTCGATATCGAGGCATCCTGCAATAACATTTTTAAGCCATCCGGTGCAGAGAGAGCCACTCTGTGGCCCTCTCTGCACCGGAGATTGTTGGCTTACCGCGTTGGTGGGTGGGAGGCTGGTGGGAGGCGGGTGGTGGCCATCGATGGCCTTGGCGACGTGCAGGAGGGGCGGGATCGTGGGCGTGGGTGATCGGGCGCGCGCACTGACGCGCGCGCGTGCACGGAAGGGCGGGGGCGGGCGCGTGCACGGGGAGGGAGCGGGTGGGAACCGCTACACTACAGAAAAAAGTTTTAAAAAAAATGCAAAAAAAAAGGGAATAAAAGTTTTTTTTTAAATAATCAATTAAGGTGTTGGGGTTTGTCTGTGAGGGGGGGGTGAAGCTACACTACAGAATTTCTATTTTTTTAAAAAAAAACACGTTTTTTTCTTGAAACTGGGTACTGGCAGATAGCTGCCAGTACCCAAGATGGCCCCCAATAATGCAGAGGGGGAGGGTAAGAGAGCTGTTTTGGGGGTGGATCAGGGAGGTTGGGGGCTAAGGGGGGATTCTACAAAGCAGCATATGTAAATATGCTAAAAAAAAAAAAGAACAAATTAAAAAAACCTTTTATTTTAGTACTGGCAGACTTTCTGCCAGTACTTAAGATGGCGGGGACAATTGTGGGGTGGGGGAGGGAAGGGAGCTGTTTGGGAGGGATCAGGGGGTCTGATGTGTCAGGTGGGAGGCTGATCTCTACACTAAAGCTAAAATTAACCCTGCAAGCTCCCTACAAACTACCTAATTAACCCCTTCACTGCTAGCCATAATATACGTGTGATGCGCAGCAGCATTTAGCGGCCTTCTAATTACCAAAAAGCAACGCCGAAGTCATATATGTCTGCTATTTCTGAACAAAGGGGATCCCAGAAAAGCATTTACAACCATTTGTGCCATAATTGCATAAGCTGTTTGTAAATAATTTCAGTGAGAAACCTAAAATTGTGAAAAATTTAACGTTTTTTTAAATTTGATCGCATATGGTGGTGAAATGGTGGCATGAAATATACCAAAATGGGCCTAGATCAATACTTGGGGTTGTCTACTACACTACACTAAAGCTAAAATTAACCATACAAGCTCCCTACATGCTCCCTAATTAACCCCTTCACTGCTGGGCATAAAACACGTGTGGTGCGCAGTGGCATTTAGCAGCCTTCTAATTACCAAAAAGCAACGCCAAAGCCATATATGTCTGCTATTTATGAACAAAGGGGATCCCAGAGAAGAATTTACAACCATTTATGCTATAATTGCACAAGCTGTTTGTAAATGATTTCAGTGAGAAACCTAAAGTTTGTGAAAAAATTTGTGAAAAAGTGAACAATTTTTTTTATTTGATCGCATTTGGCGGTGAAATGGTGGCATGAAATATACCAAAATGGGCCTAGATCAATACTTTGGGATGTCTTCTAAAAAAAAATATATACATGTCAATGGATATTCAGGGATTCCTGAAAGATATCAGTGTCCCAATGTAACTAGCACTCATTTTGAAAAAAAGTGGTTTGGAAATAGCAAAGTGCTACTTGTATTTATGGACCTATAACTTGCAAAAAAAGCAAAGAACATGTAAACATTGGGTATTTCTAAACTCAGAACAAAATTTAGAAACTATTTAGCATGGGATTTTTTTGGTGGTTGTAGATGTGTAACAGATTTTGGGGGTCAAAGTTAGAAAAAGTGTGTTTTTTTCCATTTTTTCCTCATATTTTATAAAAAAAATTAGAGTAAATTATAAGATATGATAAAAATAATGGTATCTTTAGAAAGCCCATTTAATGGCGAGAAAAACGGTATATAATATGTGTGGGTACAGTAAATGAGTAAGAGGAAAATTACAGCTAAACACAAACACCGCAAAAATGTAAAAATAGCCTTGGTCCCAAACGGACAGAAAATGGAAAAGTGCTGCGGTCATTAAGGGGTTAAAGGGACACTCAAGTCAAAATTAAACTTTAATGATTCAGATAGAACATGCAATTTTGAACATCCTTCCAATTTACTTCATTTACCAAAATTTGAAGAGTCTTTTTATATTTACACTTTTTGAGTCACCAGCTCATTCTAAGCATGTGCAAGATATCACAGAATAAACATATGCATTTGTGATTGGCTAATGGCTGTCACATGGTACAGGGGGAGTGCAAATAGACATAACTTTGAAATCTGTCAGAAACAAATCTACTACTCATTTGAAGTTCAGACTAAGTGCTATTGCATTGTCTTTTTATCATGCATTTGTTGAATATGCAAATCTACTGAATTTACTGGTCCTTTAAAGAGATGTGGAACCCAAAATGTTTATTTCATGATTCAGATAGAGCATACAATATTAAACAACTCTACAAATTACTTCTATTATCAATTTTGCTTTAGTCTCTAAGTATCATTTATTGAAGGAGCAACAATGCACTACTAGGAGCTAGCTGACCACATTGGTAAGCCAATGATAAGAGGTATATGTGTGCAGCCACCAATCAGCAGTGGGCCTACCTATGTATGCTTTTTAACAAAGGATACCAAGGGAACAAAGCAAATTATATAATAGAAGTAAATTGGAAAGTTGTTTAAAATTGTATGCTCTATTTGGATCATGAAATATATTTTTTGTACCTTTAATGTATTTCCAATTACTTGTTCTACCATCTACAGAGATTAAAACCAATCAAATGGGCAGTGCTTGCAGGGAGTCCTCCTTATCTTGCATACACAGAGACCCATACTTAGGACCTGATGATCTAAAGATCCGGTAAACTAAAACGTCCTGTTAGTACTGCAAGCTCCTTAAAACTTTTTAGAAAGGCACACTTTTTAGTTTGAGAGCTGTTTATCTCACTATACAGAGTTCTGGATTTGAAGAACAGACACACGTGTTGTACAATAATACTCAAAAAAGGACCCCAAATATTTTGTGAGATTTCTCACCGTGCTGTTATTGATCATCAGGCCATTTGAAAGAACAATTGAAAATGAACATCTCCTATACTCGCCTGCCGCCCACTATCCAATCATTTTTGTTTACATATCTTTTTTATAACCAGTACTTGTATTGAAATAGTCAGTATTGTCAGTATAGGAGGCGAAACAAGAGGCAAATGTAGCAATTTCACATAGCAAAATAAAGGTAAAGTATATATTTGTAAACAACTGAATACACTCCAGTAGGTAAGATGGATAATTGAGAACGCGTTAAAGAGCATACATTTAAGTCCAAATTTTCAACTGATAAGACATCATCAGTTCTTTAAAATCCTAAATATGAATATTTGTTAAACATTTCCAGATTTATATGGGCTATTATATTTTATTTTTGTTGTAATTACTTAATTTCACCTCTTAATAAGCATGTCGTGAGGAATATAATAATAATACAATTTTCTAGCTAGCGTCTGTAGAGAAGAAGGTTTAAAAGAAAAACAGTATTTCTCAAGAAGTGGCCGGAGATACAGCTCAATAATTAGCATCGTGCTTCATGAAAGCTACATTTATATAAACTATATTCTTAAGATTAAAAAAAAAGTTAATTATTTTGGAGTTACAAAAACAGAACAGATTAGAATACTTAACCATTTGACTGCTAAAATGCTAAAATATTCATGGGCTAGTAAAAAACAAATCAGCACTCCATAATATACCAAACAATTGCTAGTAAAATAAGTATTATAAATCAATGAGTCTTTAGAATTAGTAGGTAATTATAACTACAGCCTCTCTCTTTCTATATATATATATTTTTTTATTATTATTTTTTGCTACGTGTGTAACACCTTTCAAAAAATGTTTAAAGGGACAGTAAACACCAAAAATTGTTGTTGTTTAAAAAGATAGATAATCCCTTTATTTACCATTCCTCAGTTTTGCTGCATAACCAACACTGTTATAGAAATATACGTTTTACCTTTGTAAATTACCTCTTATCTAAGGTTCTGCAGGCTGCCACATTATCTCTCTTCTTTTGACAGACTTGCATTTCAGGCAATTAGTGCTGACTCTTAAATAACTCCACGTGCGTGAGCACGATGTTATTTATATGAAACGCATGAACTAATGCCCTCTAGCTGTGAAAAACTGTCAAATGCATTCAGATAAAAGGTGACCTTCAAGGGCTAAGAAATTAGCATATGAGCCTACCTAGGTTTAGCTTTCCACTAAGAATAACAAGAGAACAAAGCAATTTGATGATAAAAGTAAATTAGAAAGCTGTTTAAAATGACATGCCCTATCTGACTCATGAAAGTTTAATTTGGACTTTGCTATCCCTTTAACGGCAAAAAAACGTTTTGTTTAAGTAAACATTTAAAGGGATACAGAAAGGATGATTATAACTTAAAGGGACGAGGAATTATAACAATTTCTATAATGCATTTAAAAGAGACAGTGGCAATTTTATGGGCAAAATTTACCATCCCTGCATGTAGTGAACCTGTCTGTCTGCAATCGCCATTTGCAGAAAAAAAAAACAATTGGCTACAGCAGGGCATGTCAATGAGCCATACAAGCAAGTGTCTGGGTGATTAATCTCGCCACCTCTGAAAGCAGTTTATATGTGTGGCAGTAGGTTCACTTGATATAGGTGCATCATAAATCTACCCCTATGTGTCCTCACGTTCAGTACAGTAGCACGTCAAAGGGGCCCTTTATTTGCAGAGTTGTGACTTTTTAACATGTCAGGTGCTGTACACAGAGTAAGGAAGGGGACAAAGGAGGGAAAAGTGGGATTTAAAATAATAATATTAGAAATAGGTAGACAAATAGAAAAACCCCTCCTGTACCCGCTGAATCCTTGTTTGTTTTTGCTTTCTATTCAGCAGGAATGGTAAAAAAGTTATTTTAAAGTGAAAGTCAACCATAGCGTTTTTTAAACGATAGGGATGACTGAGATTTCTCTATATAATTTAAAAATCCTTAGAAAAGTAAATTCTGCTATAGCTGTTAAAAAAGTGTATTTAAGTATGCACCGTGCACCAGCATTTTAAACACAACACTTGCTCAGAGAGCCTAAGTTAATTGTACCATCTGGTAATGACCAAATTTGCTGCTGACATGATACAAGCCCCACTGTCACTCTGAGCAGCTGCAGTATATAAAATGCTGGCGCACTGATATCTAGCTATGCTTCACAGTGAAATCTTTTACTAGAAGCATTTTTGCCAATACATATAAATTGCAAATATGTTTCTAATTAAACATGTAATTAATCTATGTGCATTTACATTTTTTATGTAATGTCCCTTTAAACAAATCTATTCACATATTTTGGCTGTAGAAATTTTCAAAACTCCTAATAACTTCCTTAGAAAGAAAGAAAATAACCTTTGTTTTACATTTAAAGGGACATAAAAGTGTAAAATGCAGCAATGACCTAGCTGAACACATAAACAGCTAGCTCCCAGTAGTGCCACTCCTGAGCATACCTATAAAGGATGTCAATAGAATTAAGTAACTTGATTAGCAGAAGTACATTGAAAAGTCTCTTAAAATTTATCTGAATCAAGAAAATGTAAATTTGATTTTACTGTCCCTTTTAATAACTTAAAAGCTATGGAAATTATTTACTTTGAATTGCAGGGTTTGTAACTTCCAAGCAGAAATCAAACTTATGCCACTTTATTGATCCAAACTAAAGTTGTAAGCATTGAAATGGTTGGGCTTATCGTAGAACATCTGATCAAACTTAAAGGGATATGAAATCCAAACTTTCTTTCCTCTTTCAGATAAGCCGTGCAATTTTAATTAACTTTACAATTTACTTCAATAAGCAAATTTACTTAATTCCTTTGCTATTCTTTGTTGAAGAAGCAGCATTACACTACATGAAGCTAGATGAACACACTGGGTAAACCAATGACAAGAGGTATATACTATATGTGCAGCCACCAATCAGCAGCTATCTCCTATTAGTGCATTGCTGCTGAGCCTACCTGGGTATTCTTTTCAACAAAAGATACCAAGAGAACAAAGGAAATTAGATAAAAGGCATAAATTGAAAAGGTGTTTAATATTGTATGCCCTATGTGAATACTGACTAAAATCTATGTATGTGTGTTTATTCTATTATTTGCTCAGATATAATAAGATGGTTGTCAGTATTTTTGCATTTTGATTTATTTTGGCTTTCAGATCTGTTTGATCTTAAAAGAACAGCCTAGCAAAATAATTATTTGTTAACCAATTATCTTCTGTCACAAAGCTTTTCAACCCTACTCTAGTATCCACCAGCTAAAGGTTTGGACTGTTTACCAATCAGCGCTCTAGCTACAACAAAAGTACCATATGGGAAGAGTGCTGATTGGACAAAAAAAATCAAACCATTAGCTCACAGAAAAATTAACTTTTGAAGTGGGTGGCGGAGTGCAGGGTATTTGAATTTTATATCTATATTAAAAAGTAAGTTATCTCCATTACAACTGATGAATGAAACTCCATCTAAAATACCAATAACAGTCTGGATTTGATTTTTAAAAGTGGAGCGTTTACCATCACTTTAATATATACAGGTTTATAAATTGTAGGATATGCACATATGCTGTGCATGACTGACTTCCCATGACTGGACGAATGTCTGTGATCTAAAGTTTAACACTGCAAAGTGCAAAATTATGCCTCTAGGAAAGAAAAATCCAAACATTATTACAAACTAAATGACACTTTACTGACTGTTACAAATGAGGATGGGGAATTGGGAATTATTATTTTAGATGATTTAAAACTTAGTAAACAATGTAGTAATGCAGTGAGTAAGGCTAGCAGAATGCTTGGATGTATTGGTAGAGGTATTTGCAGCAGAAATAGTAAGGTTATTATGCCACTTTATAGATCATTAGTTAGGCCTCATCTTGAGTATTGTGTACAGTTCTGGAGGCCATATCTCCAGAAGGATATAAACAAACTGGAATCTGTGCCAAGGAGGGCTACTAAAATGGTACATGGTCTAAAAAAATAAAACTTATCAGGAGAGTCTCAATAACCTAAATATGTACAGCTTAGAGGAAAGAAGGTAAAGAGGTGATATGATAGTAACTTACAAATATATTAAAGGGCTTAGTAAAGCTGAGGCTGTGCGTATAGTTCATAAAAAGAACAAGGGGTCATGATCTCAAGCTGAAGGGTAGTAGATTCAGGAGTAATTTGAGAAAGAACTTCTTTACAGAAAGGGTGATTGATTCATTGAATAAACTCCCACAAGAGGTGGTAATGACAAACACTGTGGGGGACTTTAAGAATGCCTGGAATAAGCATAAGACTATCCTACCAACTAGATAAGTTTTTACGTTTAGGAAATATTGGCAGACTTGTTGGGACTATGGTTGTTATCTGTCGTCAATATCTATGTTTCTGTTTGTTTCTATGTATAGTTATATGAGGTCAGTAAGGGACAGTATCAGAAATGCTTTGTGTTATAACCCTTAGCATTATGACTGCTGAGGAGGGACACGGGGAGGCCCGACATCACCTTAACACCTATGCTTAAGAATTACATGAGTAAATATACAGTGGCAGAAGGAAATTTGTTAAAACAAGAGATGTTTGTATCTTAAAAAGCTGGTTGTGCTCATTAAAATCCCAGCTATAATTAGCATTTCAATACTAATTGCCAGTCTGTGTGTTGATACATAGATACCATTAGCAAGTCTGCTTTACCTGCAGGCTCCGCCATTTTTATGGGTATGTCCTTGAGAACAGGTGGTGGCTTTAATGAGCAAAACTGTATGTTTCAGATACAAAAATAAATATGAAATAACTATATCCCTTACATTTGATACTCTGCAGTAGGTACAACACGTAATTTGGAAAACATTAAAGGGGAAGCTAATTTTATAGTACAGTAGCCCTTTAATATCCATGATTAGTGATTTAGTGAAAGTAAAAATTCTCCATAATGACAAAGGAAAAATTTACTTGACACAAATGTTCTCACTCTACCCACAAATCCTGCCAGATTTACATGTGGGTAAACGCTAATTAAATTGGAAAGTTGTTTTGAAAATGCCCTATCTGAATCATGAAAGTTTAATTTGGACTTTACTATCCCTTTAAGTATTGACATTTTCTGTATAGGTGTAGATACCACTGTCCTTTAAAATGTCCCTTTAGTGAAGAAGATTGTCAGATGTCCAAAAGCAACATGGTAAGTAAACCAGAGTTATTTGGAGAAAGTGTACTATTATTTCATTTTACAAATAGTCAGGCACCAGATCAGTAATCATTGCCTGCAATATCTCTTTTTATTTGTAATATAATACCCATGTCCTGTTCTACTAACATCTAAAAAGCTAGATTACAAAGCAGGCACTGAGAATATTCTAATGCGTTTAACTTAAAGGGACAGTATACACAAATTTTCATATAACTGTAATAGACACTACTATAAAGAAGAATATGCACAGATACTGATATTAAAATCTTTTAAAAACTTACTTAGAAGCTCCAAATTTAGCACTGTTGATGAGGTTAGGCTGGGACACCCATTGAAAGCAGTTGAGAGCAGACCCTTCCCCCTCCCCTACATATGAAAAGACCCATTATACAAACAGGAGGAAGCTGAAGTCTGTATACATCAGTATATATCTAAAATGTTTGGGCTTTGGTAAAATCTGCACGTTATTTAAAAATAAGCAATATTATAAATGTTTACAAAAACACCCTTAAGATGGGCTATGTACATGGATCATCTACAAAATATTTATGCAAAGAAACACTTAGTGTACAATGTCCCTTTAAAGGGACATGAAACTCAAACGTAGGTTAATTATACAGACAATGTAATCATGTGAGGAAAACTTGATAAAAAATATAATGTTAAAGGGACATTGTTCTGTGTTTTTTTTTTCTTCTCTTTTTAAAAGTGCTCTCAATAATTCATGTTACCTGTTAGGGTGTATTAAATAGCTCCTTTAACTTTATTTTGTCATTTTGAATTAACTGTTTTAGACTATTGGAAGGGTCACTTATACTGAAGCAACAATATGCTACAACAGTGTAGTGGGTATGGGAGATGGGTACAAAATTGCATATTTTCAATTGCTCTCTTCTTTATGCACAAAAAGAATATGGGAAGGGAGAGAGAGAGTGAGTGAGTGAGAGATTGGTCTCCAATTACCAGAAAAGGCTATTTCATATACAAAAACAAACACAAGGGACAATTTGCCATACATTTAAGTAATTGGCAACAAATTAGGGGGAAAGCAATTTTACAGTACTGTGTCCCTTTAAAATAGAAAGTAATATATTTGTGTCTATTCACAAAGAACCAACTTGAGACCAACATATAGGCCCTATAAGTGTGTATATATATATATATATATATATATATATATATATATATATATATATATATATATATATAAACAATGCAGTTCTCCAGGTCTAGGCGACACAGCATGTGCTGATGTGGTAGTGTACGTAGCTGCTGAGAGTCATACAACAGCAAACTAACAATACACTGCCTAATCACCACACATAATAAAACTAGCTTTATTCAGTGTTTCCTGGGATGCCTGTGAGACTTTTGATTGGATTCTGGCTGCTCACAGATACAACACACAAGAAGCAAAGAATAAAGTAGCGAGTGCTATTCATGTTATAAACTATACATCAGTTTAGAATACTGCATGTCACACAATATAATTGAAAAAGCAATAAATGAATCAACTGTAATAAAGTCACTAAAGATCTTTGTCACAGAACAGCAAATAAATATTATGTTTTAATAAAAATCAGCAGCTGAAGACAACGTGTGAAGAGGAGGGGCAGATGTATGTTAACTGATGTTTTGATTTTCCAACCAGCTAACAAAACACTGCCTAACCTCAGCACACACATTACTAAGGATAATACAGTTACACGGACTGATTGAAGCAGCTTCCTGTTGCAGATGGCAAAGTACTAGCGACTGCTAAACACAACACAAGCAGCCAGCTAAATGTACACTGCCTACCTGATACAGGAATAAATACAAGCCCTGTTTGCATGCAATTGATTTTGTAATCAGTGGTCAACAACAAAAACAACAACAGCAACGGAAACCAGACCAATGCTGGCAAATGAACCATGAGGACGTTTAGTGCAACATGTATGGGGGGGGGGTGAAACAAACTTTTATAGTATATAGCGTTTTATAGAATATATTGTTTCCCCTTTCTGAAGCTTTATTTAACTTAGATATAAAGTTTACACTTATTCCACAAGATGGCGGTGTTTATTTTGCCATGGCGCAATGAATGCAACAATGTGGAGTGCAACCAGCAGCTGTCAGTCTATAGTACAAAACAGCCAGCTTGTAATGCACTGCCTTACTGTCACATTCTCCTATATGGCATCTATCCAACCTCTTATCACATAATGACTTTTGGAAATAATGCACAATATGCAAAATCAACACTCAAAGGGACAGTTGTGTTCCATTATTATCCTCTTGTAAAAAAATCATACCTAGGTAGGCTTAGATGCAGCAATGCACTACATTCAGTGACACAAACGGGACCTTTAGGTTCTTATAGACTTTCAAAATCTATATTTGTTTTCAAAGCTTATTGTATGAAAATGACTGGTTGTTATTTAAAAATCTACCTGTCAGTTATATTGATTTTTTTCTTTAGAAAAAATATGTCCTTTTAGAGTATAAATTACCATTCAAAAAAGTAAATGTAAAATGGAGTCAGGCAACCATGCACTTACATTTGTTTTTATAAATGATTATATTTTGGATGTTGTGTGTGTTAAACTAATAGTTTTATGCTACTGCACAAACGTTATGGTCCATAAAAGGTTTGCAAGGTTAATGCAAGGATATAAAAATTAAAATAATATGAACAAGAGGCATTTGTTTGTATGAACTATCATGTACTATGACACTAGGTTTTATTTCAAAATGATTAATGCTTATCCTCAAAAAGACATCATGTGTAATTTAGGTCATGTTCACAGTCTATTTATGTTTGACACAAACAGAGTATTTTGACACTCCATGATGTGCAGATTCACATATTGTGAATCACTTCACTTGAAGGTACAACAGGATACAACTAATGATCTATAAACACAAACTATGTGCCTAGTGATGTTATAACACAAGGTAAACCAGGTTGTTCAAATAATAGACAAATGACATATTCAATATCCATTCTCTGTTGTGAAAATAAACTATACTCACCTTGGTGCTCTTCTGCAGATTGTATTTCCTGATCCTTTTGAAGTCGTTTCCCAGAGTTCTCATTATACTTCCCTAAAAATGAAAGGATAAACTTTAATACTAATATATATATATATATATATATATATATATATATATATATATATATATATATATATATATATATATATATATATATATATATATATATATATATATATATATTGGAACCCGGATTTGTTTGCTAGATCTGCATTCGGAGATCACAATAATAGAAATTAGTTCTGATTGCTAAACTTACCCACAACATGTCTTCGTCTGATTTAACTTTTCTGCATGCAATCCTTTCTAGTTTCCACTCCATGTTGTAAAACGAAGAGATTTGTGCGTTGTTGCTGTACCTGGAGCTGTTCTCTTTGTCTCCAGGAGCTCTGTGATGTTCCCTTGGGTACTATTCTTCTATATAAAGGTGGGTAACAGGCGCCTGCTACAGCGGGAAGCACCTGTCCTAGCATCTGATTGGTCCAAGAGTTTGGAGACTGGGAGCGCGAGGCAGGGCATGTGACATCACTTCAGGGATTCCCTGTTTGGAATGCTGCTCAGCAACAAACTCCACTGAAGCTCTACTCGCGCACTGTACCAGCTGCGCACGCGAAAAGCTAGCAGCCCTTTGATCTGATTGGCTGCCTCATATAGTTGTCCTGGCAACGTGAGGGAATCCCTCTTCAGAACGTTACGAGTGTAACGTATATTGTTAAAATTCTAAAATTTTAGATTACGTCAAATTAGTTGCAATTGTATAATGCATGTCTCTATAGTATCTAACGTGCTAAACGCCCGGTGGCTAATACTGCCTAGTTTAGACCGTCTGTTGCCACAGGCGCCTTAGATCCCGCCAAATTAAGCCTGATGGTGCCAGGTGATAGCAAAGTAGGACCCGCGAGAGCTGTGGGCAACGGGCGGGTCAAACAAGCCCATAGTTACCCAAACATGCCATGGGAAAACTGGTCTGCCCAGTGGTGCTGCAGTAGCGGGGTTATCTGGCTCTGAGTAGCGGCAAAGAGTTATAGAATTTAGTTTCTGATCACAGATAATCACAGGGTTAACCAGATGGCAATCGAAATGGCGCTAATAGATGTTGGTTTGGACCGCGAACGACAAATAATACCTGTGTGGCAGTCATGTCAATGGCAGTTTATGTATACATTAATCCAGTAATAAAAATATTAATTTGTGCATCTTTATATATAACATGTTCGTGTGTGTGTCTTTAGCTTTTTATATTTTCTATCCATGAGTGGTTGTCAGCTAATCTCTTTTGCATTGTTTATAGGTAGAGGGAGATTATTTCTGAAAATGTAATACACTTTGGGAAAACATTTTGTTTATTTTTTGAATATAATTTAAAGGTTGGGTTTATGTATGAGCAGAGACATTAAAAAAGGCTTATGCCAAAAATTGTGGTTTTGGGTATATGCCATTGTTAACACATTTTTCTTCTGCGATTTGCTTTATTATATTTATTTCAAATACAAAATGGAGCAGCTATTGGAGTTTGTCAATGGGATATTCACAGAACTACAGTTTTTTTAATGAGAAATTTCTACTTAAACTTTCAAATCCATATAGTCAAGAGTTTATTTTATTTAACAAATTCTTACCCCTCACTTATATAGGTTGAATTTAATGGTTTATTATATTTATAGGCTGCCATAGACATATATTGCCAACAAACTTCTGTACCCCCCTGAAAATTGCCTAATTTTTCTTACAAATTAATTTAAAAGGCCATAGAACTATCCATTAAAAAGTGCTGCTCCTTAAATTCTGCCCTATTCACATACCGACTTTGTCTAGGCCAAAAAAAGCAATTTCCCATACATGTGTGTGTGTATGTATATATATATATATATATATATATATATATATATATATATATATATATATATATATATATATATATATATATATATATATATATAAAATTAGTATACTTTCATTTGTTGATAAAAATGTAATATAGTTTAGTTATCATAAAGTTGAAATACTGACTAATTAATTCCTGTTTTAAAGCATGTTTGGAGATGAGAAGAGCCAGATACAATGCCCTTGATGGTGGCATTGGGGTCTGCTTCATTGCTTAAATGTTTTTTTTCTTTGTTATTTGTTCGCTGCTAGTAAATAAACTAAGCATTTGGCCTAGTAGAACAATTTAAAGCCAAACATAAATATATCTAGCCTTAAAGTGAATGTAAATTTTGATGCTAAAGTGCCCGGTTTTTAAAAATTTGATTAAAAACAGGGGAACTTTAATTCATCAAAATTTACATTTCACTTGTTGTGAAAAAATACTTACCTTTTAAACTTGACAGTCGTTCAAGCTTCCTCTGGTCGCCGAAAAGTCATTTCTGACATCAGAAATGATGGATCGGTCATCGTCCAATCACGGCTTCCCACCCGTAAAATCAGTGTCTGATTTAAAGCCGTGTTTGGAGGAAGCCTGATTCCTCATTTTAGACCCAGGAAGAGGCTTTGCAACGCGCGGAGGAAGCTGGAGCGGCTGTCAAATTTAAAAGGTATTTTTTCACAACACGAGTGAAATGTAAATTTTGATGAATTAAAGTGCCCTTGTTTTTAATCACATTTTTAAAAACAGGGCACTTTAGCATCAAAATTTACATTCACTTTAACGTATTTTACTGATGTTATGGCTGCATTGCTAGAGGATACATATACAGAAATAGAAGACATTGGAGTGTAAGAACCAGATGGTCAACAATGAGCTGTTGCTAATCTGCAAAACAAATCGTGGAATTAGATCTTGGATTTTTAGCTCCTTCAAGTTTAAAATTCCAAATGACTTACTACAGATTATTTAATGCATGGGGGGGAAATCCTTCATTGTTACTTTTGTATTTAAAATATCTGGTTTTATTTATTAAAATCATCATATGTTCTCAAGGACATGCCCATTTAAATATAATGAACCTAGAGAAAGAGTAGACTTGGAAATGCCATCTCTCTATGTACTCAAAGCCTAATAGATCATGAAATCCTAGTTATGTCAAAAATAGCAGTTTTAGATACTAAAATCTATATCTCTTTTCCTTCCCCCCCCCCCCCCCCCACTAGTAGGTTAATTTAATACTACTGCCTCCTGTTTACAAAGCTTTTCCACTGATATATGATATGATACATCTGTATTTATATTTTCATTATAGGTGGTGGTTTGAATAAATAAAATCAACTATTTCATATGACAAAATAATACGCTATTTGTAAAAAATTAATATGTTCCAGAAAGTAAAATGGACCATTGAGAACACATTAAAGTACATTTTACTGTACAGTGTCCCTTTAAGGAAAGTCCAATCAGTCAATGGTCTTGGGACATCAGAAAATCAAGGGTTGCAGAAATATGTAAAAGCTGGTGTCCGAGCATGACATTATAGTACAATATACAGGTATACCTCACCTTACAGCGATTCGATAATACAGCGCTTTGTGGAGCTGAAGTTTAACCTCCAAGGATTTTGAAACAGTGCTGTAATCATCGTGAGATTGCGAGAAAAGTGACTGCCACCATTTTGTTTTGCTTAGTTCACTCTGTTTACAGCATTAAAGTGCAATATGTGTCTCAGTGCTATAGTCTGGCAAATTGTACTGCAGTAATTGTCACTATTTTACAGTTACAGTATTTATTGAATACTAATTAAATACTGTGCTATGCTAGTGTTAAACTAAATTAGCACTATTACACCCCTAATATGTTAGTTTAAACATGTTTTCAAGTTTTTAAACACACTGGCAAGTGAAAAGAAAGCTAAAACTGCCTTGTTTCACTTTAAGGGGGTTTTCACTTTACAACGGGGCTCCGGTCCCTAACCTGCTGTATGAGCGGGGTATACCTGTATAAATAAATAGTATGCTTGTTATTATTAACTGTGATAGTATATTATGTTAAAAATCATATATACCAGCTATAAAGTAAACCTTGACTTGCCTTTTTGTCCAAATAATCCTTACATATTTGGGTTGTAAACTGCCTGAAAGAAAAAAGAAGTGAAAACTCAATATATATAAAGTGTGCAAGCACTGTTAGAACAAATATAGACATTTTCTGAGCCAGTTATTTTTTAGAACCCAAAATAAATTGGTACTTCACCCAATTCAAATTCCACAAAGCTCAACAAATTTCGTTTTAACATGTTATGTTTAACAACAAAAAAGTAGATTACCATCTCACACTTCATAACAGTATGAGACAGTCAAATAAAATTATTTCACTAAAATTAAAATGTCTCCTATAGATTTGCCTGTTACATATTTTATTAAATATACACTCGTTATTCATGTATACATTTCTCAAAGACAAAAAAATAGTTTAAAACAATCCTGAATATTTTAAATTCTTCAGAGCAGGGCCCCTCTTTTTGTGTTTTGTATAGTGAGTATATATAAGTGTATATATATATATATATATATATATATATATATATATATATATATATATATATATATATATATATATATATATATATATATATATATATATATATATATAATTTGTATTAACCATGAATCAGTATCAATAATTTGTCCCCTTACTCGTATGCCCAACACAACCTTTACAAACGAATGTTAATGAAGTACTGTAATACTAATTCGGGATTTAGCATTAAAATATGACCGTTTATTTGATTGAGTAGATGTCATGTTTGTATTCAATTTCCACTGGGGGGGGGGCACCTTTTGTTTTTCTATACGCGAACAATACGTCTGTATCCCTTGTGCAACTGACCTCTGGTACTTCTACCACCTCCATATTCTAGTGTAGACCAAAAGCTAATGTGCCAATGTGGTTGCTATGGAAGTGAACAGAACACCTAGGTGCGCACCTAGAGATTGAGAAGCGAGCACGCTTTACAACATCATGACATCATGTGACAGCAATGCAACTGTCAGCACCAACGGTAGACACTAGATGATGACTAGATGTCCGTCCGCGCGGCAAATAAGCGCGCGGTCGCGTAAACACGTGCTGCGCGTCCCTTTTGCAACCTGAAGTTGCTGGTGGGTCACAGTCACTCCCACCTTGGCCCTGCAAGCAGTTGCCTATCAGTGAGTGAACCTGCAGTCCTCCTCTGACAGTTATATAATATATACATTAACACACTGAACAAGAACGGTAAATGTAGCGCGGTCTAGTAGTCTAAAAATAAAATAGTATGGGGTTGTTAGTGTGACGCCCGTGTTACTGACATATATTTAATATTTAATCAACCTAAATTATGCCTAGCACATTTCTGAGAAATTGAACTGAGAAAATGAAATCTAATTCCATTCAAATTTCGGCTTATAAAATAAAATAGTTTGCGTTTTTTATAACTAACCGCGAAGTAGCAGTGCAAGATGACATTCAAGCAGGTTCATTATAAATATGCGGGAACAGGTGTGGGGATTGGAATGGGGGTTTAATCTGTAAATTCTGGTAATTATAAACTCGTTGAATGCTTTTATAGCACAATTTCACACTACCTGTATAAACAGTTCCCAGGTTATTATAATTGTTCTAACAACCTGCATGTTTATGTGAAATTAAAAAGGAAAACTTTTATTCAAATTTTCAAAATGATATTAAAACGCACTCTATTTTACTAGTTCGTTATGTTATTATCTGTAGATTTTTGTCAACACAACGGCATATCTTATAGTTCATCCTGAAAAACAATGCTAAAAGTAAACAATGTCTTTATGTTTCTAATCACTATGATAAAAAAAATATATTGATCAAATATCCCTTACAAATGTTAGTTACTGTGTTTATCTTCTAATTATTTTTTTTTTACATTTATTTCTGCATCTCAGATAAAGATGCAGCCTCTCTTGCGATTGAAATGCATCATGTCCCGTTTTTTTGTAGGATTCTCTTTTTTCCCCAACCTCCTGTTGATTTTTTTAGTGTCGTTTTTCACTATAAGAGTTTTCTAAATAACCAGAAGAGGGCAGCAGATCTTTTTCAATAATATAAGCAGCAGTCTCTCTAGTAACGCTTACATAAAAACCATGCGAATCAATATATGTTTATATGCGTTTTTATCTCTCTAATACCATTTAAGCACACACTACTTTATAACTATACCAAAAGTATTATTATTACATCACTATAAGAACATTTAACATAAAATGCCATTGAAATCCTGACGTTAGAGCATGTAATTTTAAGCTTAAAGGGACACTGAACCCAATTTTCTTTCTTTCGTGATTCAGATAGAACATTCCAATTTAAACAACTTTCTAATTTACTCCTATTATCAAATTTTCTTCATTCTTGTGGTATCTTTATTTGAAAAGCAAGAATGTAAGTTTAGATGCCGGACCATTTTTGGTGAACAACCTAGGTTGTTCTTGCTGAATGGTGGATCAATTCACCCACCAATAAATAATTGCTGTCCAGGGTCTGAACCAAAAATTGTTTGGCTCCTTAGCTTAGATGCCTTCTTTTTCATATAAAGATAGCAAGAGAATGAAGAAAAAATTATAATAGGAGTAAATTAGAAAGTTGCTTAAAATTGCATGCTCTATCTGATTCACGGAAGAAAACAATTGGGTTCAGTGTCCCTTTAACAACCCTGTTCCTCTATGTATTTATATAGAAACATAGGGGATTATTTATCATGAGGCAAAATCCCCTATTGGTTGCAGGCTTGCCCATTTAGCCTATAACTGACATTTTTGAAACAACAAGTTAAAGGGACAGTTTACTCAAAAAATTTCTCCCCTTTAATTTGTTCCCAATGATCCACTTTACCTGCTGGAGTGTATTAAATTGTTTACAAGTAGCTCCTTTACCCTTATATTGGCATTTGAAATTGTTGATTTAGCATGTGGTATCCCCACCTATTCTGAAAGTTTGTGGCCGTGCGTACCAGCTATAGATAAGCTTTGTAAACACAGCCAGCAGAAGAAATTACACTCCCAGTCGGATATAGCAGAGATAAGGTAATACAATGTTGATTTTCCATTGTTCTCTCAAAGTACTGGTGATTGTTTTAAGGACAGATATAAGATACAGAAGCAGGTATATATGTACACAATGTAATACAGTAATGAGATCTGATTAAACCTACAAGCTCAACCCATTTTATTAGGTTGTGGCCTCAAAACACAAAATCAGAGCTTTAATATACACAAATAAGCCTTAAAAAGCTAATTTTCATAATTTTTTTACTCTGCAGTTGGTAAAAAAAGCAATTGTAAACACATTAAGGGAAAAACTATTTTACAGTGTACTGTCCCTTTAAACCACTGCTTCCTAAACCCTGTTTGCCAAGTTAGAGTTTGTGAATGAAAATCATCCGGATTCATTCAATCGGGGTGATTGACAAGCCCAGCTCTTGCACAAATAGTTGCACGAGCGCAGAGGAGCGGCACTGTATGAGCATTTGATTGTGCAATGGGGAACAAATTGGCCCCACAATTTGCGATAAAAAGTCAACAGGCTCATAACATGTGAACATTGTCCGTCAGCAAATTGATAAATCTAGCCCATAGAAGAAGTACGTTCCTGACCCACAGAGCACTGCCGGTACCGAGCAGAAACTGCAGCTGATCAAATCGGTAACAATAGTTGTACAACTCAGCTGTGTCACTAGCGCTGCTGGTTGGATTATCAACAGTTCGCTGGGGTTAAACACATAGCATTTAAGAGTTGTTAGTCTTAAAATTACATGATCTAACTCATTAGATCATGCAATTATTATTTTTTTTACTTATGGCCCTTTAAATTATCTGATTCATTCTAAATATGATAATGTCAGCAAAATAAAGCATATTAATATTCCTATAGTACTAGCAATTTTTCAACAACTTTCCAATTCTAAAAAATGTAAAATAGTAACAGTTTTCTTTTTTTTACTTTCTTCCAGCAGTTCATTAATATAAAGCTTTGTTTGCCACACTATAAAATATGAGCATTATCAGGACACTTTCCCACATTTCATACAGGGAAAATCAAATACATCCTATTTAAAGGGCATTTTAGTGGGAAAAAGTACATTCTCTTATTTATTCTAATCGCATCTAATTTTATCACTAGTGACCCAGCAACTCTATGAGCCTCGTTATCTAACATTTGTCTGTTCAGGAGTGAAAAACTACATTGATACTCAAGGCAGGGGCTGCCTTCAGGGAGTGCCTGTGCGATGCCTCTTATAGCAGGTAATGGAGCACGCTGGAAAGGGAAACTGCTGCAGAGAGTAAAGTTATCAGGGAGCAGGGGGCGCTCTTCAACCCCTTAAGAACAAAGGTATTTCTGACTTTTAGTCATTTTTGCTCACTATTGGTTTTAACATAATTATTCCATCTCTTGTTAAAGGGGCAGTGCTCACCAATTTTCATATAGCTGCATGTAATAGACACTATTATAAAGAATATGCATGGATGCTGATCTAAAAATCCAGTATAAAACCTTTAAAAAAACTTACTTAGAAGCTCCCAGTTTAGCACTGTTGATGAGGTTAGGCTGGGACACCGAATGAAAGGGGCTGCGGAATCTGTTGGCGCTCTACAAATAACCGATAATAATAATAATAATAAAAAGGGGCTGGAAAACAAGAAGAGCAGACACTCCCCCCTCCCCTTCCCTGCATATGAAAAGACAGGTAACATAAACAGGAGTCGGTAAACGCGGATATTCATCTGGCACTGTGGGGTTTGGTTAGGAGTGAAAATTAGCACAATGTTATTAAAAAAATAAGCAAAACCATACATTTTTACAAAAACACTGCCAGATGGGCTATATAAATGGATCGTCTACAAAACATTTATGCAAAGAAAAATCTAGTGTACAATGTCCCTTTAAAGGGACAGTCAACAGCAGAATTTTTGTTTTTTTAAAAAGATAGATAATACCTTAATTACCAATTCCCCAGTTTTGCATAACCAACACAGTTATAATTATACACGTTTTACCTCTGTAATTACCTTGTATCTAAGTCTCAGCAGACTGCCCCCTCATTTTTGTTCTTTTGACAGACTTGCATTTTAGCTAATCAGAGCTGACTCTATGGTAAATTCACATGCATAATCTCAATGTTATGTATATGAAACACATGAACTAATGCCCTCTAGTGGTGAAAAACTATCAAAATGCATTTAGATTAGAGGCGGCCTTCAAGGTCTAAGAAATTAGCATATGAACCAACTAGGTTTAGCTTTCAACTAAGAATACCAAGAGAACAAAGCAAAATTGGTGATAAAAGTAAATTGGAAAGTTGTTTAAACTTCCCTTTAAGTGCATCTATATATATTATATACCATTTTAACAGACAAACGGCTTTATTGTGATACCCTAAATGGTCAAATAAAATAACAAGAAATATGAATTTAACACTGAAAAATAGTGGAAAATCTACAAAAGCAGTTTTGTTTATAATCATGTCTACATGACTAGTGTAGCTAAAAAAAAACAGCCCTCAAAATAGATTGATTATTTTGTCCTGATTTTCCAAGTTATTTAAAAATGAAATACTGAAGCCAACACAAATCATATTGCTCTGCTTTCAACACATACGGCTAGATTACCAGTTTTGCGTTAGGCTTAAAAAGCAGCGTTAGCCGGTCCTAACGCTGCTTTTTAACAGGTGTACCACTCACTTTTTTGGCCAGACTTGGTAATACCGCAAATCCTCTTACGTAAATTGCGTATCCTCCTTTTTCAATGGGACTTGCATAGCACCGGTATTACGAGTCTGCCAAAAAGTGAGCGGTAGACCCTCTCCTGTCAAGACTGGTACAGCATATTAAAGTCAGTAGTAAAGAGTTTTATACTTCAACGCTGTAGCATACAACTATTAACTAAAGTGCTAAAAAGTACACTAACACCCATAAACCTATTAACCCCTAAACCGAGGCCCTCCCACATCGCAAACACTAAAAGAACAATTTTAACCCCTATAATCTGCCGAACCGGACATCGCCACTACTATAATAAATATATTAACCCCCTAAACTCCCACCTCGCAAACATTAGTTAAATATTATTAACCCCTAATCTGCTGTCCCTAACATCGCCGCCACCTACCTACATTTATTAACCCCTAATCTGCCGCCCCCAACGTCGCCGCCACTATATTTAAGTTATTAACCCCTAAATCTAAGACTAACCCTAACACCCCCTAACTTAAATATAATTAAAAGAAATCTAATTAAAAATTCCTATCATTAGCTAAATTATTCCTATTTAAAACTAAATAGTTACCTGTAAAATAAACCCTAAAATAGCTACAATATAACTAATAGTTACATTGTAGCTAGCTTAGGATTTATTTTTATTTTACAGGCAAGTTTGTATTTATTTTAACTAGGTAGAATAGTTATTAAATAGTTATTAACTATTTTATAACTACCTAGCTAAAATAAATACAAAAGTACCTGTAAAATAAAACCTAACCTAAGTTACAATTATACCTAGCACTACACTATATTTAAATAAATTAGCTAAATTAAATACAATTAAATAAATTACATACAATTACCTAAATTAAATTAGCTAAAGTACAAAAAAACCCCCACTAAATTACAGAAAATAATAAACAAATTACAGAAATTTAAACTAATTACAACTAATCTAATAGCCCTATTGAAATAAAATAAAAAAACAAAAAAAAAAACCCTAGCCTAAACTAAACTACCAATAGCCCTTAAAAGGGCCTTTTGCGGGGCAAAGTAATCAGCTCTTTTACCTGTAAAAAAAATACAAACAACCCCCCCAACAGTAAAACCCACCACCCACACAACCAACCCCCCAAATAAAACACTAGCTAAAAAAACTAAGCTCCCCATTGCCCTGAAAAGGGCATTTGGATGGGCATTGCCCTTAAAATGTCAGTTAGCTCTTTTGCAAGCCCAAACCCCTAATCTAAAAAATAAACCCACCCAATACACCCTTAAAAAAACCTAACACTAACCCCCTGAAGATTGACTTACCGGGAGACGTCTTCATCCATGCCGGGGGGGAAGTAGTCCTCCAGACGGGCAGAAGTCTTCATCCAAGCCGGGCGAAGTGGTCCTCCAGACGGGCAGAAGTCTTCATCCAAGCCAGGCAGAAGTCGTCCTCCAGTCGGGCAGAAGTCTTCATCCAGACGGCATCTTCTATCTTCATCCATCCGTCGCGGAGCGGATCCATCTTCAAGACATCCGACGCGGAGCATCCTCTTCATCCAACAACTAACACAGACTGAAGGTACCTTTAAGTGACATCATCCACAATGGCGTCCCTTAGATTCCGATTGGCTGATAGAATTCTATCAGCCAATCGGAATTAAGGTAGAAAAAATCCTATTGGCTGATGCAATCAGCCAATAGGATTGAAGTTCAATCCTATTGGCTGATCCTATCAGCCAATAGGATTGAGCTCGCATTCTATTGGCTGATTGCATCAGCCAATAAGATTTTTTCTACCTTAATTCCGATTTGCTGATAGAATTCTATCAGCCAATCGGAATCTAAGGGACGCCATCTTGGATGACATCACTTAAAGGTACCTTCATTCTGTGTTAGTCGTCGGATGAAGAGGATGCTCCGCGTTGGATGTCTTGAAGATGGACCCGTTCCGCGCCGAATGGATGAAGATAGAAGATGCCGTCTGGATGAAGACTTCTGCCCGTCTGGAGGACCACTTCGCCCGGCTTGGATAAAGACGTCTCCCGGTAAGTCGATCTTCAGGGGGTTAGTGTTAGGTTTTTTTAAGGGTGTATTGGGTGGGTTTATTTTTTAGATTAGGGGTTTGGGCTTGCAAAAGAGCTAACTGCCCTTTTAAGGGCAATGCCCATCCAAATGCCCTTTTCAGGGCAATGGGGAGCTTAGGTTTTTTTAGCTAGTATTTTATTTGGGGGGTTGGTTGTGTGGGTGGTGGGTTTTACTGTTGGGGGGCTTGTTTGTATTTTTTTTTTACAGGTAAAAGAGCTGATTACTTTGGGACAATGCCCGCAAAAGGCCCTTTTAAGGGCTATTGGTAGTTTAGTTTAGGCTAGGGTTTTTTATTTTGGGGGGAGGCTTTTTTTATTTTAATAGGGCTATTAGATTAGGTGTAATTAGTTTAAATATCTGTAATTTGTTAATTTATTTCATTATAGTGTAGTGTTAGGTGTTAGTGTAACTTAGGTTAGGTTTTATTTTAACTATTAGTTATATTGTAGCTAGCTTAGGGTTTATTTTACAGGTAAGTATTTAGTTTTAAATAGGAATAATTTAGTTAATGATAGGAATATTTATTTTGATTTATTTAAATTATATTTAAGTTAGGGGGTGTTAGGTTTAGGGTTAGACTTAGGTTTAGGGGTTAATAACTTAAATATAGTGGCAGCGACGTTGGGGGTGGCAGATTAGGGGTTAATAAGTGTAGGTAGGTGGCGGGCGACATTGGGGGTGGCAGAGTAGGGGTTAATAAATATAATGTATGTGTCAGCTATGTTGGGGGCAGCAGATTAGGGGTTAATAAGTATAATGTAGGTGGCGGCGGTGTCCGGAGTGGCAGATTAGGGGTTAATAATTATAATTTAGGTGGCGGCGATGTCGGGGGCAGCAGATTAGGGGTTAATAAGTGTAAGATTAGGGGTGTTTAGACTCAGGATTCATGTTAGGGTGTTAGGTGTAGACATAACTTTTATTTCCCCATAGGAATCAATGGGGCTGCGTTAAGGAGTTTTACGCTGCTTTTTTGCAGGTGTTAGACTTTTTTTCAGTCGGCTCTCCCCGTTAAATCCTATGGGGAAATCGTGCACGAGCACGTTACACCAGCTCACCGCTGACTTAAGCAGCGCTGGTATTGAAGTGCGGTAATGAGCAAAATTTTGCTCAACGCTCACTTATTGTCTTTTAACGACGGGTTTATGAAAACTCGTAATACCAGCGCTGCAGGTAAGTGAGCAGTGAGGGAAAACTGCTTGTTAGCACTGCACAGCCTCTAACGCAAAACTCGTAATCTGGGCCATAGTATCTTGTAACCATATCTATTTTCGTATACCTGGTTTTTTTTTAGTGTTTTGCATATTTGACACAATCTTGTCACCTCAGTTAGCAAGAACATCTCTGTACACAACACTAGCAGAGGCAGTGATACTCATTTTACAATGAGGGAAAAAAATGCTTCACATTATTAGTACACATTTCACAGTTTCGTTTTTGCATGCGCAGTGTAAATAAATTTGAATTGTTCCATAAAATAGTATTTTTATAGAACTATTTTGTTACAAATTTTAGTGCAATTTTAACTATATAATGTTTTACTATATTTTTAAATTTTTCATTAATTAATTTAATGTAATTATTAAATTACTAGTCCTAAAGCCCGTTCACACGGGCCATTTTTTGCAGTACAGCGGTCCCACCCCTTGTGCTCTCTCCCTCCCCCTCTCTTTTTGCTCTCTCTCCCCCCCTCTCTTTTGCTCTCTCTCTCCCCCTCTCTTTGAGCTCTCTCTCCCCCCTCTCTTTTGAGCTCTCTCTCTCCCCCCTCTCTTTTGCGCTCTCTCCCCCTCTCTTTTGCACTCTCTCTGTCCCCCCTCTCTTTTGCGCTCTCTCTCCCCCCTCTCTTTTGCTCTCTCTCTCCCCCCTCTCTTTTGAGCTCTCTCTCTCCCCCCTCTCTTTTGCGCTCTCTCCCCCTCTCTTTTGCGCTCTCTCTCTCCCCCCCTCTCTTTTGCGCTCTCTCTCTCCCCCTCTCTTTTGTGCTCTCTCTCTCCCCCTCTCTTTTGCGCTCTCTCTCTCCCCCTCTCTTTTGTGCTCTCTCTCTCCCCCATCTCTTTTGCGCTCTCTCTCCCCCATCTCTTTTGCGCTCTCTCCCCCCCTCTCTCCCTCTCTTTTGCGCTCTCTCTCCCCCCTCTCTTTTGCGCTCTCTCTCCCCCCTCTCTTTTGCTCTCTCTCTCTCCCCCTCTCTTTTGTGCTCTCTCTCTCTCCCCTTTCTTTTGCGCTCTCTCTCCCCCTCTCTATTGCGCTCTCTCTCCCCCCTCTCTTTTGCGCTCTCTCTCCACCCCTCTCTTTTGCGCTCTCTCTCCCCCCTCTCTTTTGCGCTCTTCCCCCCTCTCTTTTGTGCTCTCTCTCTCCCCCCTCTTTTGCGCTCTCTCCCCCCTCTCTTTTGCGCTCTCTCCCCCCTCTCTTTTGCTGTCTCTCCCCCTCTCTTTTGCTGTCTCTCTCCCCCTCTCTCTTTTGCTGTCTCTCTCCCCCCTCTCTTTTGCTGTCTCTCTCCCCCTCTCTCTTTTGCTGTCTCTCTCCCCCTCTCTTTTTTGCTGTCTCTCTCCCCCCTCTATTTGCTGTCTCTCTTCCCCCTCTCTCTTTTGCTGTCTCTCTCCCCCCTCTCTTTTGCTCTCTCTCTCCCCCCTCTCTTTTTCTGTCTCTCTCCCCCCCTCTCTTTTGCTGTCTCTCTCCCCCCTCTCTTTTGCTGTCTCTCTCCCCCCTCTCTTTTGCTGTCTCTCTCCCCCTCTCTTTTGCTGTCTCTCTCCCCCTCTCTCTTTTGCTGTCTCTCTCCCCCCTCTCTTTTGCTGTCTCTCTCCCCCTCTATCTTTTGCTGTCTCTCTCCCCCCTCTTTTTCTGTCTCTCTCCCCCTCTCTTTTGCTGTCTCTCTCCCCCTCTCTCTTTTGCTGTCTCTCTCTCCCTCTCTCTATCCCCCCTCTTCTGTTCTCTCTCCCCCCTCTCTTTTGCTGTCTCTCTCCCCCCCCTCTCTTTTGCTTTCTCTCTCCCCCTCTATCTTTTGCTGTCTCTCTCCCCCCTCTTTTGCTGTCTCTCTCCCCCTCTCTTTTGCTGCCTCTCTCCCCCTCTCTCTTTTGCTGTCTCTCCCTCTCTCCCCCCTCTTCTGCTCTCTCTATTCACCCTCTTCTGTTCTCTCTCCCCCCTCTCTTTTGAGCTCTCTCTCTCCCCTCCTCCCCCCTCTCTCTCCTCCCCCCCTCTCTATCTCTCTCCCCTCTCTATCTCTCCCCCTCTCTATCTCTCTCCCTTCTATCGTGTGACTGTGCCCGGCCACGCCCCCTTCATGGCAATTCACGCCCCCTTCACGCCGGTCACGCCCACTTCTGCCGCAGATCAGCTAGGGACTCAAAGGCCAGGTGTGTTGTCTCGACTGCGCATGACAGCTTCGGACAAACACACTTGGCCTTTTATTATATAGGATGATTTTATTTTAGCCCTTTTGTAATATAGGCATCTCTTTTTCATACTTAAATGTAGGAAACACCCCTTTGTGAGATACACTATTTTCAGTGTAAAAGCTGCCTTTAGCAAATTCCCACAAGCACTTCATAGTACTGGCAAGATTTCTAACAGAATCTTGCAAGGCCACAGACCTTTAAATAATTCTGCGTGTTTAACCAAGACAACAGGGTTAAATACATAGTTAAAGTACCACTCAACCACTACTCATATTGAGCAGAAAGTGTGGGTGAGCCATCCAGCAGCAGCAGTTGCACAGCTGGGTCATGCAGCTGCTGCTGATTGGTGTGACGGATTACTGGCTACCTGACTGGGTAGCTCCGCCAAAGGATCCTTCCAGCACCTGGAACCTGCCGCTATAGAGCGGAGAAGAGTGATTATAGCAGTTCCCACCCATTCAGGTGAAACAAGAAGTACACTTTATTGGGGAAAACACAGAACATTTATACACAAACTGATCTTGATAAGAGCCTCATCAGTCCCCCAAATCTCCCACCATTCCCGCCCCTCCAGACAGGCTGGCACCTCCATAATGTCCAATGGCCCCCAGTGTCCAGCGGTACAGGGAGGGTGCATTCGGGGTGATCCCGGGGGAGCGGCGGCACTGTCATTGGATAGCCCTCGGTCCCCAGCTGATACAGTCCAAAAAGTGCCCTGATCCATGGCTGGGGGCCGGAGCTATGGACGTCCAACCATACACCAGGAAGACCTCTGCAAAATGGGTATTGAGGCGAGGTCCGAAACCCCTGGTTCCTATGGGGACTCACCCCTTGAAATCACCCCACCTCTAGTTCCCCCTGAAAGATATCAATCCCCAAAAGAGCAAAGCTCTAGGACGAGGGGCCGCTGGAGCGATCTGAGTTAAAGGGGACCAGCAATCCGAGCTGCTGTGGCCGGACGAATTTCCATGGGGCCGGCCAGCCGAAGGGCGGTCTGCTGAGTAGGGCTCGGAAACCCTGGTTCCCTATGGAGCTCACCTTTGGCAATTTGCCCACATCTTACACCCCCCCCCCCCCCACCACACACACACACATGGTACCAGCCCCCAAGAGAGCGGAGCTCTAGGGCAAGGAGCCTCTGAAGCGGCCAGAGGTAAAGATCTGGAGGATGTTGGGTGCGGCGGCCGGAGAGGGATAGGTCGGTCAGAGACCAGCTCTTTCAAGATCAGGTTCACACACAAATTCTCACAAAAGGAAAGGTCTGGGAAATTGCGGTTGCTTTGAGTAGCACAAAACTGCCAAGAAACAAGAGGGGGTGAGGTAGTAGGGGGTTTAACCCTTGCAGCCCGGTATCCGTGACAATTGTATAATTTCATTAGTCTTTTCTCGGCAGGTCCTGAGCAGTACTTTAACTATGTGTTTAATTCTTTTGCGAGGGGGTTAAATACATATCATTGAAGGTCTCTATAACATATATGTTATGGGTAAAATCAGATATTGGGTAATCTTAGGATTACTCAGGTAAAACGGACATTATCCAAGCGGCTGTGGGTAGAGCCAGATGTATGATCGTAAATCCCCTCAGAGTGCAGAGTCATCACATCAAACATACAGTATAGCATGCACTGTAATTCCCCCATCTTCACTATCTTTTTTGCCTTCACCTGGTGGGGTCCAAGGGGAGCAAAGCCTCCCTTGTAAACCCCATTCCCTAAGGTTCACATCTGGTGGATGCCAGAGGATCGGCGGTGCGCCTCCCTTGAACCCCCCTCCAGGTAGAGGCAAAATAAATAGTGTAGATGGGGGAATTACAGTACATCAGGCTTTACCCACAGTCCGTTTTACCTAGGATTACCCAGATTTCTTACTTTACCCGTACCATATATATATATATATATATTCACCTTTATATATCGTCACCTTTACTGTGTTAGCTTGTGCATCCTTGTGTTTGTTTTTTTATCAAAATGTCATATCTCTCTCCCCCTCCTCTCTCTTTCTCTCCCGTCTCCCTGTCCTCCCTCTCTCTTCTATCTCTCTCCCCTCTCTCTCTCTCTCTCTCTCTCTCTCTCTCTCTCTCTCTCTCGTGTCTCTCTTTTCTCTCTCTCCTCTATCCCCCCTCTCTCCCTTCTCTCTCCCTCCCCTCTATCACTCTCCTCTCTCTCTCTCTCTCTCTCTCTCTCCCCCCTCTCTCTTTTCTCTCTCTATCTCTTTTTTTTGTTTGGTATATTTCTAAAGATTTCATAATTATATTTCTACTGCAGGATAAAATATCCAGCATGTATCTGCTAGATTACGGGTTTTGCACTATGAGTGAAAAAGCCTCATAACACTGCTTTTTCACTACTGCTGGTATTACGAGTCTTGCAGGTATAACTGTACCGCACACTTTTTTGGCCGTAACGCAACATAACTACCGCACCTTTCAAAAATTCATTTTTCAATGGGACTTCAATAGCGCCGGTATTACGAGTTTGCCTGTCCGGCCAAAAAGTGAGCGGTACAGCCTATAACTACAAGACCCGTACTGTAAACTGAAAGTCAGTAGTTATGGGTTTTATGTTACAAATCTGTATCATAAAACTCATAACTAAAGTGTTACAAAGTACACTAACACCCATGAACTTCCTATTAACCCCTAAACTGAGGCCCTCCCGCATCACAAACACTAAAATAAAAATATTAACCCCTAATCTGCCGCTCCGGACATCGCCGCCACTATAATAAACATATTAACCCCTAAACCGCTGCACTCCCGCATCGTAAACACTATTTAAATATTATTAACCCCTAATCTGCCGCCCCCAACGTCACCGCCGCCACTATACTAAACCTAACCCTAAGTCTAACCCTAACACCCCTAACTTTAATATAATTAAAATAAATCTAAATAAAAATTACTATCATTAACTAAATAATTCCTATTTAAAACTAAATACTTACCTATAAAATAAACCCTAAGCTAGCTACAATATAACTAATAGTTACATTGTAGCTATCTTAGGCCTAGATTTAGAGTTTGGCGTTAGCCGTGAAAACCAGCGTTAGAGGCTCCTAACGCTGGTTTTAGGCTACCTCCGGTATTTGGAGTCACTCAAAAAAGGGTCTAAAACTCACTTTTCAGCCGCGACTTTTCCATACCGCAGATCCCCTTACGTAAATTGTGTATCCTATCTTTTCAATGGGATTTTTCTAACTCCGGTATTTAGAGTCGTGTCTGAAGTGAGCGTTAGAAATCTAATGACAAAACTCCAGCCGCAGGAAAAAAGTCAGTAGTTAAGAGCTTTATGGGCTAACGCCGGTTTATAAAGCTCTTAACTACTGTACTCTAAAGTACACTAACACCCATAAACTACCTATGTACCCCTAAACCGAGGTCCCCCCACATCGCCGCAACTCGATTACATTTTTTTAACCCCTAATCTGCCGACCGCCAACTACGTTATCCTTATGTACCCCTAATCTGCTGCCCCTAACACCGCCGACCCCTATATTATATTTATTAACCCCTAATCTGCCCCCCTCAACGTCGCCTCCACCTGCCTACACTTATTAACCCCTAATCTGCCGAGCGGACCGCACCGCTATTATTATAAAGTTATTAACCCCTAATCCGCCTCACTAACCCTATAATAAATAGTATTAACCCCTAATCTGCCCTCCCTAACATCGCCGACACCTAACTTCAAACATTAACCCCTAATCTGCCGACTGGAGCTCACCGCTATTCTAATAAATGTATTAACCCCTAAAGCTAAGTCTAACCCTAACACTAACACCCCCTAAATTAAATATAATTTTAATCTAACGAAATTAATTAACTATTATTAAATAAATTATTCCTATTTAAAGCTAAATACTTACCTGTAAAATAAATCCTAATATAGCTACAATGTAATTATAATTTATATTGTAGCTATATTAGGATTTATTTTACAGGTAACTTTGTATTTATTTTAACCAGGTACAATAGCTATTAAATAGTTAATAACTATTTAATAGCTAAAATAGTTAAAATAATTACAAATTTACCTGTAAAATAAATCCTAACCTAAGTTACAATTAAACCTAACACTACACTATCAATAAATTAATTAAATAAAATACCTACAATTACCTACAATTAAACCTAACACTACACTATCAATACATTAATTAAATACAATATCTACAAATAACTACAACTTCTATTGGCTGATCGGAACAGCCAATAGAATGCGAGCTCAATCTGATTGGCTGATTGGATCAGCCAATCGGATTGAACTTGATTCTGATTGGCTGATTCCATCAGCCAATCAGAATAGTCCTACCTTAATTCCAATTGGCTGATAGAATCCTATCAGCCAATCGGAATTCGAGGGACGCCATCTTGGATGACGTCCCTTAAAGGAACCGTCATTCTTCAGTTGGACGTCACCGGATGAAGATGGGTCCGCGGTGGAGGTCTTCAGGATGGAGCCGGTCCTCATCGGATGAAGATAGAAGATGCCGCTTGGAAGATGATGGTTGCCGGTCCGGATCTACTCTTCTTCCCGGATAGGATGAAGACTTTGGACCCTCTTCTGGACTTCTTCAGTGGATGTCTAGCCCCCGCTTGGGTTGGATGAAGATATCGGAGCCAGGACGGATCGGTGTGATACCTGGTGAGGTGAAGACAAGGTAGGATGATCTTCAGGGGCTTAGTGTTAGGTTTATTTAAGGGGGGTTTGGGTTAGATTAGGGGTATGTGGGTGGTGGGTTGTAATGTTGGGGGGGGTATTGTATGTTTTTTTTTACAGGCAAAAGAGCTGAACTTCTTGGGGCATGCCCCGCAAAGGGCCCTGTTCAGGGCTGGTAAGGTAAAAGAGCTTTGAACTTTAGTAATTTAGAATAGGGTAGGGCATTTTTTTATTTTGGGGGGCTTTGTTATTTTATTAGGGGGCTTAGAGTAGGTGTAATTAGTTTAAAATTGTTGTAATATTTTTCTTATGTTTGTAAATATTTTTTTATTTTTTGTAACTTAGTTCTTTTTTATTTTTTATACTTTAGTTAGTTTATTTCATTGTAGTTATTTGTAGGAATTGTATTTAATTTATTTATTGATAGTGTAGTGTTAGGTTTAATTGTAACTTAGGTTAGGATTTATTTTACAGGTAATTTTGTTATTATTTTAACTAGGTAACTATTAAATAGTTCTTAACTATTTAATAGCTATTGTACCTGGTTAAAATAATTACAAAGTTACCTGTAAAATAAATATTAATCCTAAAATAGCTATAATATAATTATAATTTATAGTGTAGCTATATTAGGATTTATTTTACAGGTAAGTATTTAGCTTTAAATAGGAATAATTTATTTAATAAGAGATAATTAATTTCGTTAGATGTAAATTATATTTAACTTAGGGGGGGTGTTAGTGTTAGGGTTAGACTTAGCTTTAGGGGTTAATACATTTATTAGAATAGCGGTGAGCTCCAGTCGGCAGATTAGGGGTTAATAATTGAAGTTAGGTGTCGGCGATGTTAGGGAGGGCAGATTAGGGGTTAATACTATTTATTATAGGGTTAGTGAGGCGGATTAGGGGTTAATATACTTTATTATAGTATCGCTCAGGTCCGCTCGGCAGATTAGGGGTTAATTAAGTGTAGGCAGGTGGAGGCGACGTTGTGGGGGGCAGATTAGGGGTTAATAAATATAATATAGGGGTCGGCGATGTTAGGGCAGCAGATTTGGGGTACATAGGGATAATGTAAGTAGCGGCGGTTTACGGAGCGGCAGATTAGGGGTTAATAATAATATGCAGGGGTCAGCGATAGCGGGGGCGGCAGATTAGGGGATAATAAGTGTAAGGCTAGGGGTGTTTAGACTCGGGGTACATGTTAGAGTGTTAGGTGCAGACGTAGGAAGTGTTTCCGCATAGCAAACAATGGGGCTGCGTTAGGAGCTGAACGCAGCTTTTTTGCAGGTGTTAGGTTTTTTTTCAGCTCAAACAGCTCCATTGTTTTCTATGGGGGAATCGTGCACGAGCACGTTTTTGAGGCTGGCCGCTTCCGTAAGCAACTCTGGTATCGAGAGTTGAAGCTGCGTTAAATATGCTCTACGCTCCTTTTTTGGAGCCTAACGCAGCCATTCTGTGGACTCTCAATACCAGAGTTATTTTTATGGTGCGGCCAGAAAAAAGCCGGCGTTAGCTTTTCGGGTCGTTACCGACAAAACTCTAAATCTAGCCGTTAGGTTTTATTTTTATTTCACAGCTAAGTTTGTATTTATTTTAACTAGGTAGACTAGTTAGTAAATAGTTATTAACTATTTACTAGCTACCTAGTTAAAATAAATACAAATTTACCTGTAAAATAAAACCTAACCTGTCTTACACTAACACCTAACATTACACTCAAATTAAATCAATTACATTAATGAAATACAATTAACTAAATTACAAAAAAAATAAACACTAAATTACACAAAATAAAAAAGAAATTATCAAGTATTTAAACTAATTGCACCTAATCTAATAGCCCTATCAAAATTAAAAAAGCCCCCCCAAAATAAAATAAAAAAACCCTAGCCTAAACTAAACTGCCAATAGCCCTTAAAAGGGCCTTTTGTGAGGCATTGCCCCAAAGAAATCAGCTCTTTTACCTGTAAACAAAAATACAAACAACTCCCCAGCAGTAAAACCCACCATCCACACAACAAAACCCCTCAAATAAAATCCTATCTAAAAAACATAAGCTCCCCATTGCCCTGAAAAGGGCATTTGGAAGGGCATTGCCCTTAAAAGGGCATTTAGCTCTTTTCTTTGCCCAAACCCTAAGATAAAAATAAACCCACCCAATAAACCCTTAGAAAAACCTAACACTAACCCCAGAAGATCCACTTACAGTTTTTGAAGACCGGACATCCATCCTCATTAAGGCCGGGAGAAGTCTTCATCCCAGCGGCAGAAGTCCTCAACGAAGCGGGAGAAGTCTTCATCCAAGCGGCACAAGAAGTCGTCCTCCAGACGGGCAGAAGTCTTCATCCAGACGGCATCTTCTATCTTCATCCTTCCGACCCGGAGCGGCTCCATCTTCAAGACATCCGGCACAAAGCATCTTCTTCTGTTGACGGCTCTTGAAGAATGAAGGTTCCTTTATGGGACGTCATCCAAGATGGCGTCCCTTGAATTCAAATCAGCCAATAGGATTGAGCTTTCATCCTATTGGCTGATCCAATCAGCCATTAGGATTGAGCTCATATTCTATTGACTGTTGGATGATAAAACGATCTTGAAGCTTTATTGAAAACATATGTTAAAACACGCCAATGCCGTGTACAGAGTAAATCACAGGAACATCAGATTCTACGCGTTTCGGCAGGAACATCAGATTCTACGCGTTTCGGCAGGTGCCGTAATCATAGATCTGATTTGTGCAAGGTACATTGCTAGTTTAAATAATCAAACATTCACAGCTATTGGCGGAAAGTGCTAATTAAAAACACTCCCATTTAACCCTGTTACAATCAGTATATTATGCAGAGACATTATAATGTTATGACATAAAGAAGACTAAATAGAATGTACAAATATAATAAAGTGAATCTAAAACACCAATCAATATATAAAAATATATAAATAAGTTTAAACCATGTTACTTACAAATATCCTAACTTACTGGTGTTAGACTGAATTAAAATAAACAATTTTAATCTCTCAAGTACAAAAAGATTTAGTGCTGCAAAAAACATTAGTATTATCTTGATTGCTAATCTGAGGTAAAGGAAGTACAAATAGGAGAGGGATAAATAAATATGAAGTATAAATCTGTTGTGAAAATATAAAAGAATAATCTAATAAAATGAAAGGGAAGTCAGCAAGTAGCGTATATTAAGAGCCTACATATGGCTATATGGCCTGCAAAAAGACAATCCCAAAGATTAACCCTCTGCATAAATGAGTACATTAATTGATAATTGGAGAGCCATAGCAAGGAGAAATATAAACGATATCAGATAATATTAAGATATCAAAATTTAAGGCTAAATCAATAGGGACAAATAAAATAAATTAAATATAACAATGCAAAAAGTATGTGTGAATATATGAATTGATGTTTACAATTTATTTTAAGGAGTGATACTAATGTAGTGGCCAGGCAGGACAGTCCAGGGTCAGTAGTTAGTTCCAGTGGTTGATAATATCAAACTCTGAATTGTATCCGTTGGGAACCTGAGTCTAAAGCTTGTGGATCGAATAGACTTCCTGCCTGGCCAGACGTCGCTCCTTGTCACCACCCCTAGGTGGTTGTCTAATCATTTCTATGGCTCTCCACTTGAAAGTGGTGACGTCTTTTTTATGAACATCCAAGAAGTGACATGAGAGCGCAGAACATGGTCTATCATTTTTTATGTACCTCAAGTGTTCCCGGATATGGGAGCGAACATCTCTTGTTGTCATGCCTACATATTGGCGACAATGGGTAGTACATTCAATAATATAGATAACATACTTAGAAGAGCATTTGATACAGCCCTTAGTTGGAAATGATTGTTGAGTAATATGTGATCTAAATTCTCTGCTCTCTATCAGGTAGTCACAAGCTTTACACCTACTCACTCCACATTTAAAGGTGCCATTGACACTCAACCACGTACTAGTTGGTTCTTGTCTTGGTAACTGGCTGGGAGATAGGATGTTGCCTAGTGTTAAATTTCTTGAGTACACACATATGAAACCTTGATCGACTATCTTGCTCAAATCTCTATCTCCATATAAGAGTGGAAATTTTTTTTGGAGTATTTTACAGATTGAGTAGAAATCAAAGGAATACTGTGTAATAAACAGCATAGGATCTTTTTCGTTTGTGTTAGGAATGCTCTTTGTGTTTTTTCTCACTATCCTTTTAGACCATAGAGTGTCGCGTCTATCAGTAGCCACAACCTCTTTGGCAATCCTATTCGACATTTGTGTGGGATATCCTCTAGAGGTTAGTATTTCTGTAATATTTACAGTTTCCTACGCAAAATCTGACTCTGTACTGCATATTCGTTTTACCCTGAGAAACTGTCCTTTCACAATGCCTCTAAAAACATGTTGTGGATGGGAACTGTTTTTATGAAGAATAGTATTACCTGCTATTTTCTTGCGATACAGTTTAGTCTGAATATTCTTGAAATCTGGTTTACCAATTAGAGTGATGTCAAGGAAGTTTATTTCTGACTTATCCCATTCGAAAGTGAAGTTGACTCCATTGTCACACTCATTTAAGTAGTGTACAAATCTATCAGCTGAGTCTCTGTTGGAATCCCAAATAAGCAGCAGATCGTCGCTGAATCAACGATAAAACAAAATATAATGCCCAAAGGGATTGCTATCCGCATAGACAAAGGACCGCTCCAACCAGCCCATGAAAATATTGGCATAGGATGGTGCGAATTTTGCACCCATGGCAGTCCCCTGTCTCTGCAGATAGCAATTACCCTCAAAAGAAAAATAATTGTGCTGCAACAGAAACCACGTGACCCTGATAATGTAATCCATAGTTTGGGGATCCAGATCTGTTTGTTGCTCCAAAAAGTATTTAAGAGCTTGTATACCTAATTTATGTGGTATACTGGAATATAGGGACACTACATCGATTGTAAGTCAGCTACAACTGGGTGTCCATTCAAAGTCTTTAATCAGCTGGAGAACGTGTGTAGTGTCCCTAAGATAACTGGAAAGTCCCAACACCATAGGTTGAATGACATCATCTAACCACTCTGAAAGCGGCTCCAGCAGTAAACCAATACCAGATACAATTGGTCATCCGACCACATTGTGTAGGCTTTTATGCACCTTAAGTAGGTGGTGGAACATTGGCGTAACAGGGTGTTTTACACTCAGATATTTCACAGTGGGCTCATCTAGAATGGTCAGATGCAGTCCATCATCCAATATGTGTGAAAATGCCTTTTTCTTTCAAAGGATTATGGCTCAATGTGTTGTAGGCATTGGTATCTGACAATTGACGAAACACCTCACCTATGTATTGGTCTTTATCAAGTACAACCACACTACCTCCCTTGTCCGAATGCCTAATTACTATGGAGGAATTATTTCTCAACGAGTTTATTGCCTCTTTCTCTCTTAATGACAGATGGTGTATGTCATTCTTTTTTGATTCATCAAGTTGTTTAAGCTCCTCTATCACCCTTTTATGGTAAAGTTAAAATATTTTACCCGTGGAATGTATGGGGTAAAAAAGGGAGCGGGGCTTGTACCTTGGGATTTAGTATTTAGTTTTAAATAGGAATTATTTAGGTATTAATTGTAATTTTTATTAAGATTTATTTTAATTATGTTAAAGTTAGGGGGATTAGGGTTAGGTTTAGGGGTTAATAACTTTAGTATAGTGGTGGTGACGTTGGGGTGGCAGATTAGGGGTTAATAAGTGTAGGTGTCAGCGATGTCGGGGACGGCAGATTAGGGGTTAATAAGTGTTGGTAGGTGGCGACATTGGGGGCGGCAGATTAGTGGTTAATAAGTGTAATGTAGGTAGTGACGACATTGGGGGCAGCCGATTAGGGGTTAATAAGTGTAGGTAGGTGTCGGCGATGTCGGGGGCGGCAGATTAGGGGTTAATAAGTGTTGGTAGGTGGTGGCGACATTGGGGGCGGCAGATTAGTGGTTAATAAGTGTAGGTAGGTGTCGGCGATGTCGGGGCGGAAGATTAGGGGTTAATAAGTGTAGGTAGGTGTCGGCAATGTCAGGGCGGCAGATTAGGGGTTAATAAGTGTTGGTAGGTGGCGGCAACATTGGGGACGTCAGATTAGTGGTTAATAAGTGTAATGTAGGTAGTGACGACATTGGGGGCAGCCGATTAGGGGTTAATAAGTGTAGGTAGGTGGCAGCGACATTGGGGACGGCAGATTAGGGGTTAATAAGTGTAGGTAGGTGGCGGCGATGTCGGGGGCAGCAGATTAGGGGTTAATAAAGTGAAATGTAGGTGTCGGCGATGTCAGGGGCGGCAGATTAGGGATGTTTAGACTCAGGGTTTATGTTAGGGTGTTAGGTGTAAACATACATTTTCTTTCCCTATAGGAATCAATGGGGCTGCTTTACGGAGCTTTACGCTCCTTTATTGCAGGTGTTAGGCTTTTTTTTAGAAGGCTCTCCAATCGTGCATGAGCACGTAAAACCAGCTCAAAGCAGCGCTGGTATTTGTGTGCGGTATGGAGCTCAACGCTGCCATATTGCCTGCTAACGCCGGGTTTTTGCAAACCTGTAATAGCAGCGCTATAGGGAGGTGAGCGGTGGAAATAACTTGCAAGTTAGTACAAAGCCGCTCATAACGCAAAACTCGTAATCTGGCCGATTGTTATCTCAAAAATATACCTGTATAAAAATACTTTGAGTAAAATGAATGCACAATATTTAACAAAATAAATCCATTAATTTCAGTCAAGTTCATCTTAACAAAGAGGTGAATTTGTATCCATCATGTCTGGGTGTGGGCTTGCACAGGGTAAGCTTACTTATTACACATTAACAGTATTAACATATACACTCAACAAATGGAGACGGATTCTATTGTTTACTTTGTTATTATGTTTTAAAAAAGAGGTTTAGTAGCAAAAAAAATTTCTATTAACCTTCACTCATTTATAAAAGAGATACTTTGTCATTTTTTTTTAACATGTTTTTATAGAAAATGTAATTTAAAAGAAAATATGTTTTACATTATATACGCCTCATTTTAAAAAGAAACCAGTTTCTGCTATGTCACTAGAGTGGAAATTTACTTTCTGCAACATCTCATTAAAAAAGATCGATAGAACGGCAACTGCTTATAAAAAGCACATTTCATAAAGTTGTAAATTATGTTTGTCACAGGAGTCAACGACAGTATTTGTGCAGCTTCTTGTGAAACCTTAAAGGGACATTAAACCCAATATTGTTCGTTCATTATTCCGATAGAGAATACAATTTTAAACAGGTTTCCAATTTTGTTCTATTATCAATCTTGCTTCGTTCTCATTGTATTCTTTGTTGAAGGGATATCTAAATAGGTAGAGTGCACATGCCTGAAGCACTACATGACAGGAAATAGTGCTGCCATCTGCTGCTCTTGCTAATGTATAACAGTGTTGCAACACTGCTGCCATAGAGTGCTGCAGACACGTGCACACTCCTGAGCTTCCATTCCTGCTTTTCAACAAGAAAACAAATAAATTTTGATAATAGAAGTACATTGGAAAATTGTTTAAAATTTGTATGTTCTATCTGAATCATGAAAGAAAAGTTTTGGTTTTATGTCCCTTTAAACAAAACATGCTGAAAAGCTTGGCTTCTGCATTCTTTCTTTAAAGCAGTGGTGCATTTAGTTTTAGTGCTGCTCTAGGCACTGGGAAAAATGGAGCCCTCAAGAATCTCAACCCCAACAAATGAAAAAGACAGTAAATTAAACTTTCATGACATAGCATGCAAGTTTAAACCACTTTCCAATTTACTTTATTATCAAATTAGTTTCATTCTTTTGGTATCCTTTGTTTAAGAAGCAGCATTTGCCACTGGGAGCTAGCTGAACACATTGAATGAGCCAATTACAAGAGGCATATATGTGCAGTCACCAATCAGCAGCTAGCTCCCAGTAGTGCATTGCTGCTCCTGAGCCTTACTAAGATTCTCTGTCTCAATCATGAAAATGTTCTGTTCCTTTAATCTCATATTTGCCTCATATATTTTTCACAACCATTTACTAGGGATGCATTCACCACCACTAGACAATAAGGCATTACTGACTTGTAGAGCAGGGAGGGGGAAGGCGTCAAACCATAAAACTACTTGTCCTATATCCTGCTGCCCTAGGCACAGACAGCTTGTCCTGGCCACAATAGCCCTCTGCTTTATAGCTTATTTTCATTTCCCATTATCTTAAGGAGAGTGCACCATAACATTTGTATTTTAAACATCATACAAAACGAAAAAAAATAAGCAGGGAAAAACTGTATTGTTAAGGTGCATCAAAATTATTTGCATCAAAATCGTGTTTTACCAAAAACGTAAAATTTGTATATACTGTATGTGCATAAATGTGTATATATGTGTTTATATGTGTATATATGTATATATATACATATATACTGTACACATATAAACACATAAGTAAATATGTATACACATATGCATATGTAAATATAGTTACGTACACATATTTAGATATGTATATTATGTTAAAGAGACACTGAACCCAAAATTTTTCTTTCATAATTCAGATAGAGCATGCAATTTTAAGCAACTTTCTAATTTACTCCTATTATCAATTTTTTTTCATTCTCTTGCTATCTTTATTTGAAAAAGAAGGCATCTAAGCTTTTTTTATTATATCAGAACTCTGGACAGCACTTTTTTATTGGTGGATGAATGTATCCACCAATCAGCAAGAACAACCCAGGTTGTTCACCAAAAATGGGCCGGCATCTAAACTTACATTCTTGCTTTTCAAATAAAGATACCAAGAGAATGAAGAAAATGTGATAATAGAAGTAAATTAGAAAGTTGCTTAAAATTCCATGCTCTATCTGAATCATGAAATAACAAATTTGGGTTCAGTGTCCCTTTAATATACATTATAGCCCTTTCCATTCAAATACCTTTTAACCCTTATTTTTTAGATATTTATGTAAATATTTTTTTATTAGGTAGTGTATTTATTTTAATGTATTTATGTTGCGTTTTGAACAACTTTTGATTTAGCCCTAACCCTTTATGGGAAGTCATCACTCGCGCTAACCCCACAAAGCACACTTGCTAATGTTATCTATGTCTAAACAAAGTTAGGTATTGAAATGCTAATTATGGCTTGGCGCAACTAGCTATTTCGTATTCAAAAATCTCTGTCTTTCTCATACCCTCCACTGGGAGATTAATCATGTCACCTGTTTACATAACTTTTCTACAGAGAATACATTTGTTATTCATATTTTCAGTGTAGGTAGTGGTTTCTGTAGGCAAAGCAGCTGTTTCAAATGACAAAAAGATAAAGAAGCTGGGAAAATGGACCACTGGGAACACACTAAAGTAGATTTTAGAATGCAGTCCCTGCTGGGGAATCTAAAGGGACATTAAAGTCAGTTTTAAATGCATAGATAATCTATTAAATACCACAATGAAAACAAAATCTACTTTCAAAAACAAATTAAAAGCATTTAAAATGTTCTTTCTTCTGTTAAGTGTGATCAGTCCACGGGTCATCATTACTTGTGGGATATTAACTGCTCCCCTACAGGAAGTGCAAGAGGATTCACCCAGCAGAGTTGCTATATAGCTCCTCCCCTCTACGTCACCCCCAGTCATTCTCTTGCACCCAACGACTAGATAGGATGTGTGAGAGGACTATGGTGATATATTTAGTTTTTATATCTTCAATCAAAAGTTTGTTATTTTAATAATAGCAACCGGAGTGTGTTATTCCTTCTCTGGTAGAATTTGAAGAAGAATCTACCTGAGTTTTTCTATGATTTTAGCCGGAGTAGTTAAGATCATATTGCTGTTTCTCGGCCATCTGAGGAGTGAGGTAAACTTCAGATCAGGGGACAGCAGGCAGATTAATCTGCAAAGAGGTATGTAGCAGTTTATTATTTTCTGACATGGAATTGATGAGAAAATCCTGCCATACCGTTATAATGTAAACTCAGCCTTGAATGCAGTAGATGTAGCTGATATCAGGCTGTCATGTATGTATATTTTACACTTCAGTTTTCTGGGAAATGGTACTTCTCTGGCTTTTAAACTGTATACATAGACTTAACCTATTTTGCAGGGACTTGCAATAGGTTTTAAATGACAATTAATTATTGAGGTAAAATGTTTTTTTGCTGGCATGTAAAAACGTTTTTTTTTCTCTGAGGTACTGGGTGAAAAAATGTTTTGGGCACTTTTTTTCCACTTGGCAATAGTTTTGATTTAAATTAGAGCAGTTCACTGATCCCTCTCACTGTTATGTGTGTGGGGGAGGGGCCATTTTGGTGCTTTCACTATGCATCAGAAAAACTCAGTCAGAGGTTCATTTTCTTCCTGCATGATCCGGTTCATCTCTACAGAGTTCAGGGATCTCAAGAGTCTTTTTTGAGGGAAGTAATCATACAGCAGAGCTGTGCTGATTGTATTGACTGTGATATAAAAAACGTTTATTTGTGTATTTTTTTTCTGCTGCCTGGGTTAGTTATCATTTGCTGAGGGGAACAATCCTTTGCTAAAACTGTATATTCTGACAAAGATTGATGCTATAACTTAATTATTTTATCTGTTATAATATTTTTCTGTGCTTCTTAAAGGCACAGTTCGTTTTCATATTATTTGTAAATTACTTTGAAAAGTATTTCCAAGTTGCTGTTTATTTGCTAGTGTGTTAAACATGTCTGATTCAGAGGAAGATATCTGTGCTATATGTGTTAATGCCAAAGTGGAGCCCAATAGAAATTTATGTACTAAATGTATTGATGCTACTTTAAAAAATAGTCAATCTGTACAAATTGAACATATTTCACCAAACAACGAGGGGAGAGTTATGCCGACTAACTCGCCTCACGTGTCAGTACCTGCATCTCCCGCTCAGGAGGTGCGTGATATTGTAGCGCCGAGTGCATCTGGGCGGCCATTACAAATCACATTACAAGATATGGCTACTGTTATGACTGAAGTTTTGGCTAAACTACCAGAACTAAGAGGTAAACGTGATCACTCTGGATGAGAACAGAGTGCGCTGATAATGCAAGGGCCATGTCTGATACTGCGTCACAGTTTGCAGAACATGAAGACGGAGAGCTTCATTCTGTGGGTGACGGTTCTGATCCAAATAAACTGGACTCAGACATTTCAAATTTTAAATTTAAGCTTGAGAACCTCCGTGTGTTACTAGGGGAGGTATTAGCGGCTCTGAATGATTGTAACACAGTTGCAATCCCAGAAAAAATGTGTAGGTTGGATAAATATTTTGCTTGGGTACCGACGAGAGTACTGACGTTTTTTCCTATACCTAAGAGACTTACTGACATTGTTACTAAGGAGTGGGATAGACCCGGTGTGCCTTTCTCACCCCCTCCTATATTCAGAAAAATGTTTCCAATAGACGCCGCCACACGGGACTTATGGCAAATGGTCCCTAAGGTGGAGGGAGCAGTTTCTACTTTAGCTAAGCGTACCACTATCCCAGTGGAGGATAGCTGTGCTTTTTCAGATCCAATGGATAAAAAAATTAGAGGGTTACCTTAAGAAAATGTTTGTTCAACAAGGGTTTATATTGCAACCTCTTGCATGTATTGCGCCTGTCACGGCTGCAGCAGCATTTTGGTTTGAGTCTCTGGAAGAGACACTTCAATCATCCACACTAGATGACATCACACACAAACTTAAATTCCTTAAGTTAGCTAATTCATTTATTTCAGATGCCGTAGTACATTTAACTAAACTTGCGGCTAAAAATTCAGGATTCGCCATTCAGGCACGCAGAGCTCTGTGGCTAAAATCCTGGTCAGCTGATGTTACGTCTAAATCTAAATTGCTTAATATTTCAAAGGGCAGACCTTATTCGGGCCCGGCTTGAAAGAGATTATTGATGACATTACAGGAGGTAAAGGTCATGCCCTGCCTCAGGACAAGGCCAAAGCCAAGGCTAGACAGTCCAATTTTCGTTCCTTTCGTAATTTCAAAGCAGGAGCAGCATCAACTTCCTCTGCACCAAAACAGGAAGGAGCTGTTGCTCGCTACAGACAAGGCTGGAAACCTAACCAGTCCTGGAACAGGGGCAAACAGGCCAGAAAACCTGCTGCTGCCCCTAAGACAGCATGAATTGAGGGCCCCCGATCCGGGACCGGATCTAGTGGGGGGCAGACTTTCCCTCTTCGCCCAGGCTTGGGCAAGAGATGTTCAGGATCCCTGGGCGTTAGAGATCATATCTCAGGGATACCTTCTGGACTTCAAATCCTCTCCCCCAAGAGGGAGATTTCATCTGTCAAGGTTGTCAACAAACCTAACAAAGAAGGAAGCGTTTCTACGCTGCGTACAAGATCTTTTATTAATGGGAGTGATCCATCCAGTTCCGCGGTTGGAACAAGGACAAGGGTTTTTACTCAAATCTGTTTGTAGTTCCCAAAAAAGAGGGAACCTTCAGGCCAATCTTGGATTTAAAGATCCTAAACAAATTCCTAAGAGTTCCATCGTTCAAGATGGAAACTATTCGAACAATTTTGCCCATGATCCAAGAGGGTCAGTACTTGACCACAGTGGATTTAAAGGATGCTTACCTTCACATACCGATTCACAGAAGTCATTACCGGTATCTAAGGTTTGCCTTTTTAGACAGGCATTACCAGTTTGTAGCTCTTCCATTCGGACTGGCTACGGCTCCAAGAATCTTCACAAAGGTTCTGGGCACTCTTCTGGCGGTACTAAGACCGCGAGGAATTTCAGTAGCTCCGTACTTAGACGACATACTGATACAAGCTTCAAGCTTTCAAACTGCCAAATCTCATACAGAGATAGTACTGGCATTTCTAAGGTCGCATGGATGGAAAGTGAACGAAGAGAAAAGTTCTCTCTTTCCACTCACAAGAGTTCCCTTCCTGGGGACTCTGATAGATTCTGTAGAAATGAAGATTTACCTGACAGAGGACAGGTTAACAAAACTTCAAAGTGCATGCCGTTGTCCTTCATTCCATTCAAGAGACCAGAAATTCTCTTCTATGGTGGCTTTAATCGGCCACATCTGTCCAGGGGAATGCCATTCAGCAGGCCAGACTGGTCAATTGTAACAACAGACGCCAGCCTACTAGGTTGGGGCGCTGTCTGGAATTCTCTGAAGGCTCAGGGACTATGGAATCAGGAGGAGAGTCTTCTTCCAATAAACATTCTGGAATTGAGAGCAGTCCTCAATGCTCTTCTGGCTTGGCCCCAGTTAGCAACTCGGGGGTTCATCAGGTTCCAGTCGGACAACATCACGACTGTAGCTTATATCAACCATCAGGGAGGGACAAGAAGCTCCCTAGCAATGATGGAAGTATCGAAGATAATTCGCTGGGCAGAGTCTCACTCTTGCCACCTGTCCTGCAATCCACATCCCGGGAGTGGAGAACTGGGAGGCGGATTTCTTAAGTCGTCAGACTTTTCATCCGGGGGAGTGGGAACTTCATCCAGAGGTCTTTGCCCAAATACTTCGACGTTGGGGCAAACCAGAGATAGATCTCATGGCGTCTCGACAGAACGCCAAGCTTCCGCGCTACGGGTCCAGATCCAGGGATCCGGGAGCGGTCCTGATAGATGCCTTGACAGCACCATGGACCTTCAGGATGGCTCATGTGTTTCCACCTTTCCCGATGCTTCCTCGATTGATTGCCAGAATCAAACAGGAGAAAGCATCAGTGATTCTAATAGCGCCTGCATGGCCACGCAGGACTTGGTATACAGATCTGGTGGACATGTCATTCTGTCCACCTTGGTCGTTACCTCTGAAACAGGACCTTCTGATTCAGGGTCCTTTCAAACATCAAAATCTAACTTCTCTGAAGCTGACTGCTTGGAAATTGAACGCTTGATCTTATCAAAGCGTGGTTTTTCTGAGTCAGTTATTGATACCTTAATACAGGCTAGGAAGCCTGTTACCAGAAAGATTTACCATAAAATATGGCGTAAATACCTATATTGGTGCGAATCCAAAGGTTACTCTTGGAGTAAGGTTAGGATTCCTAGGATATTGTCTTTTCTACAAGAAGGTTTAGAAAAGGGGTTATCCGCTAGTTCCTTAAAGGGACAGATCTCAGCTCTGTCCATTCTGTTACACAAGCGTCTGTCAGAAGTTCCAGACGTTCAGGCTTTTTGTCAGGCTTTGGCCAGGATTAAACCTGTGTTTAAAGCTGTGGCTCCACCATGGAGTTTAAACCTTGTTCTTAACGTTTTACAGGGTGTTCCGTTTGAACCCCTTCATTCCATTGATATAAAGTTGTTATCTTGGAAAGTTCTATTTTTAATGGCTATTTCCTCGGCTCGAAGAGTCTCTGAGTTATCAGCCTTACATTGTGATTCTCCTTATTTGATTTTTCACTCGGATAAGGTAGTTCTGCGTACTAAGCCTGGGTTCTTACCTAAGGTAGTCACTAACAGGAATATCAATCAGGAGATTGTTGTTCCATCCTTGTGCCCAAATCCTTCTTCGAGGAAGGAACGTCTTTTGCACAATCTGGATGTAGTTCGTGCCCTTAAATTTTATTTACAGGCAACTAAAGATTTTCGACAAACGTCTTCCCTGTTTGTCGTTTACTCTGGTCAGAGGAGAGGTCAAAAAGCTTCTGCTACCTCTCTCTCTTTTTGGCTTCGTAGCATAATTCGTTTAGCTTATGAGACTGCTGGACAGCAGCCTCCTGAAAGAATTACAGCTCATTCCACTAGAGCTGTGGCTTCCACTTGGGCCTTTAAGAATGAGGCCTCTGTTGAACAGATTTGCAAGGCTGCAACTTGGTCTTCGCTTCATACTTTTTCCAAATTTTACAAATTTGACACTTTTGCTTCCTCGGAGGCTATTTTTGGGAGAAAGGTTCTTCAGGCAGTGGTTCCTTCTGTATAAAGAGCCTGCCTATCCCTCCCGTCATCCGTGTACTTTTGCTTTGGTATTGGTATCCCACAAGTAATGATGACCCGTGGACTGATCACACTTAACAGAAGAAAACATAATTTATGCTTACCTGATAAATTCCTTTCTTCTGTAGTGTGATCAGTCCACGGCCCGCCCTGTTTTTTAAGGCAGGTAAATATTTTTTAAATTATACTCCAGTCACCACTACACCCTTGGCTTCTCCTTTCTCGTTGGTCCTTGGTCGAATGACTGGAGGTGACGTAGAGGGGAGGAGCTATATAGCAACTCTGCTGGGTGAATCCTCTTGCACTTCCTGTAGGGGAGCAGTTAATATCCCACAAGTAATGATGACCCGTGGACTGATCACACTACAGAAGAAAGGAATTTATCAGGTAAGCATAAATTATGTTTTTTAGCAAAATTTGCTGAACTTCATGTTCCTGTCTCCTTTTGCTGTGGTTAATTACATCCTGAAAAAATGTGAACACTAAGACTATGGGGCCGAATTATCAAAAAGTGCGAGCGAACATGATCCGCTGTAGCGGATCATGTCCGCCGCACATCGATAAATGCCTACAGCAAATGCTGTCAGCATTTATCATTGCACAAGCATTCCTTGTTGGGGTTGTTAAATCGGCCCCTATGTGTGTCATTGTTTTATACAAGGAATAACTGCAGAATCCAGTGGCTATAGGAGAATAGGGAAAATACAACTTACTAAGCTTTATTACAGCAATAGCGGGCAAATATGTACAATGAAAGTATACAGTGGCAAGAAACAGTATGCAAACCCTTTGGAATTAGTTGGTTTTCTGCATAAATTGGTCATGAAATCAAAATGTTATGTTTCATGTCCCTTTAAGTTGTCTATATGTCTGCACTCTTACCTTGCTGCAGGTGATGGCTACACTGAGAATATTTCTAAGTACAGGTAGCCCTCAGTTTACGCCGGGGTTAGGTTCCAGAAGGAATGGTTGTAAATCAAAACCGTTGTAAATTGAAACCCAGTTTATAATGTAAGTCAATGGGAAGTGAGGGAGATAGGTTCCATGCCCCTCTCAAAATTGTCATAAGTAACATCTAATACATTATTTTGAAAGCTTTGAAATGAAGCCTTTAAATGCTAAACAGCATTATAAACATACTAAAATAATCACACAACACATAATATATAATTAAACTAAGTTAAATGAACAAAAACATTTGATAAACAGTATTATAAACCTAATAAAATAATCACAGAACACAGACTTCACTTGCATTTTTCTGCAAACAGTTCTTTCTATGCATTCCAATCTGGACTGATTTATAGACAGGAAGATCTTGTTCCTCTGAAATCTGCTTGATAGCTCAGGTCTGGTTAAACTGATTAATTTCAGCTTGCTTGGCTTTGCTGCAACACAAGCGGACAGCTCCACCTACTGGCTATTTTAATAAATGCACTGCTTCTCAATGCTTTTCAATAGCAGTCACATGACTGGAAAAAAAGGTTGTTATTCTGAAACGGTGTTAATTGAACCGTTGTAAAACGAGGGCCACCTGTACTCGTTTTGTAAGAAAGCAAGTTATTTGCTGTTTTTTTTTTTTTTTTTCAACACAATCTGCTTCTTTTTATGTTTACTTTGATTTATTAAAGAACCAATGTTTCACATCTCTTTAACACACTCCACCAATTAAAACAAATATTCGGGAGAACATTAAAGGGGACACATCTTTTTTTTTTTTTGTTCTAGTTTGGAGACGGCAAAAAAGAAAACCAAAATCTTTGTAAACTGACGGTTGCCAAAAAAGATAAACACCACTAACTAAAACAAAGTGTTTATACTTTTATATGAAAGATTAAATATTTCCTCACAAGGAAAGAAACATTTATGAATTAAGTATATTTCTGTGGCATATAAGCTAACTGATCCCATTGGCTCATACTAATTAATACCTACGAACTGAAAATTCATACTTTAGAGATTTTAAAACATGCTCAAAGAACATAAACTGCCTCTGACAAGTTTGTAATTATAGGTTTATCCTCAGTTTCAGAACTAAATTAGTATGTATGTAAATACAATTGCTTAAAATTGTCAAAGTGCTTTAGCTCTATAATGTTAAGAAAATTCCTTGCTTGTGCCCTAAAGGTGTGTATTGATACAGTTAACAAATGTTATGTTAATATAATAAATTTCATATTTTTAAATTGTAAAAGGGACAGTCTACACCAGACTTTTTGTTTGAAAAGATAGATAATCCCTTTATTACCCATTCCCCAGTTTTGCATAACCAACAAAGTTATATTAATACACTTTTTACCTCTGTGATTACCTTGTATCTAAGCATCTTCTGACAGCCCCCCAGATCACATTACTTTTTATTTATTATCTATTGACTTGCATTTTAGCCAATTAGTATTGTGTTGTGCTGACTCTTAAATAACTCCCCGGGTGTGAGTACAATCTTATCTATATGGCCCTCATGAACTAGCAGTCTCCTGTTGTGAAAAGCTAATAAAAAAGCATGTGATAAAAGGCTGTCTGTAATGGCTTAGAAACAGGCAGAAATTTAGAGGTTTAAATGTTATAAATTATATTAATATAACCATGTTGGTTGTGCAAAGCTGGGTGATGGGTAGTAATAAAGGCGTTATCTATCTTTTTAAACAATTCATCAATACTCAGTAGTTGGTGGCTGTACAGATTTTGGTAATTATTGCATTTACTTACATGTAATGAAACCTAAATACCGGTGTCCTAGGGATGATTAGTACAAATTACTTGTAAAAATATAATTAGATATTTGTAGCTCTCAAATGCAGAGATGCAAAAAAAAAAGCGTATAGAAATGTTTTTTTTATAAATATATATTTCTATTTACTAAAAAGGAAAAAAAGATTTAGGGATTAAAAATGTATATTTTTATTTTTTTCAAGGGTTAATAAATAGCCATACAAATAAATGGAAAGGGCTGCCCTGTATCATTAGTTGTGCGTCATTAGCAATATAGGTTCATGGTTAAGAGATTTTCAATTAGGGATTTTAATGAATAAGTAACTACAATGAGGAAAATTGCCATTAATTCTCCATTTAGCAAAGACCATTTAAAAAAGAGAAGTTTAATAATTAAATTAATTAAGAAGTGATTTTTCAAGATTGCTTGTCATAAAATTATTTTATTCTTTTTCTTATAGTGTTTAGTGGTACTTTTCTAATCTTTTTTAATGAAATACCAACAATCCAAAATTATATTTTAGCTGAATAAAGTTTTCTGTGCGTGGGTCTCTCTCTAGATAGAACAATACAACAAAATAATTTAAATTATAGACTTGGTTTCACATATCTCATATGATCATGGTCGCCATATAGGGTTACCACCTCAGCCATGTTTTCCGTGATTTACACATGCTGCAGGGAGGAATATGAATAATGCTGTTCCTTCCTGCAATCCCTGCAGCATTTGTAACTCATAAGTGTCCAGGAAAACATGGCTGAGTTCTCATCCCAATTAGCTATAGCAAGGTAGTTTGAATGTTTATCAAAAAGTTTGAAATTATGTGCAACACGAAGAGAATACAAAAAAATACAAAATCAATGTCCCTTTGCCAGTTTATTAGTTTTATTTTATTTAAATCATCACATTATTAGCTTTTAATCCATGCTGGAGACCTTCATGGCAGGCAAGGGGTTAGCTCTGAGGGAGTATGTTGGCTCTATACTGCCTGTTTGAATTAGTGTTTAACTTTCTGTGACATCTATGATTTATATTTGAAATGTATGTAACATTTCTTAAAGGGACATGAAACACAGTTTTTGTTCTTTCATAATTCAGATAGAGCATGTGGTTTTAAACAACTTTCTAATTTCATCCTTTCATCACATTTTCTTCGGTCTCTTGGTATCTTTTGTTGAAAAGCAGGGCGAAAGATCTTTGTTGAAGAGATTCCTTGGGTAGGTATCTGGAACACTTCATGGCAGGAAATAGCACTGCCAGCTAGGGCTCTTGCAAATGGATAACATTCTTGCAAAACTCTAGACACCTACCTAAGGAATCTCTTCAACAAAGAATACTATGGGAACAAAGCAAATTTGATAAAAGAAATTAATTGGAAACATTTTTTATTAATTGTATGAATCACAAAATACATTTGGGTTTTATATCCCTTTAAATGCAGGAAACGCCAGGAAGAATCACCTGATGTGTTGCAAAAGAATGATATTATGAAGTTAAGGGGACATAAAACCCATGTTTCAGATATAGCATACAATTTGAAACAACTTTCTAATTTACTTCTATTATCAAATTGTCTTCCAATTCTTGTAATCCTTTGTTGAAAAGCAGGGATTTGTTGAAAAGCAGTGCACGTGTCTGCAGCACTATACGGCAGCAATTTTGTAACTATTTCCTGTCATGTAGTGCTTCAGGCATGTGTACGCTACCTACCTAGGCATCTCTTCGAAAAGAATAACACGAGAACAAAGCAATTTTGATACTAGATGTAAATTGCAAACTTTTTTTAAATCATACTTTATCTGAATAATGAAAGCAAATGTTTGAGTTTCATGTACCTTTAATCATGGTTTAAACATTTTCAGCTTAACTAAGAGTATATCAGTATATATTATTTAGTAAAAAATATTATCCTCTCATTTTTTTAATCTTTTCCATTCTAAAAAAATCTTTGTTAAAAAAATTAAGTTATATCAATAATGCCCTTGTTCATTAAAGGGACAGTAAAGTAAATATACAACTTTCATGATTCAGATCATGCCATTTTTAACAACTTTCAAATGTATTTTTCTTATTAAATTTGCTTTGTTCTCTTGGTATCCCTTGTTGAAATGCATAGGTAGGCTCAGTAGCAGCAATGCACTGCTGGGAGCTAGGTGCTAATGGGTGACTGCACAACTCACAAGGTCTGGCAATACCTTTAATGTAAACATTGAACAAGAGATGTGATTCACTTTTTATATTTTTATTATAATAATGTATATTAACCCCTTAAACCAAACATTGCCCATTGTACCACATACTGTATACATACGCAGCATCTTCAGGAAGCTACAGTAGCCTCAGCTTTAAAGTGACATCTGACAACTGCTGTTCCTGAGCTGCAGGCAACTCTCTTCATTTGGTAAAGGAGAACGATCAGTGCTCCGATTCCATAGGAAGGTAGATGCCTGATCATTACAGAGAGTGTCACTGCGTGTGTCACTGTCTGTAATGAGCATCTGCTGGTGCCAACCGGAGGTGTGGGAGGTGAGTGGGCGACTCAGCGACAGAGCGGGGGAGAAGAGGGAGGGAGTTGGAGGGACCCTACCTACAGAAAAATAGTTTTGAAGGGAGAGGGAGGGAGAGGGCACTGCACTACAGAAAAGGGGTGAAATGGGGGGTTGATCATGGAGAGGGGGGGAGATGGGGAACCACTACACTACAGAAAAATATAAATATAATATATATTTTTTTTTAAAAAACACACAAATTATGTACTGGCATACAGCTGCCAGTACCAAAGATGGCTGCCACTAATGGGAGGGTTAGAGAGCTGTTTGGGAGTGATCAGGGAGGTGGAAGAGTTGAGGGGGATCACTACACTGTAGAAAAATAATAACAACAATTTAAAAAAAAAAAAAAAATAGGCCCTGAACTGCATACTAGCAGACTGTCTGCCAGTACCTAAGATGGTAGGGATGAGTGTTAGTGGGGAGAGTTGTTTGGGAGGGGATAATGGAGATGGGACATGTCAGGTAGGAGGGTAATACCTACATTAATTTAATATTTCCCTTAACAGCTAATTAATTAACCCCTTCACTTCCGGGAATTTCAGAATTGCAGTGACCTTCTAATTAGTTATATTGTTCTGTTTTTCCCAGGACAGTCCAATTTTTGGCTTCCTGCCCCTGCCTTTTAAGCTTGTCCCTTGTTCAATTCAGTCTGTATATAGTTTATAAATATTGTGTGCAGCACTTCCATGATAGAGGGCGTGTGGCATTAGTCTCATTGCTTACAGTATGTGGGGTTTTGTTTTGTGAGGGGTGGGGTGTTATAGAACTTATGTGGTCTTCTGTTACAATCAAGTTTAGCAGTGTGAGGTCAGGTTAGGGAAAGCCATGATATGTGATATATAATACTAGGGAGGGTAGGAAACAAGGGGTGAAGAAGCCAGGCAGCTCAATAGTGTTGCAGAATTTGTAACGTGTATATTTTCCCCATGTATATACTGAGGCTTTGCTTATCAGGGGCTTAACACACCAGGTTTTTCATGTGCTGAGCTGGAATTCACAGAACACACAAAAAATCCAGATTTGGGGCTAGATTACAAGTGGAGCGTTATTTAACGCTCCCGCTTGAGCGTTAACTTTGTTAGAAGTAAGCTTTTTACGCACGTCCAGTAGCACTTATATTACAAGTTGAAAGTAAACAGTTTTCACTCTCACGCTAAACCTGATGAGTGTAAAAAGCCAAACCTTAGAATATTGCACGCACGATAACCTATTCTCCCATAGAATAGATAATAAATGTGATAATAAAAAGGATATGGTATGGTGGGTCAAAAGACTTATGAGCTTCCAATTTTCAGTATCTTAAACAAAAAAGAAACATAATATAGTGCAATATTGTAACACAATTCAGTGTAAAAATAACATGTCAATTTTGTACTCGTATGTAATAATAAGAAATAGTGTAGCAAATATTCAATGTATCCTACTAAAGAGTAGTTTGTAGCTGATGTTGTGACTAAGATTGGGTGCTGTAACAATCTTAGCAAACCACAAGTGTAAGCAATTTTATCAAGTAATTGATAATACTATTAGATGGTAAAATAGTATTTTGTGTGGAACAAATATGAGAGGCGACAGGTTAAAAGGAATGCTCAAGACATAGATTGAATTAACGATCTTTTGGTTATATGCTGTCACTTGTGGACAAGTTGTACGATTAAGTGCAATTCCAGACCCTCAGAATCCTCACTGTTTACGTAGCTTGAGATATAGTCAATACACACACAGTCCGTGACCACTAAATTAGAGATTGCACATAAACTAATATAATAAGGAGCAACTTTGAAAATAACAATGTTTTACTTGCGGTTTCCTCAGACACTGATGTATAGAAGTTGCTTAGGCAAGCATGGAACTGTAGAGAGCGTTCCGGTTATGGCACAGATGAATTCAGCTCAGAGCTGATGAGGCTGACAGGCTGAGCAAAAAAGGAAGCGGCTGCTTAGACCCGCGAAGTATCCAGCTAGATGCAAGGATATTATTCTGGTAGAGAGATGTTTGTGAAGCAGAGACAAAATGATCCAAATTAGTATATGACGATACTAGGTTAGGAGCTTGGAGTGGAGTTAAACCTAGAGGATAAACGACTAGATAGAACAAAATATTCAAACACCGGTTACAGGTAAAACGGATGTTAAGTAGACTTGGGTATGTGAAAGGGGGTGGTAACCTGCTTAAAGCCACAGTACTGTTACATCATATAACCTTGAGCTATCTTAAGCTCAAGTATTGTACAGTGCTTTTTATTATCACATTTATTATCTGTTCTTTTTTGTTTGTGATTGTAAGTTATTTATCACTATTCCCCATAGAAGTCAATGAAGCAAAAAAGTGTTAGTCGGAGAACTAAAACCCTACTCGCACGGAAGCACGATTGTATATTCCCAAGTGTGCTAACCTGACATGAAAATATTAATATTTCACATTCTAATGCTCTTCACATAGCAGAATATGTTTTATTTATAAATAAATACATATTTCTACATATACAGTATATTATGGTATTTTGGTACACTATATATCTATACCTATATATATATATATATATATATATATATATATATATATATATATACACACATGATTATATATAAGTATAGCTATATAAAGATATATTTATTTATTTATTTATAAAATATTTTACCAGGAAGGATACATTGAGATTTCTCTCGTTTTCAAGTATGTCCTGGGATCACAAAACATTGCAATTGATACAATAGGGTACAATAAAATACAAAAACAATAATAATACACAATATATGCAAACAATTAACATAGCACAGGTAGGAAATATATAATCAACCATGACAGGTGCATTCTGTTTTGAGATATATAGAGAGGGATCTCTTAAAGGATATTAGGCTTGGGGAAGATTTTAAAGTGTGCGGGAGGTCGTTCCATAACTGTGGCGCTCTGTAGGAAAAGGAGGATTGAGCTGCTTTCTTTTTGTATTGAGGCAAGCTAAATAATGTGCTGTTATTGGATCGGAAGTTATAGGAGGTGGGAATAGCCGGGGAGAGCATTATGGTCAGGTAGCGTGGGAGCTTCCCAGAAAGGCTCTTAAACACAAGGCAGGAAAGATGGAGGGTGCGTCTGGATTCCAGCGTCAGCCAGTTTAGTTCTTTTAGCATGTCTAGCATGTCACAATGTGGGTCCTGTAGTTACATTGTAGCACAAAGCGGCAGTTATACAATGTATTAAGGTTATTAATGTGAGTTTGCGGTGCAGGTGCGTATACTACGTCCCCATAATCCATGATAGGCATCAGCATTTGCTGTACAATCTTTTCTTTTACTGTAGCGCTGAGGCAAGATTTGTTTCTGTACAGGGCACCTAGTTTTGGATAAAGTTTAGATGCAAGTTTTTCTATGTGGAGGCCAAAAGATAGATTGGGGTCTAACAACATACCTAGTATGTTAGCATACATATCAAGTATTTGAAAGAGTGGACTGCGGTCAGCGTGCAATTGGATTTTGTTTTGATGCGTTGATGGGAATTTTGTAATTTGTGTAATTTAGGTCTTGTTCCAAAGATCATTGTGACAGTTTTGTCAGTGTTTAGGAAGAGTTTGTTTTTTGAGATCCACTTTTCTACCTCTGTGAACTGGTCTTGGAGCACTGCTTCAAGCTGCTGCAGATCGGATTTGCTTGCATAGATTACCGTGTTGTCTGCGTACATGTGTACAGTTGAGGATTTGCAGACATTAGGCAAATCATTTATAAATAATGTCAATAGTAGGGGGCCGAGAATGGAACCTTGGAATATATATATATATAGGAATATCTATTTATAAATATTTAGTGCTATGTGGAGAACATTGAAATGTGAAATATTTACAGTAAATACACGGAATAACACTTTATTTAAAAAGTAATATTGCATAAATATGCTTTTACATGTTTTCATTTACTTAACTGCAAAGGGCTCCAATGCTTTTATATATATATATGTCTATTATTATTATTATCGGTTATTTGTAGAGCGCCAACAGATTCATAGCTAATTTTGGTGTATACATATGTATTTATGTGTTTATATGTGTATATTTGTCTATAAATACATATATACACATATTAATACATATGTACACACAAATCAACATATATATATATATATATATATACACACACACATACATATCCATCTATAGAAATGTAAATGTATGTATCTCTATGTTAAAGCCTTTTGCCTGCCTTTTTTTCTAACACCTAAGACCTTTATATCTTTGAGCCCTTATAACTTTTTTGTACAATATTTTGTATTAATCATTATTAGATGGCGTTATTATGAGTGTAAGTATATTTTCTAATATATTTTATGTGTTTTGTGACACTTTTTTGTTTTGCAAAACAATTAACCAGAGCTCTGAGGTTGTTGTAACCCAACGCTCGTTAACTTAAATTGTGCTCAATCGATCTTGTTTTGACGCGCACAAACCCGCGTGATAAACCCCTTTTCATTTGCGCATAACTCTTATCGCTCCAGTTGTAATCTAGTCCTTAGTAGGGAATTTATGGGTCTATTAATCTATTGCTATTAATCTTTGCAGCAACAAAGAAGAAACATGAATTGTTACCTCATAAAATGCCATCTACTTGTGAAACTTTCAAATGTGTCTTAGCAAGTCCACAACATATCTGCATATATTGTTCTCTGCAGCCCCAATACAGCAGTTAGAAGGTTAAACATAGTATTATACTATATATTAATTTCAGGATGTGTAACATATATATATATATGTATATATATATATATATATATATAGTACGTGGTCTACTTTCTCTCCTGTCTTTTGGTCGTTATGTGGTTCTTCAGACTCAACACACTTGCACCCCACGGACTTAAGGTGCACATTGACAATGCCTTGTTTTATTGAACTTTTCTGGGCCGTTCTAATTATGTCTCAATGTGTGAATGACACCCACATCATACCACTACTACTGTGATATATTTGTTTTGGCTTGCACTAGACTTGTTTGGTTTGACTGACCGGTCTGACATAATACTCAGGGTTTGTTGCGTAGGTAGAAGCTTGAGGTCCCACCAGCATGGGTACTTAGGTTCTGTGTCCCCTTGACTAGTATCTTTTTGCTAGGGTCTTTTTTCTGTTGTTTCAGTGGCTTTTGTGTTTATCAGTTTCTGAGTCTCCTGCTGATGGATAGAATGTTTACCACATGACTGTCAGAGGGGTTCTTGTGGAGGTCTATTTTTGTGTTTTGCTTTAGATTCCTTTCTATAGTGCATTGCGTATGATCTTTAGGTACAGGTTTTGCCATACCTCCGATGGGTACTTTATATTACACGTCCTAGCTTTGGGGAATGGCTATTGTGTTTAAGTGGAATCCACGAGTCATATACTATTTAGGGCATGTTCACTTGTTTGATGTGAAGCTTTGAGCAATTTTCCATACATTTGACCTGCTGTCTAGTCATGTGTTTTGACAGCTATGGTCCTGTATATCGGTAGTGGATTGCAGAGTCTGTTAGCACTCTGATCTGTTTCATTGCATAATTAGTGTACGTCCTCAGAGCCTGACGTTCATACACCTGATGCCCATCCCCTGTACGCGTAAGTAATGCTATTTAAGGTTGAGCTGGGTGTCGATGCAGATCATGCTTATTTTTCTTCTGGGAGTACGGCAGACTAGCCGCATTAAGGTAAGGTCTGCTTGTTAATGTTATTGTTGGTGGTTACCTCGAGTCCTATCGATTTAGACATGTCTGAACAATATTTTACCCTTGTGTTTATATAGAACCGCATGATTGCATCCTTGCGGGTGTGTGTATGTATGTGGGAAGTCCGCACTTGTAAAATTACGTTTATAGGCACCTGGTGCATTTGGTACATTTTGAGCTCTTACACCCCCTGCATTGAGCGTTTTTCTTGGTAACTGGAGTTTATAGGAATTGGCCTGGTTTGGACAGTACCTAAGGCTGTATATGAGATTCAGGTTTACCTCATACCGGTTTTAGTATATATTTTTAGTTGGTTTCGTTTATGGTTATATTGGTCCTATGGGGCCGATGTGAGAGTTCTGCCTCATGTCTGTACTAGTGGTTGATAAGCTCTTAATCTTTAACAGCCCCACTGGGGGCATTAAGCTCTGATCATTTCAATCAATACATGTTGTGGGCATTGCGTACATCTGTATTACTGAGTGTGGCTTTTTATTCTCTGGGATGGGAACGGTGAATAGGCTTTCTGATTTAGTCATGTGCGGGCCACCAGTGCGTTGTGCCTTTGCTATGTCCCATGAGAGCTTTGTGTAAGATATCCCGCACTTCGGTCTCTGGCTATTGTGTCCGGGACCACAGCAGGGCCCTTGATATGTAGAGTTATATGTATTTTGATTACACTAGTTAGAATGGCTATGTGTCCCACTAAGCACGGGGCCTGGCTGGTGTGGGAGGGTTCCCATCATCCCGGACTCTCTTTTGCATGATATATAGCTCATTGGTCGAATTGTGATTAGAAGGCCATTATACATAATTTGAATTTGAGTGTCTCTCCCAGTAACCCTTTCTCCGGATCAGAGTGTCAGTTTATCTGTTTTGATTTTAAATTGTACACAGAGTAACGTTGGTGTTGGGTGTAAATGTTGTTTGTCATCACTTGTATCACACTACTACAAATACAAAAGAAAAGAAGGGCAGCGCAAAACACCTCTAAGTGCAGACTGTAAAATCCCAACAATTTTATTTAAGCATATCACGATAAAAAACTCACACTCTCAAACCTCAAACATGTGAGGTATGTTAGGTCACAGCAATGAAGACACACTCAGATGCTCCCTCCTCCGTGATACAGTCCTCAGCACACTGTTGTGCGATTACCACAAAGAGTTCTTGCAGCTGGTGTATGCGGCGTGACGTCAAGACGGTGGGCTGGGCCTAACGCATTTCGTAGGACGTCTTCCTACAGTGTGCTGAGGACTGTTCGTGTGCTGGGACTTTATCACGGAGGAGGGAGCATCTGAGTGTGTCTTCATTGCTGTGACCTAACATACCTCACATGTTTGAGGTTTGAGAGTGTGAGTTTTTTATCGTGATATGCTTAAATAAAATTGTTGTGATTTTACAGTCTGCACTTAGAGGTGTTTTGCGCCGCCCTTCTTTTCTTTTGTATTTGTATTAGCGACATCCAGCCTCCAGTGCTGTGAGTTTTGGGAAGCTGCATCACCTGTTTTACACACTGTGGTCTGATGTAAAGGATTCCTGACTCAAACATATCCTTTTGTAGTGTTTGGATATTCATCTATATTGTGTGTTTATTCATCAACATTTATTCATCTGCATTGTATATTATCTACATTGTATGCATGTTGTTCATTTGATTGCCTCATCTCCATTGTGTGTTTACATTCATCCACACATATGCATTGTTTGTGTGATTATAGATTGTAATATTAACACCCTTGATTCTACAGAGCGCTCTTGCTGTTTCACTTTCTGAGTGTATGCTTTTTGGTGTTTAAACTTGTATCACACTACATAAGTTTTCTGCTTTTGCTTTTCCTGCATAGATTAAAACTTGTCCTGAAGAAGGCTCTATTAGGAGCCGAATTGTCGACTATGACTATGATCTTTATGATCTTTTATGATACTATCAATTATTTCAACAAGAAATCATGTGAGTGCCCTCCTTTATACCAAATAAATATAAACTAGGGTTTGTTGTGGTTTCCTGCTATACAGATGCAGAAGGGTTAATAACAGTGCATAAAGAAAATGCTCTAATATGTTCGAGACATTTTATTATTACACAGAAGTGAATTTAATACTTACTTGCTGTCTGAATCATAAAAATTTAATTTAATCTTTCCTGTTCCTTTAAGCAATGAGTTTTATGTGCTTGTTTTGGGGGTTGAGCTGAATGGGTGAAGCTATTCAAACCGTAAATGGGTATGTCTCTGCTACAAAGTATCCCTGGAATTTTTTTTCAAATATTGGCATCTATGCTTTAGCTCACACATGATTCATTTTTTATTGCTGCCCTTGCAGGTGTGCTTCAGGATATAAATAACCACAAATTCTTCCTTCTTATTTTTTTTAATAATCTTGTGAACAAATCTGTGACATTTGTCGCACAATGATAAACTGATCTGTACACAATATATAGCTATTAGCTAACTTTCAAGGTAATCTTATATAGCTGCATATACTATACATATCTGAAGATACAGATCATTTGCTATTAGCTAACTTACAAGGTAATCGTATATAGCTGCATTTAATATACGTATCTGAAGATATAAAAAAATTGCATCTTTCTTCAGTAGCCTCCTTCTTTGCTGCAGTTTAACCACATTGATCACACAAGAAGCCTGTAGGACAGTTACACATGTCTCCTCACTTCATTTAATTTCAATTTGTTCTGTGTAATCTGATCCTGACCGTGTGAAATAGCCTGCTGCTCAGGTTTGTGAGGCTGTAATTAACAGCATGTGTGAGAAGCACTCCTCTAGTTCAATGGGTCTTAATTGTTATGGTTTCGCGGGCCATTGCCAGATATTGTAAATGTATTGCTGCATGGTGGTGAGCATGAGAGAGCTCTGTACTAAGTGATGCTTAAAGGGACAGTTCACTTTAAAATTGTTTTTTTTCCTAAAATATGGAGAGTCCACAACATCATTCCAATTACTAGTGGGAATATCTCTCCTGCCCAGCAGGAGAAGACAAAGAGCACCACAGCAAAGCTGTTAAGTGTCACTCCCTTAACCATAATCCCCAGTCATTCTCTTTGCCTCTGTCAATGGAGAAGGTAAAGTTTTGTGTCTGAAGAATAATTTGAACTACAAGCAAGTTTTTGGGTTTAGTTGCGTCCACGTCAATCTCTTCAGTATAGTGGTGGCTTTAAGGCAGTTGTGAGATAGTCCTTGCTTGGTTTTCTTTCATATTTGCTGCCCTTGGTATAGAAAGCCAGAGTTGGTTACTCTGTTCTTTCTTTTTCTACAGGTCTCTGTAAGTAGTATGTGTACTTTCACGCCTTGTGAGCTGTCTACCTGCCGGAAAGCTGGATTTGCAGGTAAGTTCTTTTGTCTTCTAGGTTTGGGAGACTTGCACTTAATAAAAATTCTCTGCATTTTACTTGGGACATATTAAATCCTTAGTTAAGGATTTTATTTTGGCAATGTGCAGGTGCATTAAGTGTATGTGTCTAGAGACTTTGGGTTTAATCCTTCTTTATGGGTATGAAGGAGTTAACCTTATATTGTGGCTTATTCTTTATTTTAAGCATAGTTTTCCCTGGTGGTGATTTTATTTTTACAACTCTGGGGTGTTTATTATAATATGAGTGCCGGAGTCTGTATACGTTCAGGATGAACGGTTTCAGAGGGAGTTTGGCAGTTTTTTACTGAAGTGGTGACTTGTGAGGAAGCTTATACTAATGGTCTTAATTGCTGTATGTTTAACTCGGCTTTGACTTGCACGCTTTACTTAGTTGTGCACTTTCATTTTAGCCAAGCGGCGTCTGCTGTGCCTGTGAGACCGGCGAGTTTGCTCCTATTATAACCCTCTGTCTATCAAGATTTTCTATACTCCGGAGGGACAGGTAGGCACCTCAGTACTGCTGGGGTGTAGGGGTCCTTAGTGAGGGGTATATTTTTGATCGCAATTCCACTTTGAAAAATTTAAAGTAACTGTATACTTTTTAAAAAAAATAAAAAAAGGAAACAATTAAAATAAAGAGAAAATATTACTTTTTTTTTTTTTGTCATTCCGGTAGATTACTGTGCTATATGGACATGGAGCAGGAGTCTGTCTAGGAGTCTAGAAAACCAGATTGTGTTGCCTATGCACTTTTGTACCTTGTGTCTAGCTAAAACTTTAAAATGTAAATATTTTTATTTTATTTTAAATTAGCCTAATTTCTCTCTGGATGATGCTGTTCAGGCTATGCCACAGTTTTCTCCTCAAACGTCCCAAGCCTCAATGGCGTCACATACAGTGACCTGCAGTTCCTCTCAGCCTCCTGGAGGAGTTTATTTGCCATCAGATTTTACTGCTCAAATATCCTCTGCGGTATCAGCGATTTTATTTGCTTTTCCCATGTTGGGGAAGCGCAAGAGGAAATCTAAAAAGTTGTCAGATTGTAAGGTGTTTGTTCCGTCTGTGGCTACGCAGGTTGCACTCTCTCATAAATCTGATGAGGAGGATACCTCGGTAGCCTCTGAGGGGGAAATATCAGATTCGGACAGTATAATTCCTTTATCTGATCCTGAAGAAGTAAACTTCAGACTTAAGCTTGAACACCTTTGTGTATTGATAAAGGAGGTATTAGCTACTTTGGACGACTCTGATAATCCTGTCGTTGTCAACCCTAAGAAATCTAGTAAACTTAATAAATACTATGATTTTCCTTTCTCTGTGGAAGTATTTTCTGTTCCAGACCGTGTGACAGAGATTTTTTCACAGGAATGGGAGAAGCCAGGGATACCTTTCTCCCCGTCTCCCGTTTTTAAAAAGATGTTTCCTGTTGCTGACTCCATTAAATATTCATGGCGCACGGTGCCTAAAGTAGAAGGGGCTATTTCTACTCTGGCTAAGAGAACTACGATCCCTATAGAGGATAGCTGCTCCTTTAAGGATCCCATGGACAAGAAGCTGGAGGCTTATTTGAAAAAGATGTATGTTCATCAGGATCTTCAATGGCAACCTGCAGTTTGTATTTCCACAGTAGCAAGTGTTGCATCTTATTGGAAAGAGGAGGTGTATCCCAGCGCCAACCAAACCTTGTATGCCTGAGACGGTGATACCTAGCTACCACCAAATGTAAACAGAAGTGCAAAGGGTATACTCAGGCGCCAACAATACGGAGGCTAAGGTTAAAAATAAGGATTTATTTACATATATTTTACTCACATATAAATATACAACTGCATGGATCCACGCTAAAATTATAAAAACAATTGCAAAAGGCAATGTTAACAAATTTCTTGCAAGAGGATATTGTACCACATAGAATAAGAGTCATAGAATTACACAATAAAAATGAAAAATAAAATTTATAATGATAACGGAAAACCGGAAGTTACCAACTAGTTCAACTTCTGGTTACAAAACCAAAGGCCCTATAAAAGGCCAACACCAACAGCTTACCATCAGTCTTGATAAAGGCCTAGGAGAGGCCGAAACGCGTAGACCTGGTAAGCTCTTTTCCATTAGGAGGATATTTCTGTAAAATTTTTTACACATTGTGTCTCGTTTCTTTCTTCGCAGGTTTTTTTCTGTCTACTATTTTTGTTACATTTTTGTTATATTTTTGTTATATTTTTGGTGTAATTTTGTGCACTGAACCATCTTTTACACTGGACAAGCACAGAGTAAATTGACTTTCATTTGATTTTCTTTGGACACTCATAGGATTTTCTCTGGAAATTGTTTAGGACATATTATAAGACACTCACAGGATTTTTTTGGATTTTTTTCGGATTTTTTGGGATTTTTTCTTTGCATTTTTTCTTTACATTCTTTGAATATTCAAGGACACCGCACATATATTCAATTTTTTAACACATTTTTCACAATTGGATTGTTTCAATATTTTAACACAATATTTTAACACAGTCACTCACCATTAATTTGTTTTTTCCAGACACTCACTTGGACATTATCTATCGGACATTTACCATATATATTATTTTTACTACTTTCTACTATTTTTAAACTGTATTCAATGTTTTTTATTATGTTCCTTTGGTAATTCATTGGGACACATTGTACCACATTGGGACACACTTAACAGTTTGTTCCTCATCACAGAGATTGATTGATTTTATATTTTTAGATTATTGTTTTTATAAATTTTAGCGTGGATCCATGCAGTTGTATATTTATATGTGAGTAAAATATATGTAAATAAATCCTTATTTTTAACCTTAGCCTCCGTATTGTTGGCGCCTGAGTATACCCTTTGCATCTTATTGGGGCGATGCCTTGTCTGAATCTATTTTAGCAGAGACTCTGCTGGAAGAGGTTCAAGATAGGATTAAGACTCTTAAACTAGCCAGTTCCTTTATTTCTAATGCTAACTTACAAATTATTAGATTGGGAACCAAGATGTCTGGATTCACTGTCTTAACCCGCAGGGCTTTGTGGTTGAAATCTTGGTCAGCTGATGTTGCCTCCAAATCCAAGCTTCTGGCGCTTCCTTACAAAGGTAAGACCTTGTTTGGACTCGGTCTGGCAGAAATTATTTCTGATATTACAGGTAGAAAAGGGTCTTTTCTACGACAAGACAAGAAGAACAGACTCAAAGGACTTCAAAGTAATTTTCGTTCCTTTCGTAGCTTCAAAGGTCAAAAGTCTTACTCTTCCAAGCAGGAACAGTCCAAGTCTTCTTGGAAACCCAATCAGTCTTAGAACAAGGGGAAGCAATCGAGGAAACCCGCATAAGTCAGCATGAAGGTTCTGCCCCCGGTCCGGGATCGGATCAAGTGGGGGGCAAATTTTTCCTGTTTTGTCAAGCTTGGATACGAGATGTCCCAGATCTTTGGTCTGTGGACATAGTATCTCAGGGTTACAAAATAGAATTCAAATCTTTCCCTCCCAGAGGCAGATTCCACCTCTCAAGACTATCTGCAGATCAGGTAAAAAGAGAGGCATTCTTGAACTGCGTTTAGGAACTTTCATCCCTGGGGGAAAGAGGGAACTTTTCAACCGATTTTAGACCTAAAGTGTGTCAACAAATTTCTCAGGGTACCATCTTTCAAAATGAAAAAAACATTTGTTCCATTCTTCCTTTGGTCTAAGAGGGTTAGTTCATGACGACCATAGACCTAAATGATGCATATCTTCATGTTCCCATCCACAGGGATCATTACAAGTTCCTGAGATTCAACTTTCTAGACAAACACTTTCAGTTTGTGGCTCTTCCGTTTGGCCTTGCCACAGCTCACAGAATTTTCTCAAAGGTCCTGGGGGCTCACTTGGCAGTGATCGGGTCTCGAGGAATTGGAGTGGCGCTCTACCTGAACGATATATTGGTTCAGACGCCATCTTTTCAAAAAGGCAAGCTGTCATACAGATATTTTGTTGTCTTTTCTACGTTCCAACGGATGGAAAGTGAATCTGGAAAATAGTTCCCTTGTTCCAGCTACAGGGGTGGTTTTCTTAGGGTATTCAAAACTTATTGACCAGCGTAGAAGATAAACCACACAAGCAATCAAATTACAGAGGTTCCCCCCCCAAAAAAGCCTCAGAATAGAATAGGTTTGCAAAACGAAAGAATATTGATTGCGCAAATCAGTGCTTAAGGTGGCAGATATATAAAATACCTTTTACTTTCAAATGCCCTTTACTTTAAAATGGGTATAACATAACCTTGTTATCAAGCTGATAATAATGTATATTCCTATGAGGTCAGCCTATTTAATAGTTAATTCTCTGTATCCTAGCCTCTATGGGTCAGTGAATCTTACTTTTATAGATATGACCCAAAAGATTTAAAAGTTTAATGTGACAAATTATATATTTTAACTAAGTATTAAAATGAGACAATTTTAATAAACACAAACCCTACACTGAAACTGGCTAACCATAAACGTTTGAAAAACATAAACATAAAAACGTCACAAAAATACAATCTTCACAAGATAGGTACAAAATACAATTGTGCAAGTTGATAAAAATTTATAAAAATAAAAATGCAAATTGATGAAAGTACAAATTTGATGAAAGTACAAATTGAAAAAAGGGGATCCAACAGTACGTGTAAGCTTAGTCCATATAGTCTTCCTCAGAAGTCGTTTCCTGGTTCTGTTAATGGGAAACAAGAATCCCTTAGTGCAATATCGGCAGTGTAGTACAATATATGTATATCCGTACTCACATATAGGGATTCAAAGGTCCGGCTCCTAGATACCGTCCTGTGGCAATTATCTTCCCGTTGTAGTATGCAATTGCCTTAAGCCCGCTTACATTTCAGTGATCCACTCATATAATAAATAAACAGCTGATATATTGTATTTGTAAGGTCCAAGCTCACCGGCATATGGTCTGATCGTACAATACAAAAACAGACCTAAGATCTCGACTATCATGAGCCGTTACCACTCCATGAGTGAGACAATTAGGATAGGTGTGCCTCACTACGGAAGCGCTATCATCTAAGCAACACATTTCAATTTATTTTTCAAGCTTAGACTTTCCTACTCCTGAAGTTCCTTTTAAAGAGTATGTGCTTAAAGGGATACTTAATGTTTAAAGAGGCATAAGATAACTTTATGCATGAACATCCAAATAGATATACTTATCCAAATAGATATACTTACTATATATTAGACTGAATATAAAAAATATGTATAAAAAGCCAAATGTAAAAATATTAATATATTATAACTAAAATTATTTAGATTCATATGTATCATTGCCATAAGTATCTTATAAGCCTCTAGACATCTTGTATTTACAAGAGATTGTGTATATAGTATATACCCATTACAAATCATATTTAAAAAATTAAAAAAATTATAAAATTAAATAAATCTGATTACAAATCTGAAAAACACCCCAAATCAAAATCTAAATTGAGTTCTTTTGGTGATAGCGTGTTTAACTCAAATATCCACTTGGCCTCTCTTTTTAACAGTTCTTTTCTAATATTTGCTCCTCTCCAATTTGGTTTAACCTTATAATAATTAATATAATAATAATTTGCGATTTATATAGCGCTTTTCTCCCTGTGAGACTCAAAGCACTTTACAAATATACCAACATAAGACATAAAAGCTAGGAGTTTTATAACTAATTTTTTTTAGATTTCCTTTATTGCAACTTTTAAAATGTTTAGGTATAGGTAGATCAAAATTCCTCTCAGAGTCCATATTTTCAATTGATTTCAAATGTTCGTGGATTCTATCCCTTACAGGCCTCTCTGATTCTCCAACATATTGTTTACCACACAAACACTCTATTAAATACACAATATTATTTACCATTATTTACCAGTTATATTAGAAGAGAAAGATTTATTTTTCATAGCATGTCTACACACCTTGCATTTAAGACATGGATAAAATCCTAATAACTCCTTTCCCCATAAAGTTTGGTCTTTTTTAAAAAGACCATTACTGCTTCTATTACTATCTGTGGGGGCTAGCATAGTCTTCACATTTTTGCATTTCTTGTATACAATTTTTGGGAAATTTAAAAGATATGGTCCCAAAACTTCGTCGGATTTTAAAACATGCCAGTGTCTTTTTTAAAAAAAAATTCTAACTCATGTTTATTTTGATTGTATTGCGTAATAAAGGGGACAAACATTTTCTCCATTAGGAGATTCTTTTTTGGTCATAGGTCCAAGTAACTTTTCCCTATCTTTTTTTAATGCCTCACTTTTTGCTTCACTTATTAACTCAACAAATTTATCCTCTAATAGTTTTGATTAGGACATAAAATTACTGATTTAATTACAGTTTCTCCTAATTCGCATAAACTGTTTTTTCGGGATATTAGATTTCCATTTGTCTAAGTGGCAGCTTGTAGCGTGAATATTATTTTTCTTTCTTTTATAAAAATCTCTAAATCTAAACAATTGGCCTTCTCATTACTGTTTTCATAAGTAAAATTTAGATTTTTATGGTTATTATTCATTCTTGAAAAGAACCAGTAAAGTTCATCACTTGTACCTTGCCAGATGATCAAAATGTCATCTATGTACCTTTTATAGCAGATCATAAACAAATTTGCATAACTAGGGGCAAATCTGGTCCCCATAGCAGTGCCACATTCTTGTAGATAAAATTTACTTTCAAAGCTAAAATAATTATGGGTTAAAATACAGGGAGTGCAGAATTATTAGGCAAGTTGTATTTTTGAGGATTAATTTTATTATTGAACAACAACCATGTTCTCAATGAACCCAAAAAACTCATTAATATCAAAGCTGAATAGTTTTGGAAGTAGTTTTTAGTTTGTTTTTAGTTATAGCTATTTTAGGGGGATATCTGTGTGTGCAGGTGACTATTACTGTGCATAATTATTAGGCAACTTAACAAAAAACAAATATATACCCATTTCAATTATTTATTTTTACCAGTGAAACCAATATAACATCTCAACATTCACAAATATACATTTCTGACATTCAAAAACAAATCAGTGACCAATATAGCCACCTTTCTTTGCAAGGACACTCAAAAGCCTGCCATCCATGGATTCTGTCAGTGTTTTGATCTGTTCGCCATCAACATTGCGTGCAGCAGCAACCACAGCCTCCCAGACACTGTTCAGAGAGGTGTACTGTTTTCCCTCCTTGTAAATCTCACATTTGATGATGGACCACAGGTTCTCAATGGGGTTCAGATCAGGTGAACAAGGAGGCCATGTCATTAGATTTTCTTATTTTATACCCTTTCTTGCCAGCCACGCTGTGGAGTACTTGGACGCGTGTGATGGAGCATTGTCCTGCATGAAAATCATGTTTTTCTTGAAGGATGCAGACTTCTTCCTGTACCACTGCTTGAAGAAGGTGTCTTCCAGAAACTGGCAGTAGGACTGGGAGTTGAGCTTGACTCCATCCTCAACCCGAAAAAGGCCCCAGAAGCTCATCTTTGATGATACCAGCCCAAACCAGTACTCCACCTTGCTGGCGTCTGAGTCGGACTGGAGCTCTCTGCCCTTTACCAATCCAGCCACGGGCCCATCCATCTGGCCCATCAAGACTCACTCTCATTTCATCAGTCCATAAAACCTTAGAAAAATCAGTCTTGAGATATTTCTTGGCCCAGTCTTGACGTTTCAGCTTGTGTGTCTTGTTCAGTGGTGGTCGTCTTTCAGCCTTTCTTACCTTGGCCATGTCTCTGAGTATTGCACACCTTGTGCTTTCGGGCACTCCAGTGATGTTGCAGCTCTGAAATATGGCCAAACTGGTGGCAAGTTGCATCTTGGCAGCTGCACGCTTGACTTTTCTCAGTTCATGGGCAGTTATTTTGCGCCTTGGTTTTTCCACACGCTTCTTGCGACCCTGTTGACTATTTTGAATGAAACGCTTGATTGTTCGATGATCACGCTTCAGAAGCTTTGCAATTTTAAGAGTGCTGCATCCCTCTGCAAGATATCTCACTATTTTTGACTTTTCTGAGCCTGTCAAGTCCTTCTTTTGACCCATTTTGCCAAAGGAAAGGAAGTTGCCTAATAATTATGCACACCCGATATAGGGTGTTGATGTCATTAGACCACACCCCTTCTCATTACAGAGATGCACATAACCTAATATGCTTAATTGGTAGTAGGCTTTCGAGTCTATACAGCTTGGAGTAAGACAACATGCATAAAGAGGATGATGTGGTCAAAATACTCATTTGCCTAATAATTCTGCACTTCCTGTACAGTATATCTAATACTATCCAAAATAAAAGTTTTCTGCTCATGTCTCAACGAATTGTCTCTCTGTAAGTAAAAATCTATTGCCTTCATACCATCCTCATGCCTAATACTAGTATATAATGAAGAGACATCAAATGTGGCCATTAGAAAATCATTTTCCCAATCTAAATTATTTAAAATACGTAATATATTACTTCCGGGGGATGCGGTCATGTGAACAGGCAAGCTGAGATACGCCCGCAGAGAAGGAAATGGCTACACACTTGTCATGTCCATTCCTGTTCATTTAAGAGGCTTGACCATCTGATACTCTGTCAGCTTATAAGGCCCTCCTCTCCCCACTAACATTGCTTAGTGATTTTGCTACTGACACATATGTGTTATCGATCTCTCTCACTCAGCCGTTAGCTTCCTTCTTTTGAACTGTCAACAGTCTGAATTATTGCCACATTCCTTATCTCTCCTGCTTAACTTCTCCTCTCTGCAACAAACCTGTATCTGAGTAACAGCTAATGCAACTTTATAACTTCAGGAATTGACAGTTATACAAGCCAGACGCCTGATCCTAGCTGCAGTGACGTCATCAGCCTCTCTCAGCAGACACAACTGATTATACGGAGCAGCTTCACCTCTAAACAACTTCCTCTGCTCCTGGATTAACAGCGGTCCTACTTTCTGTGTATCAGGTACTTTTATTCTGGCTTAGCTATTATTAATTCTGCCAGTTCCTGCCAACTAAGCTTATTATAGTGTTTGCTATATACTATCACTAAGTTCTCTTTTGGCAATACTAAGACAGTCTAAAAACATGTTAAACCATTTGTTTGCTTTATTCTTGTTATAGCCTGTAACACTATCATAATTACATTTATCAACTATTAATTCAACAGATGAGATCCAAGTATTTACCTCAGGCTAAATTGTTTATATCTTCCCTAGGGATATTGATACTTAATTTTGCCATAACAACACCCAAGTTCCAGGAGTTGTCTTCCTAGGCGGACCTCAACTCGAGCCGAAACACAACCCAAGTGAGTGAAGCCTAGGCAGCTGAAGTCCTTTGCTAAGAACGGAATGTGCACATAGGAAACGGTGCACACTGGGACAACATCCATCACTGGCAGTAAAGGCTCCCTCCAGTACAACAAGGGTAAGGAATTCTGGGTATACACTTGGGTACTGTGAGCCATACTGTCGCACACAAGCGCCCTATATCAACACTTATCGGGCTGGTCCCGGCTAGGGGCTGTGAAAATCCACCATCAAGTTAGATAGCCAAAAGGATCAGCAGGGCAGGAACACTGCTGTAAGTACTTCATAAGCAACTGGATGAAGAGCTCGGCTAGCTCAGAACCAGTCAACAGAAGACAAAATAAGTACCTTTGTTTCATGAACTATATAAATGTATGAACTGGGCAATAGGTACCAACGTTGGAGGATTAATAATCTAAGAATTCTAAGAATTAAAATAAAAATAGGATTTCCTGCTATAGGCACGGCCCCGGACTTACTGTATATTTCTACGGAGGAAACAGACAACTGATGCCTACTCTCACATTTGTTAATAATTGAAGTTATAAAATTAACTATATTGTACCGTACTGGATCATCTAAACAGTACCACCCCCCCCCCCCCGTGTCCCCGTATTTGGATAGACATAAATATAAGAATATTCTAGTCCTGAAAATACAAACCTGGTGTTAGTGAGAGGATTATCTGGACTTTATGTATAAGTGCTGAAGTAATACCCTTATATACACACTTGCAAGTGGAAAGAAGAAGAAGAAAAGGAAGGGGGAAGAAAGCGGAAAGAAGAGGGGTAAAAGACAATGAAAAGGACTATGAGCAAAACACCTGTGGAGGCAGCTGGCAAGGGGACTTTGCTATTTCCAACACAAAGCTTAAACAACCCTTACAGGGTCTATAGAAATGTTGGGATTTTAAATAATTGCCAGCGGTGCAACATCCTGAAATAGGAGAATAAATATTTTATATATCTTAACTTGATAAGGAAATAATAGAATACCTCCTCTCTGTGGTTCAGTGGTGCTAAGGTTTCCATTATATTAATTAGTTTCAATTTCACTGCTTTAATAAAGGAGAGTTAAACAAATGTCTGAAACACTGTAAAACAGATTGACAAAACTGATATGAAAATGATTTTTTTATTTTTAAATTGTGAAGCTGATGTGTAACTCTATAACCCCGCTGAATAGTGAGGCAGTATATTACTGTGAGTTTGTATAAAACTTTTCTAGATTAGGTAGGATAGAATATTTAATGTTAGGATTTTATATGGGCAATAATATGCATTATAGTACTCTGAAATAAGAAAAGAAAATATGGAAAGGATATAGGGACACATCAGGATTTTTTTTTGGTAGCTTAATAATATAGAGGCCCCCACTGTGGTGTGCTTCAGGGCTAATTGCTTTACCAGAGGGGAGGTAAAGATATATCAGAACTACCCTGAAATAGAGTCGTAAAATTGATATGAAAATGTTTATATCTTTATTTGTAAAGTCTAAATGGGGGAACCAAATTATTACAACTATTACTTGTAACTAAATGTATCTATGTGTATCTATGTGAGCATGCTGCAGAAGATAAGGCATAGGAGATAGGCCGGATTGAATGAATATAAAAACCTTGAAATTTATAACTTTGCTGAAATATGAAGAATTATACCTCTGTGATTAATGATTATGTACTGATATGACTTTGTATTTTATGGTAATCTATCCATTTTTCTACTAATAAGTACTGTAATATCTTTCAAGGCACACACCTTTAGATGTTCTTTTTTGTTATTGGTGTTGTGACACTTTCTATTTTTATCACTAAAGGGATAGATATAAACCCAAATTCTGGGGACATACACATTAATTGAGGTAGTAAAATACTTTTGCATTAAAACACAAATTTTATATGGATAAGTATATAACTAAAAATAAGTTTAGATAACATGACATCTAGGAATAAAAATCATGATAAAAAGGGCAATAAATCCACATTAGAAGCTTTAGAAGCCTCTGAAGAAACCACTATACAAGGCACGAATAATCAAGATTTAATTAGATAATTAAATTCACTATTTTCCCCAAAATTCGATTTAATACAAAGTAGTATAAATGAACTCTCGCTTTTTAAAATTAAATAAAGTAAATTACTTTTAAAATTATTTCTTGCAATATAGGGGGGATCACCTCACCCATCAAAAAGAAGTCTATATTAAAATATGCAAAGAAACTGGGGGCTCAGATACTTTTACTCCAAGAAACACATTTGAAAAGTGAGGAAGCATGTAGATTAAAAGGAGGGTGGGTCAAATAAATTCTTTATACGCTCTGTAATAAACTAAAAAAGGGGGTTGCAATTGTATTCATTAAAGCATTGGAATATAAAATTACTAACACAATTCTAAACCAAGATGAGAGATTTATTATTTTGTCAATAACGGTTGAAAATAAAGAGTATATACTGTGTAATGTATATGGCCCCAATAACAAAGACCCTGGGTTCTGGAAAAGACTCAGAGATCATTTATTGATATATACAGGTAAACATTTAATAATTGGCAGAGATTTTAATTTAACCCCAAACCTAATCTTAGACAGGACGAAGGGCATGGGGGAACAGATTCCTATTAATAAAAAATACCTGGTGCAAAAGGAAAAGAGAGAGTTCAATACTCAAGAATTTGAAAAAAGACCTAAGATTGCAAGATATATGGAGAATTATGAACCCGGAATCTAGAGAATATTCATATCTTTTTAAATCAAAGCACTCTCTTTCTAGAATTGATCTTTTTTTATCTCAGACTATATAATTAATCACATCCAAGAGGCCAAAATTGACCAAATTACAATATCAGACCATGCCCCCATTATTCTTGCATTAAACATATCTCCCCCTAAACAACCGGGATCTTTCTTTATCCCTAAATATCTTTTAAACAATCCTAAATTTGTAAACTTTTTGAAAAACAAATGGACAATATTTAACAAAAACAAATTTAACAATAACTATTTGAATAAAACAAACATTTATTGGAATACAGCTAAAGCGGTACTTGGGGAAGAGATTACGGCCTTTGTAAAGAAAAAAAAGAATCAAATGAAACAAGTAAATAACTCATTAATTAATGCATATTCGAGATTTCAGGGGAATAGAACTAAATCCAACTGGGAAAAATATACTCTTGCAAAAAAGAATAGGGATATTTTTTTATACAAAATGAAATTAGAAACAATATAAAGGCATGCTCAAGATTCTATAGATTTGGTAACAGATCTGGGCGGTACACGGCTCAATTAGTTAAAGGGACAGTCAAGTAAAAAAAAAACTTTCATGTTTCAAATAGGGCATGTTATTTTAAACAACTTTCCAATTTACTTTTATCACCAATTTTGCTTTGTTCTTTTGGTATTCTTAGTTGAAAGCTAGACCTAGGAAGGCTCATATGATAATTGCTAAGCCCTTGAAGGCCGCCTCTAATCACATGCTTTTGTATTTGCTTTTCACAGCAGGGGAGAGCTAGTTCAGGTAAACCCTATAGATAACATTATGAGCACGCCCGTGAATTGTGGCAGACACTGCACTAATTGGCTAAAATAAAAGTCAATAGATAATAAATAAAATGTCATGTGATCAGGGGGCTATGAGAAGATGTTTAGATACAAGATAATCACAGAGGTAAAAAGTGTATTATTATAACTGTGTTGGTTATGCAAAACTGGGAAATGGGTAATAAAGTGATTATCTATCTTTTAAAACAACAAAAATTCTGGTGTTGACTGTCCCTTTAACAATAAAAAAAATATGCTTATTTCTAAGTTAAAAGGCAGAGATAAATTGATAACTAACCTCAAAGACTTACAGGAAACATTTTATGAATATTTTGCTAATCTTTATTCACCTTATCCTGTAGATGAGGAAAAGAGAGATCAATTTTGGGAAGAGATAAGTGCTCCAAAAATAGATAAAAGTCAGCTAAATAAACTTAATGAACCCATATCAGAAGAAGAAATAATACAGACAATTAGAAATGTATCTAATAATAAGGCAGCTGGTCCCGACGGACTACCCTTAGAATTTTATAAAATTTTGATAAATTAAATCTCTCCTACATTAACACTCCTCCTGAACAAATTTTGGAAGGGACAACTTATTCCCTTGGCGGATTTCAATGAATCTACAATAATTATTTTTCCAAAACCAGGGAAGGATCCACAATTACTAGAATTATATAGACCAATTTCACTGCTAAATACTGACTACAAAATAGTTACAAGCATTATAGCAAAAAGATTACAGGCAATTCTGGGGGGATTAGTCCATCGGGACAAGACGAGCTTTATGAAAGGTCGCTCATCCAATATCAATTTAAGGAAATTATATTTAACTATTTCAGATGCTTGGTATAATAAGAAATATAATAAGAAAGCAATTAAGGAAGACTTAGCGGTAATATTGTTAGATGCACATAAAGCCTTTGACTCAATTGTTTGGGACCATATATTTACAACATTAAATACATTTGGAAATTGCTATAATATGATTGAACTATTATATAGGAAATATCAAGCAGCATTAGTTATAAACAAACAGAAAACAGCATTTTTCCCATTATTGAGAGGAACCCGACAAGGATTCCCTCTCTCCCCTTTAATTTTTAATCTGGCTTTCGAACCATTATTGATAGCATTGAGGGGAAATATTCCAGGAATAACAATTCAGGGCATAGAGATTAAAATGGCATTATATGCAGACGATCTACTGATTTTTACTAGACAATCAACCGTAAATGTTGAATTAATTTGTCAAATTGTGGAAACGTTTGGGTCTTTCTCAGGCTACCAACCTAATAAAAATAAATCATAAATCATAATGGATTCATAAAAGATTAGACTCAGATTTTCAAACTTTTAAGGAAGGAAAGCACTTACCAGTTTACCTAGGGCTCAAATTCTCCTCAAATCCAGCTGAAATATACTCTTTAAATATAAGGGAAGCGGTTAGGAAATTTTCAGAGGTACTTATACACTGGGAAACCCTACCTCTCTCTTTATGGCAAATAAATTTATTTAAAAAATGATAGCGCTACCACGATTACTAAATGTTTTTCAAAATATTCCATTATTACTAAAAAAAAAAATGAAATGAAAGAAATGAATTCATCCATTAAAAACTATCTATGGGGAAGAAAGAAAGTAAAATTAAGCTACAAAAAACTAACGCTTCAAAAAAAAAAAAAACATGGAATTGGCTCTATTAGATATCTCTCTATATAATTTAGTGGCAGAAAGCAAAATTGCTCTTGATTGGTTATTGAACATAGGACACTTCAGTATGCTAAACCTTAAATCCCATCTAGTCGCACCCCTATACCTTAAAAACATAGTTTATCAGGAGATAAAAAATCTTCTTATATTAAAAGAATACATTTGCTCACGGATCCAATAATAGCGTGGCATAGAATTTGTAAAAAATTTAATTTAAAATTTGCAGTATTGCATTTTCTCTCAATTAAGGGAAACCAGGATTTTCAATTGGGGTTCCTATCTAACGTTGGTTCATGGAAAGAACATAGTAGCTTAGTTAATATAACACAGTTAGTAAAGAGGGACCAGGAAATGCCCAAAGTCTTAGACTTTGCAACTACCCAAAGACAATTTCATCTCAAGAAAGAACATTATTATGCATACTTACAAGTAAGATATTACTGTTTGAGACTCATAAGAATAAATGGGAAAAATTGGGATTATCCCCCATTCGTACCAGTAATGAATGCATATAAAAATAACCAATTTTCTATTTCTTTGTTATATAATATTGTGAATAACATAGATTATGATAAATACTTGGAAAAAATTATTAAAATGGAAAGATATGTATTTCCCCAATTTGACAAGACAGATAGTTCTCAAAAGCATAGAAAGGGTAGAAGAAGCTACTCTGGCAATGTCAATGCGTGAACAACATGTTAAAATAGTATGGATCATATATATTACGCCAGAAATGGTTTCTAAATGGGGGAACAGTCAAAGTGGACATAACTGTAAGAAATGTAGACTGAATAAAGCAAACTTAATACATTGTCTATGGTCATGCCTGAAGTTACAAAACTTTTGGAGATTGATATCTTATTGGCCAGTAAAATGTGCAATGCGCAATTGACATTTCAAGCAGAACATATTATCTTTCTAAATCTTAATAAAAAAGAAATCCCACAGTGTAGAACTTTTTTTGTTATGCTAATTTTATTAAGCAGAAATTTGATTTTTAAAGGGTGGGAAAATGCACGCGCACCCTCTCTTAGAGCTCTGAAAAACATAGTACAGAGGCAATTTTTGATAGAACAAAATGATATATGGTTCAATCTTGAAATTAATGTTGAAAGATTTTTTGAGAAGTGGAAATTTTGGATTAGAATACAAGATAGTGACATGCAAAAAGAATTAATCACAAGGATTGAAAACACTCAATATATAATGAAAAGTAGGTTGAGAGAGGAATGGCTATGAAATAGAAAGGAGAGGAAGAGGTAGCAAGCAGAGTTAGGTTAAAGCCAATGTAAAATACACTAATGAGAAAGTTGAATTGGGTAATGGAGATATGGAAGTATGCCTTTCCTCGATTTTTGAATAACCAGACAGGGGGTATGCCCCTATTGCTGAAGGGACCAAAGAGAGGGAAGGGAAAGGAAGGGAAGGAGGGAGAAGAGGGAAAGAAGAGAAGGAAGGGAAAGGTTAATTTAAGTTAACTTTGGATAATTGTTTTTTTTTTCTTGTGAATGTATATAATGCGAATAATGCCCATTGATTTCTTCTAACTGCGGAGCTGCGTCTCCAAGAAAGCTGCAATAAGAATAGGAGCTGTGTTTCCATGATTTATGTTTAATGCAAAGATTTGTTCTGAGTGTTGGAAAATGATAAATAAATATATTAAAAAAAAAAAGAAAAACGTAATACATCTGTGGTGTCCTTTAGGTATGATGGGAGCCCTTTTACATAGTCCTGTAGATAAAAATTGATATATTCAGAGAGGTTTGATGTAATATAATTGATCCCAGATACTATTGGTCTGCCCGGCGGTTTACTTACAGATTTATGAATTTTGGGCAGACAATATAGTAGTGGGATTCTCAGGTTATTCTGGGCTAGATATAAACTCTCTTTTTCATTTAAAATTTCTGTATCTTTCGCTTTCCCTATAAGCTCCCGCAGTTCTTTAGAGAACTTCTCTGTGTCATCTCTATTCAAAACTCTATATGTGGTTTCATCATTTAGTAGGGTATTGACCATCTCTACATAATCCAGTTTATACATTATTGCGATCCCCCCGCCCTTGTCGGCAGGTTTGATCATCACATTTTTGTTCTCTTCCAGTTCTCTTATATGAGAAAGTTGTGCTTTTGATATGTTTTTATCACAGCTTTCTCATATAAGAGAACTGGTAGAGAACAAAAATGTGATGGTCAAACCTGCCGACTAGGGCGGAGGGATTGTAATACTGTTCGGCCATCAGTGGCTCAATGCATGGAGGTAATTGGTCTGATGGTCACTTCCATGGACATCATTCCCTTTGCTCTATTCCATTTGAGAGCTCTGCAATTATGCATGCTCAAACAATTTAACAGAGACCATTCGGACCTGTCTCAGAGGATAGATCTAGACCAGTCGACAAAAGACTCTCTCCCATGGGGGTTTTCTCAGGACCATCTGTCTCAGGGCACATGCTTCCGGAGACGTTCCTGAGTGATTGTGACCACGGATGCCAGCCTACTAGACTGGGGAGCAGTCTGGGACTTGTTAAAGGCGCAAGGACTATGGACTCGGGAGGAGTCTGCTCTTCCCATAAACATCTTGGAGTTGAGAGCGATTTAAAATGCTCTGATGGCTTGGCCTTAATTGTCTTTAGCCCGGTTTATCAGTTTCCAATTGGACAACATCACCTCAGTGGCTTACATCAAGCACCAGGGAGGAACTCAGAGTTCCTTAGCCATGATAGAAGTGGCACAGATTATTCAGTGGGCGGAAGCTCACAATTGTTGTCTATCTGCCAGCCTCATTCTAGGAGTGGACAATTGGGAAGCGGATTTCCTGAGCAGACAGACATTTCATCCCGGGGAATGGGCTCTCCATCTGGAGGTGTTCTCCAGGTTAACCCTCAAGTGGGGGGTGCTGGAGTTGGATCTGATGGCATCTCAGCAGAACGCTAAGCTTCCAAGGTACGGCTCAAGGTCAAGAGATTCTCGGGCCGCTCTGATAGATGCTGTGGTGTTTTTTGGGGATTTCAGTCTAGCATATATTTTTTCTTCCGTTTGCGCTCCTTCCACGAGTCATTGCTCGTATCAAACAGGAGACAGCGTCAGTAATTCTAATAGCTCCTGCATGGCCTCGCAGGATCTGGTATGCAGACCTAGTGAAGATGTCATTTCTGCCACCTTGGAGGTTGCCTCTTCCTTCTAACTCAGGGTCCATTCCTCCTTCCAAATCTCGTTTCTCTGAAGCTGACTGCTTGGAGATTGAACGCTTAGTTCTGTTTTCTGAGTCGGTCATTGAGACCATGCTACAGGCTCGCAAGCCTGTTACACGTAAAATTTACCATAAGGTATGGCGTAAATACCTTTATTGGTGTGAATCCAAAGGCTACTCTTGGAGTAGGGTCAGGATTCCTAGTATTTTGTCCTTTCTCCAGGAAGGTCTGGAGAAAGGGTTGTCAGTCAGTTCTCTGAAAGGTCAAATTTCTGCTTTATCTATTCTTTTACATAAGTGTCTGGCAAATGTGCTTTGTGGTTTGTCAGGCCCTGGTCAGAATCAGGCCTGTGTTTAAACCTGTTGCTCCTCCTTGGAGCCTTAACCTTGTTCTTAAAGTTTTGCAGCAGGCTCAGTTTGAGCCAATGCATTCTATAGATATTAAGTTGTTATCTTGGAAGGTTTTGTTTCTTATTGCTATCTCTTCTGCTCGGAGGCTGCAACTTGGTCCTCTCTGCATACTTTTTCAAAATTTTACAAATTTGATACTTTTGCCTCCGCTGAGGCCTCTTTTGGGAGAAAGGTTCTTCAAGGGGTGGTGCCTTCTGTTTAGGTCTGCCTGTCTTATTCTCCCTCCCTATTCATTCCGTGTCCTCTAGCTTGGGTATTGGTTCCCACTAGTAATTGGTATGACATTGTGGACTTTCCATAACTTAGGAAATAAAACAAAATGTATGCTTACCTGATACATTTCTTTCTTTCCGGATATGGAGAGTCCACAACCCCACCCTTTAATAAGTCAGTTATTTTTTACTAAGCCTCAGGCACCTCAAACACCTTTTTGTTATTCCTTTTTCAATTTCCCTTTGGTCGAATGACTGGGGATTATGGGTAGGGGAGTGACACTTAACAGCTTTGCTGTGGTGCTCTTTGCCTCCTCCTGCAGAAGAGATATTCCCAAAAGTAATTGGAATAACGTCATGGACTCTCCATATCCGGAAAGAAATTTATCAGGTAAGCATAAATTTTGTTTTTCCCTGAATGTGTTCCCAATGACTTGCTGTACCAGCTGCAGCATATAAAATGTATGAGAAATTGCTAATTTAAGATTATTTTTGCAAAAGAAATAGCTGGATTTGCTCTTTGAAACCATAGCCCATTAAAATAGGATTGGTTTGCTGACAGATCAGATATTGTTATCTCATCACTCAAATGCTTCCCGTTCTTCTCTCTATCTCTGTACAATATTTAGAAAGAATAATTGAAAATTAACATTTTAGAGCTTTATCTCTTCCACCTCCCTCTGTGAGTGTAATTTTTCTGCTGGCTGTTTTTACATAATTTGTCAATAACCTATACCTAGGTATAGAAACTTTCAGTATAGGTAGGGAAACCACAGGTTAAATCAACTTTTTCAAATGCCCATATAAAGGCTAAGGAGCTATTTGTAAACAATTTAATACACTTCAACATGTAAAATGGATAATTGGGCACAAATTAAAGGGAAGAAAGTGTTTGGTTAACCTGTTCCTTTAAAGGGACATGAAACTCAATTTCTTTCTTTAAAAGTTTAGGTAGGGCGTGTGATTTTAAATAACGTTTAAATGTATTTCTATTATCTCATTTGTTTTGTTTTCTTTGTATCCTTTGTTGATAAGTATACCTAGGTAGGCTTTGAAGCTGCTGATTGATGGCTGCACATATATGCATCTTGTCATTGGCTTTCAGCTAACTCCTAGTAGTGGATTGTTGCTCCTTCAACAAAGGATACCAAGAGAATAAAGTATATTAGATAATAGAAGTAAATTGGAAAGTTGTTTAAAATTGTATGCTCTGTTTGAAACCATGAAAGAAATTTTTTCAGTTTCATATCCCTTTAAGATGCTCATGAACTGGAAGACGCATTATACTAAAAATGTATATTGTGCTTCATATGAAAAATCACTATTTAAATATGAATACATTATTTTAAAAAAATGTAAAGCTTTTTAACATTTATTTTGAAATGTAGTAGAAAAGAACAGATTTCTCAGTGGGTATAAGAAAATTTCCTACAGCTCTGTTGATGGAGAGGTGAAATAAGCTGCAAGTATAAAAACAAGAAATTCACTTTTTTCAGCAGAGAATCCGTTTCTCAATAAAAACAAATCAGTTAGTGTCTAGGCCCAGAAGCATAGGATAATTGGTCAGAGGCAGGTAAGTGGTCAGACACAGGCAGCACAAGTTCACTGGTGAGATTCAAGTTAGTGGTTAGGCCAGTAAGCACAGTTTAGGGGTAAGGGTCAGGTAAGTGGTCAGGCCAAGCAGTGCAGTTTCAGTGGTAAGCAGTTGTAAGGATCAGATAAATGATCAGGCAGTACAGATTCTGTGGTCAGAGTCAGGCCAAGTGATACAGGTTCATTAGTCAGGGTTGCATCTAAACAAACCACAAGACTTCTGGAACAATGTCCTTTGGACAGACAAGACCAAAGTGGAGATGTTTGGACATAATGCACAGCATCACGTTTGCGAAAACTAAACACAGCAAATCAGCTCAACCTTATACCT